>NC_073403.1:20983812-21303181 GCF_028641065.1 Leucoraja erinaceus
TGCAAGCCTAAACTCTATTAGTGTCTCCTATACTCTGATAACTGTGGACCAGGTGGTTAGATGATTATGGAAGCTAGTAGGAAATTGAAAGAATTAATATAAAACAAGTAAATATATGGCAAAGGAATTAACTTTGCCCCACACAGTTGCCTGTAAGATCAAAGCAAGGTCTGGAAGGTATGCAAAGCAACACATGAATAGATGCCCCATGAGATGACTGACAACAATAAATCTGAAGACCAACAATTGACATGAATTGTCTAATTCAATGTTGTTGTGATCTATCCCTAGATGATTTCCCTCACAACTCATTCATCCATCTCATCTCTTCGTCCCACCCCTCTATCATGCCAATTCATTATCCCAATACCCTTAATTATCCAGGGGCAACCATCATTTTCTCACTCAAGTACAATCCATGCTAAAGCTGTCAAAAATCTGCAGCTAACTTCTCCGGGGACCTTTTCTCGACATGTGTTTTTTGGTTTCAGTCAGTACCTGTTCTGTGCAGTGATATTTCTCACTGTCACACATACAACAGATGGTGTTCTGAAGATACAATGGTAATGCAATTTTTTTTGTGGCTGATAGCTTCAGTAAACTGCTACACTGACCCCAAGTGGCATCTCCCAGAATTACAACAAAACCTCAAGCATTGAATCGCCCTGAGCACCAAAGATCCTATAGGATCTTTGGGCGCCACTGCCGGGGAAAGGAACAAAGGAGCACCTGGCGTGGGGGGACTGCCATGCGAGAGGGGGAGGGGAGAGGGGGAAGGGAGAGAGGGGAAGGAACAAATGAGGACCCGGCACGGGGGTAACTTTGTAAGCGCCTTCTATGTGGCAACTATTTGCATACCTTGGGTATGCAAGCAAGGAATTTCACTGTGTCTTGTCACATATGACAATAAAGTATTCATTCATTCAGCCGGTCAGGCAGCATCTGTGGAGGGAATGGATATGTGACATTCCAGGTCGGGACCTTTCTTCAGACTGAATGGAGTAGGGGGAGAAAGCTGATTGGATAGAGCATAGCCTGGCAAGTGATAGGTGGATACAGGTGAGGGGGAGAGAGGAGGTGTGATTGGCTGATGGGTGGAGTAAGTGATAAAATTCAGAGACGAAAAGGAGACAAAAGGGTGTCAGATAAGGAAAGAATCTGTTCAATCAAAAAAAAGTGTTCAATCAACTTTATATAACTTTGTCGGCACTAGAAACGTAGCAACTCTTGTGTTCTGCCTAGGTAGGTGAGGTCTGCTACATGGTCTTACCAGGTTGTTTGCAAAACAAAGCATTTCACTGTACCTAGGTACATGTGACAGTAAAGTTTCATTGAATCACTGAATTGAATTAAAGCCAGAGGGAGGGATATGGGTAGAAGGCGTCAGGGAGGAGGAGAAAGAGGGGAATGAAGGGGAAATATGAGACTCAGCGATGGGAGATGAGCATACAGAGGAGGGAGAGGAGCAGGCTGTATATAACCATATAACCATATAACAATTACAGCACGGAAACAGGCCATCTCGACCCTTCTAGTCCGTGCCGAACACATAATCTCCCCTAGTCCCATATACCTGCGCTCAGACCATAACCCTCCATTCCCTTCCCATCCATATAACTATCCAATTTATTTTTAAATGATAAAAACGAACCTGCCTCCACCACCTTCACTGGAAGCTCATTCCACACAGCTACCACTCTCTGAGTAAAGAAGTTCCCCCTCATGTTACCCCTAAACTTCAGTCCCTTAATTCTCATGTCATGTCCCCTTGTTTGAATCTTCCCTACTCTCAGTGGGAAAAGCTTTTCCATGTCAACTCTGTCTATCCCTCTCATCATTTTAAAAACCTCTATCAAGTCCCCCCTTAACCTTCTGCGCTCCAAAGAATAAAGCCCTAACTTGTTCAACCTTTCTCTGTAACTTAGTTGCTGAAACCCAGGCAACATTCTAGTAAATCTCCTCTGTACTCTCTCTATTTTGTTGACATCCTTCCTATATGCAATGTACAATATATGTTCTATGACACAATGGTCATAAACCAACCGATGGTCTCACGACTTTCATTCCACATTCTGCTCTTGATCCGATGCTCATTGATTGCTTCTGCAGAGGAGGAAATGAAAAACATTTGTTGCAGGCTTGGGTCTCTTGTTTATGAAGGTTGGTTAGACAATGATCCATGACTGAACCCAGGCGCCATCTCTCCCTCAGAGGCAACTCCATTGGCAACTAGAAGTTTGTAGAAACAGGGGACAGAAGATGCTGGTTTACAAAAAAAAAGGACAAACTGCTGGGGTAACTCAGCAGGTCAGGCAGCATCTCTGAGACTGAACATTCACCAACACAAAATGTTGTCTATCCACATTCTCCAGAGTTGTTGCCAGTTCCCAAGTATAAGAAGTACTTCTGCGCTTTATGTCCACCATTGGTAACTGGTAGCAGCATCTCTCTGAAGGAGTTATTTGTCTTTTACCAGGAACGTTTCAGAATCTGGGACATTGTTACCATGAGTCAGAGTTGTCCATCCAGGAGGGGGCTCTCCGTCTGTAAGGGAGCCGGCCCTTGGGATTGGACTGGATGATGTAATGAGCCGCACAACACCAAGACTTAGAAAGTTCCCTTTCATTCACCCCACACTATGCACTCTCTGAGGTGCAGATTACGGTTCATCCCACCACCTTGCTCAGCTAGAGGCCTCGTGTTGACTAGCGGTCCATTTACATCAAACATTCTCAGAGCATCTGGATCTCTGGAGAGGCAAGGGTCGCTCAGTGGGACATTCGAGCTCCCAACACCACAACCCCGCTTTGCTGATGAGTGGGTGGGCTGAAGATGCCCAGTTCAGCAACTGGTACATTAATCAGGTAACTAAATAAAATTGACCTTCCAGCTTGAAACCAAGGCAAGCGCCAACCAGTACCTGGAGTAAGTCAGGATGATAAAAAAAATCGGGAGTGAAAAGAACAAGAAACTCTGCATGGCATGAACCAATCACATAGAGGATATACACAAAATGCTGGAGTAACTCAGCAGGACAGGCAGCATCGCTGGGGAGAAGGAATAGGTGACGTTTTGGGTCGAGACCTTCATTTCAGATCTGAAGAAGGGTCTTGACCCGAAACATCACCCATTCTTTCTATCCAGAGATGCTGCCTGAGTTACTCCAGCATTTTGTGTCCATTGTCAGTGTAAACCAGCATCTACAGTTCCTTCCTATACAATCACATTGTGGAATTGTTAATGAACATCATTGTCTGAAACAGGAATCACAAACTATTGTAAACAGTAATGTGTAGGAAGGAACTGCAGATGCTGGTTTGAACTGAAGATAGACACAAAAAGCTGGAGTAGCTCAGCAGGTTAGACAGCATCTCTGGAGAAAAGGAATAGGTGACGTTTTGGGTCGAGACCTTCTTCCAAACAGTCCTTAAACAGTATTGTGTTCAGTTCTGGGCACCATGTTATAGGAAAGATGTTGTCAAGCTGGAAAAGTTGCCAGGATGCAAGGGCATGAGTTATAGGGCAGGTTGAGCAGGCTGGGACTCTATTCCTTGGAGCACAACAGGATGAGGGGTGATCTTATAGAGGTGTACAATAATATCATGAGTGGAATGGATCGGGTAGACATACAGAGACTCTTGCCCAGAGTAGGAGAACTGAAAACCTGAGGACATAGGTTTAAGGTGAGGGGGGAACCTGAGGGGTAACTTTATCACACAAATGGAGATGGTGTGTATGGAACGAGCTGCCAGAGGAGGTAGCTGAGGAAGGTACTATTGCAATGTTTAAGAAACATTTAAACAGGTACATGAATAGGACAGGTTTAGAGGGATGTGGGGCAAACGCAGGCAGGTGGGACTGGTGTAAATGAGACGTTGGTCAGTGTGGACAAGTTGGGCCGAAAGGCCTGTTTCCACGCTATGTGACTCTATGAATCTATAATGTTTAATTCAATATCAAAATGTAAGCAAAATGAGAGGGAATAAGTATTGGATTAAGAGAGAAATGGAAAATAATTTTAAAACTTTTTTTTGCAGCTCCAAAAACAATTAAACTCTGATGGAATATGCTTACACATTTGTAAAAGTTAATTTTTAGTGCTAGGGAATTTTTTCAAAATAGGTAAGAGTTGCCATGCAATTAAAAGGTGTTATAGAGCAGTGGCTGATGCTTGGCCTTCCTGTCCCTGGTGTTAGACAAAGTGATGACACAGTGTTCAATGCCCTAGTTCGTTGAGACGCTCTAATGAAATCTCTGGAGCAGGCCCATACCTGACAATACTACATAGATTTCTGCATTTAACTGCTTTTATGTGCTTAACAGAAGCTGATTTGGGATTTCCACTTAAAAATATTGGTGATTGTTGTTACTCAATACTTGCATTTTCTTTGTCTGTAAACTGTATTTCGACCATTGCTAGAAGTGTGCTCATTGGTAGCGTTTTCCAATCCTCTGCCACAGAATCCCGCAGAAGGCTGAGGTGGCCAAGTCAATAGATATGTTTTAAGGCAGAGATAGATAGATTCTTGATTAGTACGGGTGTCAGGGGTTATGGGAAGAAGGCAGGAGAATGGGGTTAGGAAGGAGAGATAGATCAGCCATAATTGAATGGCGGAGTAGACGTGATGGGCTGAATGGTCTAATTCTGCACCAATCACCTTATGACCTTTGCATAGGGTGAAGAGTGGTAGCCACGTACTGAGAGCTTAATCGAGGTTTGGCTGGCCTGGACACCAAAGAACCAAAGCTTGAAGCTACTCTATCTTTAGTAGTGGGGGGGAGAGATTAGTTTAAGTAGGCATCATGTTTGGCACAAGCATCATAAGTTGAAGGGTCTGTTGTTGTGCTGTACTGTTCTAGTTTCTACAGTTTTGAATAAATATTCCTTAGGCCATCTCCCTTCAAAATAGTGACTTTAGATTTTTTACATCGTATGATGTGTGACAGGACCTTGGTTTAATATCTTGCTTAAAACTCCTTGAACAGTGTGCCACTCCTTCAGTTTAGTACAGGGAAGTCAGCCTAGATCTTAATACTAACCTCTGGAGTGAGATTTGAAGCCACCACCTATAGATAACAGATACCTACGTTTGACAATTTAATTAGTTAGGAGATCAGCTGTGATCTTATTGAATGTTTGACCATGCTTAAAGAATTTCAGACCAATTATCTCACAATGATGGAATTCTGCCTGGATTTGAAATAAGTACAATTTGTTTTTAAAAAACCTCATGCACTTATTAATTTAAATTGTTTCATTCAAGTTATTGGATTATTGGATTATTTAAGTAAATTATTTAAGTAAAAAATAATTGTTCACAGGCAAAGACTGCCAGGCAACTTCAATGTTCTTTAGTCGCCTGTGGTCTGAAGAAGAGCTTTCGATCTGAAACATCCATGTTCTCCAGAGATGCTGCCTGACCGCTGAGTTACTCCAGCACTTTGTGTCTTCTAATGTGTTTTCAAATTCTATTTCTCACATTCTCATGAATCACAGAGGAACTGCCTAAAATATTGACACACAAGTATTGCAGATGTTGGAATTATGAGCAAAACACAAATTGCTGGAGTGACTCTGCATGTCAGAATCACATGACATTATGACCTTATGACCTAATAAAGTTGGACTCAGTAACAGTAATCCATTGAATAAACAGATGAACCCCCCCCCCCCCCTTCCTCAGTCCCCTCAGTCCCCCACCCCCCCCCCCCCCCTTCTTTT
The DNA here is from genome assembly GCF_028641065.1 of Leucoraja erinaceus. Lineage (NCBI taxonomy): Eukaryota > Metazoa > Chordata > Chondrichthyes > Rajiformes > Rajidae > Leucoraja > Leucoraja erinaceus. The sequence goes on from NC_073403.1 coordinate 20,989,535, forward strand.
ATTTCTTCCCAACATGGCAGTCTCCTGAGCATTAATCCTGGATAAGCCCTGGTGATAATCCAGGTAAATTGGTGCCTGCCATGTTTTGTCCAGTCTCTCCTCATTCCCAGCTTGCTCCCCTCTCCCCACCACCCCCCCCCCCCTTCTCCCCATAATCACTGAAGAAGAGTCCCAACCCACAATGTCAACTATCCATGTTCTCTAGATATGCTGCCTGTTGATTTACTCCAGCACTTTGTGTCCTTTTGTGTAAACCAGCATCTGCAGTTCCTTGTGTATACTGTAAAAAACTCACTTGGTTCATTAATCTCATTTTTATGCATGGGAATCCACCATTTAACCTGGTCAGCCCTTTATGTTACTCCAACCATCAATGTCCTTTGCCTTCTAAGTGGCTTCTCAGGTCATCTATACTTAGGAAAGCTGCAATATCCAGGAGGTGAAGCAGCAGCAGTGGTGAAGCCTCACGGCAATGGGACCTCGGTGGTGGTGAAGCCTCGTGGCAGTGGCGATGCCTGGCGGGTTAGCCCATGGTCCAGGAGGGAGGGGGAAGAACAATGGTTGACCCGGTGGGCGGGGAAACTGCCGTGATGGGGGGGGGGGGGGGAGAGAGAGAGAAAGAACAATGGACAATGGGGAGGAAGAGAGAACAATGGGGATCCAGCATAGGGGAACCTCTCCTGGGGGGGGGGGACAAGGGAGTAGCCGTTGTGCTTTATAACTTTGTTTGCACCATAGGTGGCCGCTATTTGTATACATTGGGTATACAAGCAAAGAATTTCATTGTGCCTTGTCACATGTGACAATAATGTATTCCATTCCATTCCATGCCCTGTGTATGGATGAATAAGAAGGAGCAATGTTTGACCATTTGTCCTTTAACTACGTTTCAAAGTATTATAAAATTTCGGTATCTGACAGCTGTAGAATTACGAAGGGGCAAAATGATTTATGGTGCAATTAATTCACAAATTAACAAAATAACATGAAGGAATAGAAAGTTTTTACAATCAGTCTGAAGGCTTCCGGCCCGAAATGTCACCTATTCATGTCATCCAGAGATGCTGGCCTACCCGCTAAGTTACTCCAGCATCTTGCGTCTTTTGTTTTTAAACAATCAGTAATGTTTAATCGAGTAGTACTTGTGCAATTCTATCTATTATAGAATGGATCTAAGAATCTCTGCAATCTGATTGGCTATAGGCCGCTGCTGCTGCACCGTGTAATTAATTTTACCGGACGCATGATTTGGAAAAATGCAGATTTTTATTTTATTTAACTTTTTTCCCCCCATTCTATAAAACAGATGATGCTCAGGTCTATTTCATGCTTTGATAGGAATTGTTTGCATGCGGTAACTTTGGAATGGTCTAAACTCTCGTGTGTTTAAAACATTCCATAGTTACCTTGTGCACACAATTCTTACTGACGCACTCAGACTTGTGCATCATTTGTATATTGGTGGGAATGAAAGATGGTTAAAAAAAACCCCAAACATTCCACACCATAAGTAGTGGTATTTTGCAAGTAACATTTTGTGAATTTTCAATGTACTCAGCAAGGCAATAAATAAAACCAATCCCAATTCATTTCACTGAAGCACTGGAGGATGTTTGTTTCTCTGTGAGAAACACCAAAACTTCTCGCCTCTTTGAATCAGCAGGGACTCACATAATGCAGGTTGGTCACATGCCACGGCAGCTGGTGTTCTGTGCTTGCACAAATAATGCTTCATGTAAGTGTGATACTGACTCCAACCAACCAGAATTACAGTAGACATTTCAATGCCACTTTGCCATTAGAACAGAAATTCCACCATCTTCGGGAATCAATGCATTTTGTCATTTTAGCCAGAAAATCACTTTAAATAAAAAAAGCACTCATTTTTTTTGTCATCCACAACATTTGCAAAAAGAATCACAATGCATTGAAGATAGACACAAAATCCTGCTATCCAGAGATGCTGTCTGGCCCGAAACGTCGCCTATTTCCTTCGCTCCATAGATGCTGCTGCACCCGCTGAGTTTCTCCAGCAATTTTGTGTACCTTCGATTTTCCAGCATCTGCAGTTCCTTCTTGAACAACATGCTGTCTGGCCCGCTGAGTTGCTCCAGCATTTTGTCTCTATCTTCGGTGTAAACCAGCCTTTACAGGTCATTCCTTCACAATGCATTGACATGCCTAGTGAAAAGGCAAAGAGGAAATATATTGGTGAGTAAGAATCGAAATAGCCAGCAGATGGCAGAACGCTCCGGAAATCAGGTTTGTTATGCTGAATGTCATAGGTTTATAAAATGACCCAAATGTAATATGTGGTTTAATGTAACCATTCCAATTGCCCTCTATTGAAATAGATGCATTATCACATATTTTAATTGGAAACCAATCGAGTTAGGATTATGAAATCCCTCAATTTTCAATCAAAATGAACCATATTTATTATTGAAGTTATAATAATAATAATAATAATAATAATAATATCTTTTATTGTCATTGCACGTCAGTGCAACAAGATTTAGTATGCAGCTCCAACCGATGAAAAAGAAAAGTAAAATAAATAAATAAGCTGTGTGTCGTGACCATCCGAGGGAGACAGTCCAGGGGGGGTGGGGGCACTCAGCAGGGCCGGTTCAGAGCCGCTATAGCTCTTGGAATAAAGCTGTTTCTGAGTCTGGAGGTTCGGGCGTAGAAGGCCTTGTAATGTCTGCCGGAGGGAAGTAGTTCAAACAGTCCGTTACAGGGGTGTGATGAGTCTTTATGGATGCTGACGGCCTTCCTGAGGCACCGTGTGTGTAGATGCCCTCCAAGGCTGGTAGCTCTATCCCAATGATCCTCTGCGCTCTGTGGACGACGCGCTGAAGAGCTCTCCTCTCCGCCTCCGTGCAGCTGAGATACCACACAGAGATGCCATACGTTAATATGCTCTCTGTGGTGCAGCGGTAGAACGTTGTCAGCAGCTGTTGGGGCAGACCAGTCTTTTTTAATGTCCTCAGGAAGAACAGTCATTGCTGTGCCTTCTTGACCAGTGCAGCCGTGTTGGTGGACCATGTGAGGTCCTCAGAAATGTGAGTGCCCAGAAACTTAAAGCTGGACACTCTCTCCACACTTTCCCCGTAAATGGAGATTGGGGCGTATTCTCCATTATGGGACCTCCTGAAGTCAATAATCAGCTCCTTGGTCTTGGAGGTGTTTAGTGACAAGTTGTTACATGCGCACCAGTCCGCCAGGTTCTGCACCTCCGCCCTGTATTTTATTTCATCACCGTTGGTGATCAGCCCAATCACTGTTGTGTCGTTTGCAAACTTCACGATGGTGTTGGTGTCGAATGCAGGAACACAGTCGTGAGTGAAGAGGGAGTAGAGCATGGGGCTTAGTACACAGCCCTGTGGTGTGCCGGTGCTCAGGGTGATAGTGGAGGACAGAGTGGGCAATTATTGCTATAGTCTTCATTTGTTTCATAGGACATACTTCTACCATGAACTCTCAAAAACAGTGAAGAAGGGTCTTGACCCGGAATGTCACCTATCCATGTTCTCCAGGGATGCTGCCTGACTTGCTGAGTTACTCCAGCACTTTCTGTCCTTTTATGTGTTAACAAGCATCTGCAGTTCTTTGTTATCACATTCTAAACTTCCATTGTGTTTCAGAGGCATTTGAATGTACAATATCTTAGGCATTGGTAAAGTGACGTCACTGACCCAACCTGATCTTTTCCATCGAAGATAGACACGAAATGATGGAGTAACTCAGCGAGACAGGCAGCACCTCTGGAGAGAAGGACTTTTTGGGTTGGGACCCTTCTTTTGACCTGGTTCTTACCTCAACCTCCATCATTAATCTAACTTTTCTGCCAATCCTAGACCTGGCCTTTCTGTTACATAGCCCACTCAAGGTGGGACCATATTGGACATAGTATTTGCCAGGTGACTGGTATTTCAATGGACTGCTCTCTGGATTAGAAGTTATTAACTACAAAGAGAAGTTGGACAAACTTAGATTTTTTTTCTCTGGAACGTTGGAAGTTGAGGGGAGACCTGATAGAAGAATATGCAATTATGAGAGCCATAGTTAGGGTAGACAGTCCGAACCTTTATCCCAGCGTGGAAATATCAATAATTAGAGGCCATAGTGTTAAGGTGAGAGGAGCAAAGTTTAAAGTTCAGAATGGCAGGCAATGACTAGTGGGGTACCACAAGGCTCTGTGCTGGGACAGCCATTTACAATATACATCAATAATTTTGATGAAGGGATTCAAGGTAACATTAGCAAATTTGCAGATGACACAAAGCTGGGTGGCAGTGTGAACTGTGAGGAGGATGCTAAGAGAATGCAGGGTGACTTGGACAGGTTCGGTGAGTGGGCAGATGCATGGCAGATGCAGTTTAATGTGGATAAATGTGAAGTTATCCATTTTGGTAGCAAAAACAGGAAGGCTGATTACTATCGAAATGGTGTCAAGTTGGGAAAAGGGGAAGTACAATGTGTCTGGGGGTCTTTGTTCATCAGTCAATGAAAGTAAGCATGCAGGTACAGCAGGCAGTGAAGAAAGCGAATGGCATGTTGGCCTTTATAACTAGAGGAGTTGAGTATAGGAGCAAATAGGTCCTTCTGCAGTTGGATAGGGCCTTAGTGAGACCACACCTGGAGTATTGTGTGCAGTTTTGGTCCCCTAATTTGAGGAAAGACATTCTTGCTATTGAGGAGGGTGCAGTGCAGGTTTACAAGGTTATTTCTCGGGATGGTGGGACTGTCATATGCTGAGAGAATGGAGAGGTTGGGCTTGTATACTCTGGAGTTTAGAAGGATGAGAGGATATCTTAAGGTTTTGGACACGCTAGATTATTAAGGCTTTGGACACGCTAGAGGCTGGAAACATGTTCCCGATGTTGGGGGAGTTCAGAACCAGGGGCCACAGAGAGTTGCGAGTCTGTGGAATTCTCTGCCTCAGAAAGCAATGGAGGCCGGTTCTCTGAATACTTTCAAGAGAGAGCTAGATAGGGCTCTTAAAGATAGCGGAGTCAGGGGATATGGGGAGAAGGCAGGAACGGGATACTGATTGTGGATGATCAGCCATGATCACATTGATCACAGTGCTGGCTCGAAGGGCCAAAAGGCCTACTCCTGCACCTATTGTCTATTGAGATGTGCGGGGTAAGTTATTTGATACAGAGGATGGCAGGTGCGTGGAACACACTGCTTGAGGTTGTGGTGGAGGCAGATACGATAGTGGCGTTTAAGAAGCTTTCGGATTTTAGAGAAACACGTAGATATGCAGAGAATGGAGGGATATGGATCATGTGCAGGCAGATGGAATTAGTCGATCTTGACTGTGTTAGGCACAGACTCTGTGAGATTTAGTATTTGTTCCTGTGCTGTACTGTTCTCTGTTCAGCCAGAGTCCAAACGGAATATTTGTATCAGTCACCTGCTTCGCCAACTCTGTCTTTCTTTCAGGCTTCCCATACACCAGCTTCTCATTACCCCACACCAATCTTTCTGTCAGACACCCGTACTACTCAATCTTTCCTTTAGAATCCATCCTCCTCACGTCACTCACCTCCTTTGTTGCCCTGATCGCAGACACCTCAGTCCTCTCTCCTCCCCATCCTTTACCTCAGTCCTATGTGTCACATTTTCAAATATGGTCAAGTAATGCTTTCACTATCAAGCCTCTTCCTGGCTTACACTTGTAGCAATCGGCCCACAGCATAAAAAGTCATCAACATGCCTCTACAACAATGACTTGGCACACCCATATGAGCGCACACCAGAATTGCAAAGGTCCAGCTCAAGTATTCTCAGGTTGCAGAGAAAGACTATCCTTAATCAGTTTCAAATGTTCTCTCAGAATGAGTTTTACACGGATAGATATTTCAAATCAATTGAGGCGCAAAAAATTGAATACTAAATCTGTATATTTTATTTTGAGAGATACAATGAACTGCAGATGCTGGAATCTTGAGCAAAACACCAAGGGCCTGTTTCCATGCTCTGTCTCGAAAGAAAAACTAATACTTTTGATATCTGATCATTGGTATTAAAAGACGAGGAAAATGTGTCTTAATCAATCACGGTGAAACAATCAAGAAAATAAATTGAATTATAGAATCATGATGAAAAATTATAAGCTGGAGGACATTATTTAAACTTCCCCACAAGCAACAGCTTGAGTATTACATCTACATATGGTCATTAAGAAGCCTGTGAAACATTTAGGAACAAAATAAAGAGCCTTGGTATGACTACCCTGATACCCTTCAACCTACTTTTCCTACTTTAACTCTTTGTAATTTAAAACGCATCACACACCCATTTTAACTTCTTGTAAGTCTTTGACAGCCGCTTTAAGCTTGTGTTTGGAATTGGAACCAGAGCAATTAATACGTTACAATTGTCTCTTGTCTATCAATCTATAAATAGTGTCTGCAAAGGGTATTAAATTTCTTTTAAACATGGCAATGCTTTATACGTTATTATTTTTTCCATTCCCTTTGCATGTTTGTCTGATTTTATTTGGAGAGGTTTAAAATATTGAAGTTGGTTCAATCTTACAATTGGCAAAAATGATCACCTGATTTAAGATCATGAATGAAATGCAGGAGACTAAAGATAGAGCATGTCTGACATGCAGTGTAAAATGAGCTGGATCTTTATCTGTTTACCATACATTAACTGCAGCTTATATCAAGGTCACCAAGAGAGTGATGCTGTTTGCAAAGGGAGGAGTATTCCATGATGAACTTGATGTTGGTCTACGTGCCAAAACACACGTCAGGCTTTACAGTTGTTTCAATAAGCAGCAAAACCTTCTGAGTTAATATTACTTACAGTGCCTGCAAACAAGAGAGGTACGCTTAACAATTTCCCATATCCTGCAAAAAGTGGACTTGGAGAAGTTATTTTTCTTTCAAACAACAAAACTATTTGCAACCAGCTATGAAAAGCATTTTTAAGATAATTAAGACAGTTTTAAGATAATTCTTTCACCGGCAGAACAAAACAACCTACTCCCAGGCCTCCCCTTTCTTAAGCGGTTGGACAGGCTAGATCAGTGGTTCCCAACCTTTTTTTGGCCATGCCCCACCTAATCACCTCTAAAATCCTGATGACCCCCCCCCCCCCCCATGTGGTGATATATAATTCTTATCTTTTAAAAACATTATTTACTCAAAATAACATCTGAAACATAAACTACATATGTTTGCCTGATGGAAAATCCAAAAAAATAAAAATCGAAAATTTGGACCCATACCTCCTCAGTCGCACTCAATTGCCCCCCTTAAAAATCAAATTGCCCCCCTGTGGGGTGTACGCCCCACGTTGGGAACCACTGGGCTAGATGCAGGAAGATTGTTCCCGATGTTGGGGAAGTCCAGAACAAGGGGTCATAGTTTAAGGATAAGGGGGAAATCTTTTAGGACCGAGATGAGGAAAACCTTTTTCACACAGAGAGTGGTGAATCTCTGGAATTCTCTGCCGTAGAAGGTAGTTGAGGCCAGTTCATTGGCTATATTTAAGAGGTAGTTAGATGTGGCCCTTGTGGCTAAAGGGATCAGGGGGTATGGAGAGAAGGCAGGAACAGGATACTGAGTTGAATGATCAGCCATGATCATATTGAATGGCGGTGCAGGCTCGAAGGGCCGAATGGCCTACTCCTGGACCTATTTTCTATGTTTCTATAATTAGACACTCGGAAATGCACAAATGTCCATCCTCGACCAATTCATTTTTCCCAACTTCCTTTCAGGAAAACTATTGCTTATCTGTGAGCGGCTTTCAATTTGGCAGCAATTCTCAGGAACCTCCAGTGCTGAATGTTGAAGTGTGAGCCTGCAGGAATAGCCCAGTCTTTATAACCTTCAGAGGCATGTGCAAAGTCAGTGGGGAGAGGCAGATGGTGACAAGGGATCCTAAAGAATAATCCATGGGCAATATGTGAAACATAAGATTATGATTGCACATATGGACACTTCGCGTTGTGCCTGCACAACCAATCAATTTCCTGGTTCCTCATCCGTTCAGACGCCTAACCTGATTCCCATTCCCTGATTCAACTTGTGCACATAATTGCGTTCCAGATCCAGGGTCTGGCCACACAATAAACCATGTTCCCGATCCCTAACTCAGCCAAATTTAACCATAGCAGTCCACGACCCTTGGTTCAACCCATACATCTAACCTTGGTATTCTCTCCGACTTCCTATCAACACCTAACTATACCAGTCCCTCATTCCAGCTGCACTAACATTTAGAACGATTGGGAAGCTGATCGTCCTATAGTGACTACACTCCAGATTCAGCATAACCTCAGTAGTGGAGCTGCAGTATGTGGACTTTAATCCGACCTTATCGGACTTCAATAGTGAATCTTGCACTAAATGTTGTACCCTTTATCGGTCAACACTGAGGACCGCTTGATTGTATTCATGTATAGTTTTTTCTTTGACTGAATTGCACGCAAACCAAAGCTTCTCGCTGTACCTCAGTACACATGACAATAATAAACTAAACAGGTTAACCTAAACTAGGAGAACTAATGCTTGTGATCCGAGGTGGTCAATGCATTCACTGAACAAGCTACACACGCAACATCTGCAAGTCAAGGCTCCACTTGCCTCTCCCTGCTATGACACTGGCTTTTTGCTTCACAGCCTGGTTCAGCAACTCTAACGTCCAGGAATAAAGGAGGTTACAGAGATTGAAAGACACTTTCTGGTCCATCGCAGGTACTGACCTCCCCACCAACAAAGAGATCTATAAGAGGTACTGCCTCAAAAAGGCCCACATCACCAGACAAATACTCTTTTTTTCACTCCTATCATTGAGAAGAAGGTATATGGGAGTCTGAAAACCGTGATCACCAGTTTCAAGGATAGCTTCATCCCAACAATCATCATGTCAACAATGGAAATGATTGAAGGTTTTGCTCAAAGCTTTTTGAAGAAATTTGATATTGCCCAGTGATTCCTGAAAATATTTGGATCAAGACCACTCCAAGTAGAGAAGGGTGGTGGTGAGAACCTCAAGGTCTTGTATTTAGAGCTCACAGAGGCTCTGTATCAGCAGTGGAAGGTAGGCACCATATCATAATCTATCCACCCTCAATGCCCTAATCCCAACCTGTCCCATCTGTGGAAGTCTGTGGTTTCCACATCGACCATTCATTTCTTTATACATATAGTTTATTTGTAAAAAAAATATACACAAGTACAAAAAACACAGTGCATGCCAGTCTTTACATTCATAGTGTTGGTTGGTCTGTACATGTGTACAGCGTTATTGACCTTATTAGCAGTGGCAGAACCAATTAACCAAGAGTAAAGGTGATCCTGGATCACAAGGAACAGCCAAAGAAGAGGCAGTGACTACAGGTTGATTCTTCCGGACATCAACTTTCCTGAATCACTTGCAAAAACACAGGTCAGAGGCAACTCATTTATGCATTTGCAATGGATTAAAATAATTGCAATATTCTAATGCAGCAGCTGCAAGACCAGACAGCTCTCTGCACATTATCGCCACACCTATACAGGCTAGACAGGTTGTTTCTCAACAAGACCCCACCAAACTGGTTAGCTACTCCTTATGGGGGAGGTAGACATGAGAACCTGTCTGCAGTTTCAAAAGGGAAAGTGCAGAATTAGATGCTTAAAAATACAAGTCTGTGTTTATGTTTGTTCTGACCATCAATCTCCAATACACTAGTTCCGTGTCATCCCACTTTCCCATCCTACACACTAGGGGCAATTTACACAAGCCAATTAACCTATGAACATGCACGCCTTTGGAATGTCGAAGGGAACAGGAGCACCCAGAGGAAATCCACGTGGTCACAGGGGGAACATACTGTACGAACTCCACACAGACAGCACCTGTAGTCAGGATCAAACTCAGGTCTCGGCACTGTCAGGCAGCAGCTCAACTGCTGTACCACTATGCCGCCCACAATACTACCTGACATGCTGAATTTTTCCAACATCTTATTTTTATTTCAGATTTCCAGCATCTGCAGTTATATTGATTTTCTTATAATGTCGAATTTAAGTTACATTCTGTTTCTTTGCGCATGAACACTTGTCACATTGAGAACCAATGAAAGAAGATGCTCAAGATTAATACCCGTCAGGGAAAAGGGCAACTCTCAGTCAGAAGTTTGGATCACGATATTGGATATACTGTGTATCACTGTAACCATGGGATTCTTTCTGGTTAGTGATCTTACTAAGATTTTTCACACAAAGGGTGGTGGATGTATGGAATGAGCTGCCAGGGGAGGTAGGTAAGGCAGTGACTATCGCAATATTTAAGAAGCAGTTAGACAAGCTCACGGATAGGACAGGTTTGGACGGATATAGACCAAATGCTGGCACGTGGGATTAGTGCAGCTGGGAAATGTTGGGCGGTATGGGCAAGTTGGGTCAAAGGGCCTGTTTCCACACTGTATCACTCTATGACTCTATTCAGCAGGTAAAGCAACACCATTATATCTGCCAATAGAATAATCCATGACTTTGAACATCAGAAGAAGGAAGATAATTTGAAATGAGAATTAATTTGTTAATTTTGGCTGCCCTTGAAGTCAGGTTGAATAACCTCTACCTGGATTATTCTAAAGCCAGCTTCCAGGGAACAACCTTGAGTATCTAACTCTCCACTTGGTCTCTGAAAGAAATCCTGTGTTTCCTTTACTAGTCAATGTGACTATATTAAAATAAAGTCTGAAGAACGGTCCCGACCCAAAATGTCACCTAGTCATTTTCTCCAAGGATGCTGCCCGACCCTCTGAAATACTCCAGCACTTTGTATATTCTCCAATCTTTGGTATAAACCAACAAGTTATCATGGGTGACTTTAATCTACATATAGATTGCGCCATCCAAATTAGTAGCAGCACCGAGGAGGAGGATTTCCTGGAATGTATACACGATGGTTTTTTATACCAATATGTAGCAGAAACGACCAGAGGGCAGGCCATCCTAGACTGGGTATTGTGTAATGAGGAAGGATTAGTTAGCGATCTTGTTGTGCAAAGCCCCTTGGGCAACAGTGACCATAATATGGTGAAATTCTGCATTAGGATGGAAAGTAACCCGGTTAATTCAGAGACTAGGGTTCTGAACTTAAAGAAAGGAGACTTTGAAGGTATGAGACGGGAAATGGCTATGATAGACTGGCAAATTATACTTAAAGGGTTGACAGTGGAGATGCAATGGCAAACATTTAAAGACCGCATGGATGAACTCCAAAAATTGTTCATCCCTGTCCGGCGAAAAAAATTAAATGGGGAAGGCGGGTCAACTGTGGTTAACGAGGGAAATCAAGGATAGCGTTAAATCCAAGGAAAATGCATATAAATTGGCCAGAGGAAGCAGCAAATCGGAGGACTGGGAGAAATTTAGAACTCAGCAGTGGAGGATAAAGGGGTTAATTAAGAAGGGGGGGGGGGGGGGGAAGAGCATGAAAGAAAGCTTGCGGGGAATATAAAATCTGACCCTAAAAGCTTCTTTAGATATGTAAACAGGAAAAGATTAGTGAAGACAAATGTAGGTCCCTTACAATCAGAGACAGGTGAGTTTATATTGGGAAACAAGGAAATGGCAGAACAGTTAAACGAGTACTTTGGTTCTGTCTTCACTAAGGAAGACACAAACAATCTCCCAGAAATACTAGGGGACCGAGGATCTAGGGGAAGGGAGGAACTGAAGGGAATCCACATTAGTCAGGAAATGGTGTTAGGTAAACTGTTGTGACTGAAGGCAGATGAATCCCCAGGGCCTGATGGTCTGCATCCTGGGGTATTCAAGGAGGTGGCCCTAGAAATTGTGAATGCAATGGTGATCATTTTCCAATGTTCTCTCGACTCTGGATCAATTCCCGTGGACTGCAGGGTAGCCAATGTAACCCCACCTTTTAAGAAAGGAGGGAGTGAGAAAACAGGCAATTAGCCTTACATCGGTTGTGGGGAAGATGCTTGAATCAATTGTTAAAGGTGTTAAAGCAGTGCCTTTGGAAAGCAGTGACAGGATCGGTCAAAGTCAGCATGGATTTATGAAGGGGAAATCATGCTGGACTAATCTTCTGGAATTTTTTGAGGATGTTACAAATAGAATGGATAAGGGAGAGCCAGTGCATGTGGTGTATCTGGACTTTCAAAAAGCCTTTGACAAGGTCCCACACAAAAGATCAATGTACAAAATTAGAGCACATGGTATTGGGGGTCCAGAATAAGAGGTCACAGTTTAAGAATAGGGGTAGGCTATTTAGGACTGAGATGAGAAAAAACGTTTTCACCCAGAGAGTTGAGAATCAGTGGAATTCTCTGCCACAGAAGGCAGTGGAGGCCAATTCACTGGATGTTTTCAAGAGAGAGTTAGATTTAGCTCTTACGACTAAGGATTTGAGTGATACGGGGAAAAATCAGAACAGGGTACTGATTTTAGATGATCAGCCATGAACATTTTGAATGGCAGTGTTGGCTCGAAGGGCCGAATGGCCTACTCCTGCACTTATTTTTCTATGTTTCCACGTTTCTATCTGCAGTTCCTTTTTATTATATTTCAAATTAAAGTTGCAAATGTTCTCCCTCCTCACACATCACGCTTTACTTACCCGACATTGTCCCAGATACATTCCATCTTTTATCAAAGTTTACACAACCTGATTTTCTAAAAGAGGCCAAAAGGTGAAAATCATTGTAATAAAAACATGTAGGTTCATACCGAAGATAGACACAAATAACTCAGCAGAGCAGGCAGCATCTCAAGAGAAAATGGATAGGTCATGTTTTAGGTTGGGATCCCGCTTCAGTCTCTGAACCTGAAATCTGTCTGAGTATGAAGAATGGCCCTGACCCGAAATGTCACCTATCCATTATCATCAGAGTTGCTGCCTGATCCGTGGAATTACTCCAGCTTTTTTTGTCTATCTTTGGTTGAAATCATAGGTTGCATGAAGCCTCCAAAGCCTAGGTGTGCTGAAACAATTGCACTGCCCACTAAATTTGGCCTGGATTGGTGAATTAAAGCTTTGATCTTTTGCGTAACTGAATTTATATATTGCTTTGAACAACAAGGATTTAATTAAACCTCCTGAACTTCTTTCGACATCGGGCTGCAAGTGTAAGTATAAACAGGCTCACATGTGCTGTTTCTCAGTTGCATGTATGACAGATGTGGTCTAAATAACGATAGTTCTTAAATGTTTTGCTTGCCGTCAACAGACGTAGTTTCACAATCAGTGGAGGATAAGCTCCCAGTGTGACAGGCCTCACTGCTATTTCATTTCATAGCTGTAAACATTGCATAACTGTGGCCTGCTTCCAAATTTCTCTGAAATTCTGCTGGAAACAGTCTGGGCTTGTCTCTGAGATCTGCATCAAAATCAAAAGAAACAAAACACACTCATTGTTCAAGAGGGCTGCCATTTCCTTTAAACCCTGATTTAACTCTGTTAATCTTTGTTAGTTTTACAATTTAAATTAAAAACGTGCAGCCTCTCAAACCCATAATTGAAGTAATAGTGTCTGCACTCATTCCAAATGAATACAACAAAGACAAATGAAACTGCAAATGTCAGGAACATGGAAATGAAAAAAAAAGTTGCTGGAAATCATCGGCAGACAAGCAGCTTTTATGGAAAAAGAAACACAATCAAAGTTTCAGCACAATGATTTCTCACTTTAACTGAGCAAATCTATTTTAAGCTGCAGAGAAGGGGAATGTGCGGGGAGAACCAGTAAAGACCGAATGGCATAATTAGTTAAGTGAGCATACTGATCCAGTGCAAAGATTATTCACTCATCCCCTCTAGATCCACGCTGTATATTTAAACTAAACTAAACTAATTTCACTTAACCCTATCACAATATTATGCACAATCCCTTTCTTTTTCCCATATTAATTTTCTGATATATTGAGCTCATTAAACTGAACAGTCTTGTCCTAAATTGTTCCAAGTTTCATTCACCAAAGTAAATCTGTAGCTCCTGCACATTACTTGTTTTCAATTTTTCCTTGACCTTTCCCAGTCTCTCAGACAGCTTTTCCAACTGCTCTGGGACCTCTGCTCTCCTCCATTTCTGCTCTGTCATGCACCATCAATTTTAATCATTCCAACATGTGTATCACTGCTTTGTGTGTTAAATTTCTGCCAGAGATTAGGTCACTGATCCGTCAGTCACCTTTTGCAGATCAGTGTCAAATATTATTTGACGATACTCATGTGGAGTATTTGTGGGATGTTTTACTTCATAAACGGCATTTCATGTAGTAAAAGAACACCTCATAAGAGGTGGTCCTGGAGGGAAGGATGCTCCTCAAACTGCAGAGCATCCTGGACAATACAGCTCACCCTCCCCATGACACACTGGTCAACCTGAGGAGTACCTTCAGCAACAGATTGGTTCACCAAAATGCAGGACAGAATGCAACAGGAGATCCTTCTTCCCTGTGGCTATCAAACTGTACAACTCCTCCCCCTTCTGTCGTGGGTCAGGGTTGGACTGGGGTAGACTGAGACTGACTCCTTCCCCCCCCACCCCCCCCCCCCCCAAATCTTTGCACATCCACAATCCTTTCCATTCGTCACTTTAACGTCACGTTATGCACATTACAAAAAAGAGCAATAAGAATTATCAATAACGTTGGATATCTTGAACATACCAATTTATTATTCTTAAAGTCACATACACTGAAGTTCACCGATCTGGTTAAATTTAAGACTGCGCAAATCATGTACAAAGCAAGAAATAATTTACTTCCAAGAAATATACAAAAACTGTTTATGGAAAGACAGGGTGGGTATAATTTGAGAGGGGAACATAATGTTAAAAAACTCAATGTCAGAACAACTCTTAAAAGTATGTGCATAGCAATCCGTGGTGTGAATTTGTGGAATGGTCTGGAACAGGAGATTAAACTTAGCACAAGCATAATTCAGTTTAAAAAGATGTACAAAAACACTTGTTTAAAAGGATATTGGGATGAGGATAGGTGATTGTCAGTGGGATATTTGTTATACTGATTGTATTGGGAAGGGTGATTATAGAGTGATGGGTTGTATATATGAGTAAGATACTGTATAGTATATGAGGGATTTTTCTTTTCTTTTTTTCTTTTTTGTATGGCTTTGTAAATATTTGATTAGTGTATAAATGTAAAAAAATTGGTGTACATATAGCTGCTGGTGTACATATGGTGTACATATAGCTGCTAAATTTGCATAAGATAATTACAAGCAGTTGAATAAGGGGTGGGAATTAATAAACTTTGGCTTCTTCCTGCTCCTTTTCGGACATACAATTTCATTTATTTATAGATATTGTTTATGACATTTTATAAATATTCTTGTTTTGTTTTTTGTATGCTGTTTCACACTTGCTTTTATTCTTTTGAAATAAATAATAAAATAAATAAATAAATAAATAGAATTTCACGTTTCATGTATTTTGTGTTTTTATGACAGTTGGCAGATCAATTTCCCTCCTGGGATAAATAAAGTTCTATCATATCGTATCGTATGAATGCAAGTACTTGTTTTTGAAAACGGTAACTTTTTATGCTGGTGAAAAACTGCTGGATCTTTCTGTAATTAAAGCTCTCCCAGCTGCTTTTGTCCAATGGTGCTTGAATTAGGATGTTCATGTGACTATCAGCGGTTGGGATCAAAGCTATTACATTAACATTCCAAACTCTAAACAGTTTAAAGTTCGCCCTTTCCTGAACTGAAATCGAAGATTATATTTCTGAAAACTACATTTCATAATGAATCACCACTGGCAATTGTAAATCCCAAAATTTCAAAGCATTTTCCAACCATGCACCTTCGATATGAGTAGCATTGTGCCAAATAATATGTTGTTGATGTCTTTACATGTTTTTTTCCTGCACCCACTTCCTTGCTGAAACACAGTTCTATTGACGTCAGGACGCCTCTGCTGTTCTGCTCAAATTACTTTGCGAATGTATTGACGGTGATATGGAAGTAATGGCACAGCTGAAACTATCCTGGTTCCCACCCAACATCTTCCATGAAAATCTGAATTACCTTCTGTTCATAACCCCTGAGGTTCAATCTAACTGGAGCATCCTAGTTGATACTTGTAAAGTATTGACTTTAACCTGCATAATCTAGCCATTTACTGGATATTATTGTTATGCCGCACTGAGATATTTATATTCAATTTAAATTTTAGCTTTTCTTCATTTAATCTTTGCTTAACCCGCATCGCATGTAAGCTGGCAGGTAAATATCTTTTGCATCATTCTACCTTATTAAATATACCTAGACAGGAAGTTGTACAGAGAATGTAATATGTTAACATAATTTTTGTACCAATGTATTGTACTTACTTCTAATAAATAAATAAATAAATAAATAAATAAATAAATAAAGGGGGGGGGGGTATACTTATAATTACATGCTTTCAGCACACAGTCTGATACATAAAATACTACAAAGTTAAAAATGAATCAACAATAGTGAGAAACTAAAGGATTTTGAATATTGAGGTACATACCAATTATGCTGAAGAAGGTTTGAAGAAGGGTCTGAAGAAGGGAAACGTTGCCTATTTCCTTCGCTCCATAGATGCTGCCTCGCCCGCTGAGTTTCTCCAGCATTTTTGTCTACCTTCAATTTTCCAGCATCTGCAGTTCCTTCTTAAACAACTTAACCAATTATACATCAGTTGTGAGAGAGTGATGTTTGGTATTACTTAAGTCTTCACATTTTGAATTTGATTCAAGGGTATTGGTGAGACCACACCTGGAGTATTGTGTACAGTTTTGGTCTCCAAATCTGAGGAAAGACATTCTTGCCATAGAGGGAGTACAGAGAAGGTTCACCAGAATGATTCCTGGGACGTCAGGACTTTCATATGAAGAAAGACTAGATACTCGGCTTGTACTCGCTAGAATTTAGAAGATTGAGGGGGGATCTTATAGAAACTTACAAAATTCTTAAGGGGTTGGACAGACTAGATGCAGGAAGATTGTTCCCGATGTTGGGGAAGTCCAGGACAAAGGGTCAATTTAAGGATAAAGGGGAAATCCTTTAGGACCGAGATGTGAATCTGTAGAATTCTCTGCCACAGAAGGTAGTTGAGGCCAGTTCTTTGGCTATGTTTAAGAGGGAGTTAGATGTGGCCCTTGTGGCTAAAGGGATCAGGGGGTATGGAGAGAAGGCAGGTACAGGATACCGAGTTGGATGATCAGCCATGATCATATTGAATGGCGGTGCAGGCTCGAAGGGCCGAATGGCCTACTCCTGCACCTATTTTCTATGTTTCTATGTTTCTATGATTGCTTGTACCCATACCTGCAAAGACAGAGAACTGGCAACCAGAGAGGGCTTACTTATAAAATCATATAGTCATACAGCACAGAAAAAAGCCCTTCGGCCAAACTTGTCCATACCAATCAAGATGTTCCATCTAAGATAGCCCATTTGCCCGTGTTTGTTTTTTTTTTTTAATGTTGTTATAGTATCTGCCTGAACTGCCTATTGTGAAGCTGTGGATTTCCATCCCTAAACATCTCCTCCTCTTCCCTCATCAACTCTCACCCTCATCGCTGGTCTGCATTTTTCTGCTCCTTCACAAATGTTCTTTGTCATTGCTTTTGATCACCTGCTCAAAAGACGCAAGATATGTTTTTGATTTAGAATGGGTCCAGTGAAATCTGGTTCAAGAAAAGGTGGTTAATGTACCCTTATACTCAACTTAGATATACTTATTGTTTAAATCAGACTAACATCAAACTTTACGGCAGTTTATAGGATTTGTGGTGAGTGTCCATGATTCCATTCCACAACACACTATTGGTACCATGCCAATCTGGTTAATAAGTGAAAATAAAAACATACTGGAGATGAAAAATAAAAAGGCCTCTAGAGCAGATAAAATGTCTACCAAAGTAATAAAAGATGACAGAAATTCTTCTGGTTCAAACTCACACCCTAATCTCCTTTTAAGAAAATACAGAAATCCTAAGGGATCTCAGAGATGTTGCAATTATGGGCGTCTTCAATAAATAAATTAATTCCAAGGGTGTAAGAAGGAACTGCAGATGCTGGTGCAAACCAAAGACGGACAGAAAAAGCTGGAGTATCTCAGTGGGCCAGGATCGAAGGAATGGGTGACGTTTCGGGTCGAGACCCATCTTCAGACTGAAGAATTCCAAAGGTGTTTTTCACAAAGGCGTCTCCAATCTGTCTGCCACGCGGGAGGTTGTTGGGATAATCTTGCCCAAACACCTTAACCAGCTGGTGAAGTATTCCTTCAAATAATACTGAAGATATTCCACTAAACAAGAGGCAGAGTGAACATGATCTTCGTTGCACAACAAATCCAAGGTAGGGACGAGTATTACAACTTGTTTCACCTCACAAAAACCTGCAACTCTGGTAAATTGAATATGGGTGAGTCCTCTCAAATTTTACTCCCCTCAAACTTAGCTTACTTACAATGGCATCTTCGCCAATTGATCTACCCCAGACTCAATCCTACTGGGGGATCAAGCAAAGCCATATATTTCACCACCCTCCTCCAAATTTTCTTTCAATATCTCACCTACAACATGATCCCTGTAGATTAGAGAGCTTGTTAGGGGTGGTTTATTGAAAGAGGTTTTACTCCAGCTCCCCAGAATGGTGCTAATCAACAGAATGACTGCAGAACTATTCAATCTTTGTCACCCCTACTTGCCCCATTCATGAAGTCACACAGTACACAGCCAAAGGTCTCCTCCATTGTCAGGGTGAGTCTAAACACAAATTGGAGGAACAGCATCTCATTTTCGCTTGGGTAGCTTGCAGCCCAGTGGTATATTGATTTCTCTCACTTCAGGTATCTCCAGCATTCCCTCCCTCTCTATCCCTCCACCACCCAAGTCACACTAGATTCTCATTTTCACCATACAAACAGCTAACAATGGCCTTTCCTTTATTATCATTACATTTTTGCACATCTTTCATTCATTGTTCTTTATCTCTCCACATCACCATATATATCTCTTGTTTCCCTTATCACCAACGAGTCTGAAGCAGGTCTTGACCAGAAACGTCACCTATTCCTTCTCTCCAGAGATGCTGCCTGTCCCACTGTGTTACTCCAGCTTTTTGTGTCTATCTTTTGTATATGTGCCCACTTGGCTATGGATGACATTTTCACCAATGTGTACGATAGAATGGGTCTTAGACGGAAAAACCTTGAAGATAAAGATCCTTAACCAACTTGCCTCAACTCTGCACCCATACCCCTCGAATATTCCCAATATGAAACGTCACCTGCTCATTTCCTCCCCAAATGCTGCCTGACCCGCTGAGTTCCTTCAGCACCTTGCGTTTTGCTCAAGATTCCAGCATCTGCAGTCTTGTATAGTTCAGTTTAGTTTAGTTTATTGTCACTTGTACCGAGACGGCATTCTTTAGCTTAAAGACTGCAACAGATGTTCTTTAATAGAAAAAAATCTAAAAGCACAAGTTTGTGCCCCTGGTAATCAATAGTTTCAACAGAAAATGGAGACAGATATAAATATGCAGGAGGATTGATATATAAATTGGTGATGTCAAAATAGTAGAATTCAACATCTTACTATAAAAATAGTATTGAACAGACTATGCACATTCGGTTTTCATACACTAGCATAACATAGGAATCGCATTGTAGATTTTCACTGTCAATGTCATCATATTGTCCGTGAACAATTGGCTACGCCATAAGTTGGGAATGAGAGGCCTGGTGCTCAATGTCTAAACAAAGTCACTAGCAAGGATCCCTCCTGTTATCGAAGTTTTAGCAAAGTGGCCTTAAATTGAAACTGGGTCACTATCGTCTAAGAGGATGGGCAGGTGCAGCCACAAAAGATTCAAGATTCAAGAGAGTTTATTGTCATGTGTCCCTTATAGGAAAATGAAATTCTTGCTTTGCTTCAGCACAACAGAACATAGTAGGCATGACTGCAGAACAGATCAGTGTGTCCATATCTTATATTACTAAAAGTCTGTTCTTGACCGGTTTTGGCCTTCTGTGCTGCGATTTCCGAGAGAACGACGCCACCTACGGCCGTCATTTTTGGCCACCTTGCTCAGAGCCCCCCTCTGCCGTATGTGTGCTGAGGATTTTTCCTGTCGATGAAAAATGACAGAGATATTAATGATTTTACAAAATTCCCCATTCTCTCCGCTGCCCTTGCTGGCGGCAGGAGGGAGGGACTATAAAACCAGGAAATGGTGTGCCTCAATCAGTGTCTGCAAGCTGGAGGAAGGCAGAGGGTCACGTTTCTCTGAGCTGTGAATAACACTGAACACATGTCTACTCAAATGTAAGCACCCTTAGTGGTTCTAAAACGCTTGGAGAATGTGTCTATTGGTTCTAAAATGTTTGCAAAAAATGTTCATTGGTTCTAAAATGTTTGCAAAAAGTGTCTCTTTTGGTTCTACAATGCTTGCAGAATGTGTATTTTTTGGTTCTAAAATGTTTTTTTAGGTTCTCCCCCCCCCCCCCCTTTCCGCTCCCCCCCCCCCCTCCTCCCCCCCCCCCCCCCCCCCCCCCCCCCCCCCCCCCCCCCCCCTCCCCCCCCCCCCCTCCCCCCCCACCTTCCCTCGTCCTCCTCTCCCCTCTTACTTTGCCGGAGATGGCAAACATTTTTCCAGAGGGATCTAGGTTATTCCAGCTAGACCTTGCACTGTTCCATATATCAAACGTGGTGACCCATTTTTTCCAGCAGAAGGGGCTATGTGTCTTGGACTGGCCCAGTAACTCATCTGACTCGAATCAGATTGAGAATTTGTGGTCAATTATCAAGGTGAGATGTTCCTTAAGCAAAAGTGCATCACCAATTCAATAAACCTCAAGCTTTTCACCTCCAGTATTACTGAAGTTCACAGCAACAGACCACACTACAATGCAACAGGAACTGCAGATCCTGATTTACACAAAGGACACAAAGTGCTGCAGTAACTCAGTGGGTCAGGCAGATTTAGGACCAGACTGATCGGCCCCGACCCAAAACTTCATCTATTCATGTTCTCTCGAGATGCAGCCAGACCGCTAAGTTACTCCAGCACTATGTGTCTTTTTAATACTGTTTGCATTTGAAATACAGATATGAACTAATCTGTTATCCAAATATTGCTGTTCTTGGGACTTTGGTTTCTAATTTCTTGGCAGGTTGTCTGCATACTAAGCTATACAGAAAACTTTCTGCTCGAGCTGAAAATTTAATTGCCCTCAATGTAATTAACGTCTTACAAAATTGGCTGCAATATGCAGACTTCTCTACATTATTTTCAGACATAAGGGATCAATATTCCAAATAAAAGGAAATCTACTTCAAATTGTTTCAGTGTAATTGTTCCACTAAAGCCCACTGTTCAGACTTAATACCATCTATGATCAGTCTTTTGAGTGAGGTACCCAAGGTTCCATCTCAGGAGATTTGCCAGCATGAGTGGATACGTTCTTGCAAATATCACTGGAATTTAAAAGATGATAAAGTTGAAAATCAATATACTCCAGCAAGCCCAATCCTATGTTGTTCAGCATGGCAGAATGTTTGTTCATTTTCTGCCTGGTCATCACTTCTGATAGCTAGCTTTCATCTGAAGGGTCACAACCCGAACCATCACCTATCCATGTTCTCCAGAGATGCTGCATGACCTACTGAGTAACTCCAGCACTGTCTTTTTTTTTTAAAGCTTACATGTTTGTTCAAAAAGTAGAAATTTCAAATGATAAATTACTTGGTTTTAGTATCTCCTTTGCTTCTCCCGCCATGTTTTATTTTTCTAAGATCTTCTGTATTGACTTTCTAGTTATCTCTAAAGCTTTTATTCATCCATTAATCCATTGGAACCATGACAAAGACATAACTGCCTTCTCCTCTTTGTAACTCCGGCACTGTGGTGCCATTGCGACCCAGCAGCCCAGTAACTGCAACAGATTCCACTTTCAAATGACTAATTGTATTATTCAATTAAAAAAGTTTGAATTCTCTGAACTTTTAACGACTTTGCAAGTCAAGATAAAGCATTCTTGAAATGTGCATTTTTGTTTCTCTCCCCAGACTCCGCCCTGTCCGTGCACCACTAGAATTATTTCCATTCCAGGTGTTGGGCATCCACTGTATATTGTTTGCATACTAATTGAAACATTCAAAGATTTGATTGAAGTTGTTACCATGTTTTGCATTTGCTATTCTGTACCAGGATTTCTTGATTTGTGGGAAGAGTTGTATGAAGCTGTCTAGAGTTCAAAATGTTGGAAGGTGATTGCCATAAATAGTAAAAAATTGAGATAGACCAATACATTATTTTTGCTGAGAATATTATAAAACAAGTTCCAGGCTATTTAAGTGTGAGATTAGGTTTTTTAAAAAAATGAAAAATAGTGACATTTTGAACCTTTCAGAAAGTGCGTACACTTTGATCAAAGTCTATAATCTATTGGGATAAAGAAACAGTCTTGAGGGGTTGACTTTCCCCTTGTTCTTAATCTTTTTGCTCTTTATTTTTGCTCAATCTGAATTAATATTCTAGGTTTACCTAAACTGCTTCACATTTTATTTTAAGATCCTGTTTAACCAATAGTTGGCAGAGATTTGGCGTTTAATTTTTTGTTAACTTCCATTTATGTTATTCTTACTTCCGATAGATTCTGGTTAATCTTGCCAATTCAACTTGCGGTATGTTGTTTTTTTAACAATGAATAAAGATATTTTAAAAGTCTTAACATCTTGTAAAACCCCATTACAAATGCTCGAAACATCTATTCTATTGCTTAAAGTGCTTCAATTTAATTACTATATCACTTGTTAAATACGTATGGTCACGGGTTGAACATCATTCCTCATCTATTACTGCCAAGTCAGCCCTTCTTTATCCAGTTAAGCAATTTGTTTCAAATTGCAAATTACGTTTTAACTGTTAAATGTACTGTCAAATTAAATCTCTGCCATCTTCATTTCCTTCCATTCTAATTGCAGTTTCTATTTTAGTATAATTGGCAAATTTAATGATTTGGAAAGGTAGATTAAAAAAAAAAAACTTACAGCTACATTGCACACCAACGCATTTCACAATTAATTATTTCTGAAACAGACCTTTGGTTTAATACTAGACCAAGTGCAGACCCGTTGGGTCTGTTTCCCCAACGGTGTTTGGGGGGGGGGGGGGGGGAGGGCTGTGGCATCACACTCACATTAACCACCCCCCCCAAACACACAGGTGGGGGGGGGGGGGGGGGGGGTGAGAGAGGGGAGAGGAGGAGGAAACGGGACAGATTTGGGAGGGAAAGGAGAGCGGGGTAGGGGGTGAGAGAGGGGGATGGGGAGAGATGTGTGGGAGGGGAGGGGAGGGAGAGGGGGGGGGGAGAGAGGGGAAAGAGTGGGGAGGGAGATTGGAAGGGGAAGGGGGAGAGAAGTGCAAGAGTGGGGAGGGAGGGGTAGGGGAGTGGTGGAAGAGGGAAAGAGGGGTAGGGGGGGGGGAGAGGGGAGAGGGAAGGGGTGGGGTAGAGAGTGAAGGGGGTGGGGAGAGAGAGGGATGGGTGGGAGATGGGGAGGGGTGAGGAGAGGGGAAACATAAGATTCTATAAGATCACCCCTCAATCTTCTAAATTCTAGCGAGTACAAACTTAGACTATCCAGTCTTTCTTCATATGAAAGTACTGACATCCCAGGAATCAGTCTGGTGAACCTTCTCTGTACTCCCTCTATGGCAACAATGTCTTTGAACATTGGGCATTGTGACATCACACGATGGAACGTTCACCATGGGCTGGTGCTCCTGCAAAGGCATATGTAAATGGATCCATCCCGATTGGACATCTGCAAGCATTGGGCATTGTGAGATCACACGATGGAAACGAATCAAAAGGCAGAAAGGCAGCCGGACGGACGGCGGCAGGCAGTTTTATATAATAGATAGGTGAATGCTGCAGCAATTTGACACAAAGATTTATGGCGTGATATTTCATGACACGATCTGCTTTGTTGATAATGATTGAAGGATCAACAATAGCTAGAACATTAGAACTTAAACTTCATTAATTCAGATGATGTCAATTTTTAAGATGGGAATCTTCCAAAAGACCTTAGTGCTGAATATTTTTATTTATTCATTCGTCTTGCATTTAGTGTGCCACCAGCAAGGCAAGCAATTATTGGGCATCTCTAATTTCCCCTTGAATATATTGTGGTAAGCAATCAAGTGAGTAGCATACTGGGCTTTGGTGTCAAGCTCTTGGTCTAGGTTCAGTCACATATAAACTTGACCATGGAAGGATGAAGCTTTCTACCCTGAATGGCAGTGATGAACTTTTTTAAAAAGATGATCTTCAAGGTATAGATTATGCATTGCAATCAACAGTGAGAATTAAGATTTGTCAGTTTGGCAGCAAAAAACGTTATAGACATTTTAGAGATAATTACACCCTCTAAAAGTACGCATCAGCTACCAAATTTTGAAATTATAGAAAGTACACATCACTTACCTCAGTTTGCTTATATTTATCCATTTAGGATTAACTTTAAAAAAATTAAACTAGCTTAATCTTCTTAAGGTCCAGATTCCTACTTCAGTATTAAAACATAAACATTAGAGGTAACCCCTCCCCCCACCGAGTTCTTTGAGCTGGAGGCCATGCATTCCTAGGAAATGGGCTGTATCACTATTTTCTGTAATGTGAAGCCATATCTGCTTGTCAAGAAAAAAAAGAAGAAATTTAGCTTACTCCCCCACTCAAAATTCCATAAAAGCTCATTTTATTCCACATGTCAAATTTTGGAAAGTAATGCAAATTCTGTATGGACAAATTTCTGTAAGTGAGGCAGCTGTAACATGTCTGTGATTCCATGCAGGATTAAAACTTACTTTGCACATTATGTTGGACATCATTAAGCAGCAAAGGTTTCCCCATTATATTCAGTAATGCAATGAAAAGAATGAATTGGTGGGGAAAAAAAAAAATTCAGTGTCATACTTTTGGCAGTTTCTGATTTGGAGCATGTAAGGCAACATTTCTGGACCACTGTAATAACAAGTGATGATTGCGGTATTGACAGAAGTGCTTTACAGAACTTGAAGAGGTGCATTATCCATTTCTGCTGTGTGTTCTGGACCCTGAATGAAAGTTTACTGCCCCAATTCATTTAAGCCAAACTAAAAGATGATGATTAAAACAGAAAAAAACATTATCTTCCCGTAGTGCAATTTGATATTTACTTGGCTGCTTTTTTTTGTAATTTGATCTCGGAATTTGTCTTTTTTGATGAATTCCACAAGATCCATGCATGCTCCTGCTGCCCCTTTACAACTTGCATATGAAAAGTAAAATAGCTGGAGTATTCAACATTACACTCTTCATGTGTGCCATTCACATTTTGAATTATTTGGCAGTGTTATTTCAGTCACCAGTCAATAAGGAACAACATTTAATGCTTTCAAACATTTGTTTCCATATGTAATCCTAGAGAATGAAAGTGTACCTGCAAATTGATTATAATAGCAAAATACATTTTAAATTATTTTATTTAGAAATGATTTTTGATAGTGCATATTTCAACCATATTTGAACAATCTTAAAGGTTAACAGGAGTTTAAACAATTACGACCTTAGTTTGTCAGGTTGAGCATGATTCTATTTAAGTCCATGTATAACATTGATGTACACAAATATACAATAGTAAATTCAGAGCCAAAAATAATCAGTTTATGTTCATGTATTACAAAATTAGTTTAGAAAACAAACACAAATAAGCTTTATGCTTGACACCTAAAGTTCAGCAGATAGATTAAGAAAAGCTATCTTATGGGCCTGTCCCACTTTCATGACTCAATTCACGACCTCTGCCAAGTTTGCCCTTGACTCATGCTCGCAGCATGATCATCACGGGGTCGTAGGAGGTCGTAGGAAGCCATGATGCTAGTCGTAGGTACGCGTGGCATCAAGTAGGTCGGGGCGTTTTTTTTAGCATGATGAAATGTCCACGAGTGAAAAAGGTCATGAGTGGGACAGGCCCTTTAGTAAATGCTTCACATTTTGAAAGGCAGGTATTTCACTTTCTACACCAATGTAATAATCTTTGGAACATTATTTCAAGCACATATACAGTCACATAAGAATTAATATACAAATAAACATGTTGCACTTTACTATATTAAAAATAATTTTATAACAGGATAGAGAAAATGTTGCAGCTAATAGTATGCAGAGGAAGAGAGTTTTAGAGAGCAGATTTTCAGGCAGCAGGTAATTAGTTAAAAAATTGGCACATTTAATTCAATTGTGTTAAATTATCTTTCTTGCAGATGCATTACCTAGATCATAATTCCCTGCCCAGCAGGTGGAAATGGGGAGAAGTGGGAAGGGAGGTAGTGTTGGGAGCTTTTTGATAAAATGGCTGAGAATATAAAAGGAATAATTACTTCAATTACACATGGTATTGGTCTGAATATTCTTCTTGATTTTCCCATGTTAAGATGATTACCTGATCTTGGGGAAAAAAAGCATCTAACCTATCAAAATGGAGATGCAAGGTCAGTAGTGGAAGCATAAAGGTATTGACATTCAGCCAAAGTCTCTAAAAATGAAGAAAATTGACAAGGAAAATAGTTCATTCCTGCTAAAGAATGTACAGTATAGAAATGTAATCATGTAATGAAAGTTCAGCAAATCCATTTTACCTCCAAAAAAATCAGAAAGACAGAATCATGCCTCAAATTATCATTACTGAATATTTTTGCAACAGTGAAAAGACATAAAAGTTAGAATTAGTGTTGGTATGGTTAACAGAAACAACAGAGCGAACTTGACAGTCTGAATGCCATATGCTTGTTCCTATGTTTCGGATCCTATTCCTAACATTACAATGCAGGGCAAGAACCTTTCACGAGCACCCATCTTCAGAACCGACTAACCATTTAATACAACACACCTAAAAAAATAGTTGACTTTAATAATACAATCATATTTACCACTTGGGATTTCAAAGCTACGTTTATCTTACTGGCATTTACAGCAATAGCATAAAGGGAAATGAATTCATATTACAATTGGAATTTTTTATGTTTCTTTGTAATATGCAAGACAAGAAACTGATGTTCAAAAGTGGTTTTCCTCAAAGATAAGAAAAGTCCATTCCTCCCTGCGGCATTGCTAACCAGACCACAATCCCATGTATCAACACAGAGTTTTGAATAGGACCCAGAGTGCTTGCAATTGGGTTTTCTAATCTTGGAATGCATTCACATGTTTACAGTGCCACCCTTTTCTCCCTCTTTCTACATAAGCATGTTCTCCCTACATTGAATAGTAATATTAAAAAAGAGTCAGTGTCAACTGAAAGTTGATCACTCAAGGAGATCACATACTTCTATAATCCCCTCTATTCTACTGTTCTCTGCAAAGAACCATGTTGTATCTAAAATTCACATTATGTGGCTGACATGGAGATTGAACTCCATTTATTCCTTTTCATGTCACTGAACTGGTGACTGTGAGCATCAATGTTGAATCTTGTGTACAGCCAAATTCTTTGGATCACTACTAGGTATACACCAATCGTCAGCCTCGTGGTTATGTTGGTAGTGTCGCCAGGCAGATTTGTTATAAACCGGTAGCCTTTCTACTGAGTCTTTTGATAGAGCCTGAAAAACAAATAGACAAACACTGAGAATGAGCATACAAATATAATAAACATTCGGATGAGATAACAGGCTTGAAATGAAGAAAATGGATTATTGCATTTTGTAACAAAAGTCTCATGTCAAATTTTGTCAACACAGCAGAAATAAAACCCAATGCGCTGCCCTTGGTGACTTTCTTTGAGCAGGGAAATATGATCGTACAGTGTAGGTATGTTGCAAAGCCTACCTGAAGCGTCGCTGAAAATCTGCCCCAGCCCGTGTGCGCGAATTTGGCGCCGTTTAGAGGGGGGCGGGTTTAAAACGCGATTTTTCACTAGGCTGTTCAAATCGAGGTTTTTCAGACTAGTTAATTATTAACGAAAAATCGCTGGAAGATTCCGTAGCTGGAGCTATTTTTAGTTTTAAGGGCTTTCTATAATTGTTATAGTAGGTTAAAAATTAACCTCTAAACCCCCGACCGCCGTACTACAATGTCCCAAACTTTATGGAGGGCACTGTATGTAATCAGTCTATTCTTCTTGGTCTCTAAAGCAGTAAATGCTTGATGACTGGATAAATGGGGCGAGTTAAGAGAGAGCAAAACCGGTTGGTATCAGGAATGCAATGAGTGATATTTGAGGCAGCAGATGCACAACTGGCATGGCTAAAATATATAGCCCAAATCAGTTTGGAGGTAGAGAGGAACCAGAAATGTTTAGACACAGGGCCAAGCATGAGCAAAAGGTGGATTCAGCGAAAATATAATTTACGATTTAAAGGCTAAAGACCTAGATTTTGTGCAGAAGTGTAGTAATCACGAGAAGATTATGAAGTATCTCCATTTCCCTTCTTTTCAAAACTCGAACATCAGATAGCTCAATGCAAAAAAAACACCTCCATTCTAAACTATGAACAATCTTTATCTAACGGAATTGAGCATAACATTTACCCATTCCCCCCCTTCACTCCCATTGTATCTCAGCAGACGTGGCATCAATGAATGCATACCAATACTATTTCAAACCTCTAACAAGCATCAACAAATAAATCACCTCTTTGCCTGCCACTATCAATCTGCCACAGGACCAAGCTGTTATAGTATTCTTCCATACGGATGAGGATCTGAATTGTTCTGAATGGTACCCCAGTCTCATAACAAGTGATTGGAGATTAAACAAACTCATCTGGCAAATCACTCAGTTCAAATGCAATTTAACATAGGCAATAATCACTGGGATTAACAAATTCATACAACCAGTAAAGAAAGAAAAAAAGGGCTCTATAACTACAAAGCGGCCATGTTGGTCCCAAAGCAGCCATTGTTTGTCTGGCACAATCTAATTGTCTCCGGATGTAATGCAATTGCTGCTACAGGTATCTCGAATATGTCAGCAAGATTTCCTCTCTCATTGCAGGCGAACTGAACATCTTTGTACTGATGCATTTTCAACCCAATGCGGATTTCATCAATGGCTCACAGCAGCATGAGGAAGTCTGTAAACATAGAAAATAGGTGCAGGAGTAGGCCATTCGGCCCTTCGAGCCTGCACCGCCATTTAATATGATCATGGCTGATCATCCAACTCAGTATTCTGTACCTGCCTTCTCTCCATACCCCCTGATCCCTTTAGCCACAAGGGCCACATCTAACTCCCTCTTAAATATAGCCAATGAACTGGCCTCAACCACCTTCTTTGGCAGAGAATTCCACAGATTCACCACTCTGTGTGAAAAATGTTTTTCTCATCTCGGTCCTAAAAGAGTTCCCCCTTATCCTTAAACTGTGACCCCTTGTTCTGGACTTCCCCAACATCGGGAACAATCTTCCTGCATCTAGCCTGTCCAACCCCTTAAGAATGTTGTGCGTTTCTATAAGATCCCCCCTCAATCTTCTAAATTCTAGCGAGTACAAGCCGAGTCTATCCAGTCTATTCTGTAATTCTTCTAAATCCTGCTGCATGTACTATTTGTTCTTCCCATTAACTTGTAAAAAACAAATTTATACTCACTGACTGGTGCCTAATGCAACATTGGCAGGGGGTCAAGTTTCAGCCTGGAAGGGGTGATGGAAAGAAATTAAGGACAAACAGCAAGTCAAATTTCCCCTGCAAGTCGGTTGTAGCCCCGAGTCCATGTCCATAGAAAATAGGTGACCAATTCCACGGCAGATCAGAATTTTTTTGCTTAAAAGAAAAACTTTGTTCTTTATATCGATGGTTCCCCAAAACCAGGCCTCGGGCTAACAGCCAACTCCCTTCCTGCAAAGCGGCAGACTTTGCAAGACCCTCTTCAATTTCCTCCTACCCATTAATGTTAGAATGAACAAAGCTCCTGAATCATTTACCCACAGAAGATGCTGTTAAAGACTCTGGTCAAGTCCACCAAATACTGAGTTCTGCTATCACAAATCCTTAAGACTTTGTCATCCAAACTAAAATGACAAGTAATAACCCAAAGACAAAATACTCCCGATGTAGCAAATCTGAAGTAACGAGCAGAAAATGCTGGAAATCCTCAGGTTAGGCAGCATTTGTCAGAGGGAAATAAGAATAAACATTTCAATGACCTTTGAACAAAAAACCAGCCTGTCCCAAAGTCATCGAACCAAAACAGAAGTTGCTTTTCTCCACGGATGCACCCAGTCTGCTGAGTTTGGAGTTTTAAAAATGGAACCTGGCTTTTAATTTACTGCTCAAAGATCAATGTACAGACATTAGTCACCTATTAACTAAAAATCATATCTTCTTTGGTATCTGATAACTACACTGACAGTTACTGTCGAATCTGAAGAACCATTCTGACCCAAAACGACACCTATCCTTTTTCTCCAGAGATGCTGCTGGACCCGCTGAGTTAATCCAGCACTTTATGTCAATCTTTCATCTTCCCAGTTATTTTCCTTGAACATCATAAATGCAATTTAACAGAAATAAGATGCATTTTGGATCATAAATGCTTACATTTTCTAAATCCTTTCCTAATGTACAACCAACACAGATTTCTCCGTAGAATGCATATTCTGGACATATACATATACCTGAACTAGACCCTATAGCTATTGTAAATGGTCTTCTATTCAATGACATTTGAATAAACTATGATACAGCCAAAGATAATTTATGAAGTGGAACCTTTCTCAACCTTCAGAAGGAATGAGTTGGAATCATTTGACCTGACAATATTATCTCTTTGCAGGGTAGGTTACCAAAGTAAAAACATTTCAGAAGCTAATTCCTGTACCATTTAGGAATGTGTTTATTGGGCTGTAAGGAGAACACAAGATCCAGCAAGCAAAGTTGAGTGCATTGCAGATGTCTATCAGAATGCCTCAACCAACATCTTCCTAATTCAGTCCGGAGCCTGACTGTTACAGAAATAATAAGTGCAGACTTTCCAGTTTTGTCATCCTGCTTTGCCAATTAATTCAATAAAATTGCCTTGGGCCACAAAAAGGACACATAAGGCCTAGAAGACAACAGGCAGTTAAGAGACTATGTAGGGCCACATTGATGGAACACAATGTAGACAAGATTATCCACTTTGGTAGAAAAAATAGAA
This sequence comes from Leucoraja erinaceus, assembly GCF_028641065.1. Lineage (NCBI taxonomy): Eukaryota > Metazoa > Chordata > Chondrichthyes > Rajiformes > Rajidae > Leucoraja > Leucoraja erinaceus. The sequence goes on from NC_073403.1 coordinate 21,020,714, forward strand.
AAGGTGTGTATTTTTGTTAGGTGCCGATGGATCAAAAGATATTTAGGGGAACATGGCTATCCATGCAGCAGAAACAATAAAAGTTAGTATGCAAATTCAGCAACCAAATAGGGAGCAATTTTTTTTTTTTTTTTTTTAAAGAGATACAGCGTGGATTCAGCCTACCATGCCAGCACCGATCCACTATCACCCATTCCCATTAGTGCTATTCTACGTACTATCCTAGAAACCTGCATGTTTTTAAATATGCCTGCGCATATTCCATACCTCTCAATGAGAATATCCAAAAGTCTCTTAAATGCCACTATCTTTTCTGCCTCCACCACCATCCCTGGCAGCATGTTTCAAGCATCCACCACCCGCTGTAAAAAACATGCCCCTCACATCTCCTTTAAACATTGCCCCTCAGTTTGTAATGTGGCAAGTACAGTTGCATGCAATACTTCAAAATGTGTCCTAACAAAGTCCTATAAAGCTGCTTCATGACTTCCTAACTCTTAATGCCCCAACCAACGAAAGCAAATGTATTATATGCTTTCTTTACCACTATCTAGTTCAATTGCCTCTTTCAGAGAATTCTGGACTTGGATCAAAAATCCCTCCATAATAATGCATGTTAACCAAAGTTATCTGCAAACATTTAAATGCAAAGTTTCACAGTCATTGACCTGGGGCTTCACTGCTTTCCTTGACACTTAGAGGAAGCCATTGTGACAGTGCATGCAATGACAGGGGAGCTAGCCTCCTGGAAGATCGTATAGACAACAATGGAAGAAAATAAGGTGTCCAGGGTGTAGGCAATCATCAAATCTCACAAAAGAGCGAGATCTACCCCAATAAACAGGCTTCTGATTAGGTTAGGAAATAGTGTGCAAAGTATTTTCTGAATAATATTTATATACTGTTAAATATACAAGAACATGTCCTACAAATACATAATGAGACAGTTAATGAAAACACAACTACTGAGATCCACACATTCATGGGGTTAGTAATGTAAATTCTAATCAAATAAAACATACAATCCTGATGGGCACCCTCGGGAATGTCATAAAAGATGGACAAATGGCATTCATCGTTATCCTATTAAAATCCAACTCGGTATGAATAATTGTCCGTTATGAATCAAACATTTCCCATTGGAAGAGAAAATGCTTAGATCAAGGATTTATTTACTCTTGCATGGGCTCCAGTAGCTTACATTCTAACCACATTAACCACCTTGCTTAAGGTCAACATCCAAATAACCATAACCCTGGATTCAGTAGCACACATCTGTCAAGGGAGATAGAGCTTTTCCAGAGAACTATGGAACAGTTTGAGCAAACGTCACATAGGCTAAATTAGGTTGTTTCATTGAGTAAATTAAAATGCATACTATCTTCTTGTGCAGCTTTCTCGGACGTGCTCTATCCCTCTTCTAACCTGCATCCTAATTTGTACCTTCTCACCCGTGCTTTCTTGATCTCCAGACACATACTTCCTCGATTTTTAAAAATGAATATCGACTATTACTATTTTCTATAATTTCTTCTCTACACTCGTTTAGTCAACTACTTCTCCCCAACACCTAAAAAACACTGCTGAAACAAACTTTTTCAGACTGTAGGGTCCAGACCCAAAACACGATCTGTCCAGTTCATTCCATAGATCTTCCATAACCCACTGAGTTCCTCCTGCAGCTTGTTTTTTTTTTTCCCCCTCAAGAGTCCAGTATCAAGTCTCCTGAGCTTCCACAAAAAAAATGCTATCTTCTTTCGATCATATACTTCTGCCAGTTCCTGTAGTTCCAAAAGCTGGTTTTATTCTTTCAGTTTTAGGTTAGGTCGGGGGGAATTTCCCCCACCACAGGTACCATGTAATCCAATGCTACCTGCTCCATGGTTGGATAGTCGGCGACTCCACCTGGTTTGCCAGGCGAGGAGGGGGCTGTGCACCCCCCAGCAGGACCAAAAACAAGACATGTCAAAGGGCAGATGAGCTAACGAGCCAACGGCCATCCACATTTCAGTAGAAGTTGCGATCACTGTCATACATAGCATTGCAAGGCACCATGCCTGTTGATGTTTTCAACGATGATGATGATGATGATGAAACTTTGATTCTGCTGTGTGGGGATGTTTTGTGTTAAATTCTATAGCGTGTTGAGTCCTGTTTATTTTTATTGTATGGGTGTATGGGAATTCATTTCACTGTGCCATCTGGCACATGTGACAATTAAATCTATCTTGAATCTTGAAATGATTCATCTTCAAATTAAGCATAGAGCTACTGATTGAACTACAATTCTGAAATTGACCCATATTCCATGGCAGATATTACTTTTCTCATTTTTCACTCCTGTCAAAAACATAGCACTAACAAATGAGTACTTTGCAGATCTTTGTCACTATGACTGCAGCACCATCAATACATTTAATCTTGCAGCAACACATATTTAAGACTATAATTACATGGTACTTATGAGATCTTTAAATTTGCTTGTTAAATAGTGGTTAGTTTTACATTTTTCAATTCAATCCCGCTTTGGTTAAGATGTAGCAGATGCATCCAAGGCTGCAATTCCAAGGCACATACTAGAGATATGTGCAAATTATCCAGACTAATAGCACAGTATAGCATGAGTGTGTACTGGAATGCCAGAGCTGTTATCTTGCAGAAACCAAATTAATCTCTTAGCTAGATGCAAAACATTCCGAGGTATCATATGCCAGAAAAATATTCTGCTGGCTAATATTCAACTTTTTACCAACATCATGAAAATAGATAATTCAATCATTTTTCTCATCATTTTAACTGGGATAATGCCTTATCAACACCAAGCGAAGTTCACAGCATCCAGAGCCTTTGAAATGTTATATCAATAAAAATATTTTCCTATTTTAAACAAAATAATTCAATCATAGCTGTAGTCAGCTATAAAATAATTCAATCATAATTCAATCTATATTTAAGAGAGAGTTAGATGTGGCCCTTGTGGCTAAAGGGATCAGGGGGTATGGAGAGAAGGCAGCTACAGGATACTGAGATGGATGATCAGCCATGATCATATTGAATGGCGGTGCAGGCTCGAAGGACCGAATGGCCTACTCCTGCACCTATTTTCTATGTTTCTAGCATCCATTTAGAAATACATGGTCACAGTTTGTCCTGATAGGAGACGAATAACATAATGCTTTATTCAACATTTCCCAAGCAGAGTATATCCTTACCTTTAGGTAAATAACTGCATCTGTCCCATAGCCCTCCATTGAATAGAGCTGAAGGTCTCCTTGAAAGTACTTGGCATAAAGTCTTGAAATTGGCAGCCCATAGCCGAAACCAGCCTAAAAATAGGAAAATATTGGATAAGGAGATCATATTTATAAATGTCAGGAATAACTCATTGGTGAAAATACCAGTGCATATGTTTTACATGTCACACCAAATATACAGGGTAATATATAAATAAATACCAATGGTGCACCTCCAGAAGTTCCCAAGTGAGGTGTAGGAGCTGTGCTGTACATGTAACTGAACAACCGGTCTATCTTACTCAAGGGGACACCACCACCTTTGTCACTCATCTATAATAACAAAAATGAAAGTGTCATTTTCTATCATATGGTAAACCTCTTAACACATGATCAAAATTCCACATCTAACAAAAACAATAAGGTTCCAGAATTGAGAGAATCTAGTTTCAGAGAAATTGTTTAAAAAAGTTTAACATATTGTGTGGCAGTAGAATTTGAAATTTTTTTCACCTTTATCGTGACATCTTCTCCACCCAGTGAAACTCTTACTTTAATGGGGGGTAGACTTGGACTCAATTCATGATTTTCCACAGTAGCTCTCATGGCATTCTTGAATGTAAAAAGACTGCATGTTATGAATTTACTAAATAACTGCAGGACAAAGCAGTGCTATATAGAAACCGTTTAAAAATCTATGGATAACAACTGTGCGATGAATGATGTTTAAAATCTATTTCATAAAAATACTAATTGTAAAATGTAATTTGTATTATCATTGTTATATGTGTAGGAAACAATATTTTAAGAGAATTAATGGATTGTTCACTGTGGTACATGCAGGATTAATACTAGTGTACCAAAAGGTTGACCAAACCAACCCCCACTGCACCAATAAAAATGTAATATCTTAAATTCAATTATGCTGATTTTGCAAGTGAAAGTCACATCTTAATGGAGTGCATTATTCTATTAGCAACATCAATCACATGATACAAAGTCGATGAAAGTTTGTTAACACCTGAAGCAACCCAGTATAGGAGTCCATCTTGGTTCCTGCTCTTTTCACAGCTCTTGCTGTTTCCTCATAGTCATCACACACACATAGCTATTGCCAACCTACTGCAGTTTAATTTTCATTGAAAGGGATTTAATTCAATTTGAGAGTTTGCACGTTATTGTACCACAAACTACTTCGTACACGCTAGAATACGGTAGTCAGCTATAAGATTGAAGCCTAGGGTGAATTTTGCTAGGTGTCACGTGTTAAGAGTCTCCGTAAAATTTAGCAATTTAGCAATAAACTATCATTATGTGTATATTAAAAAGGATGATAAATCATAGATAAGCAAGACACCAATGAACAGCATCAACTAAATTTAATAAATTGACAAGGAATCAAACAAAACTCACAAGAAATTCACAATGTTCTACTACTTCTACTGAAATTTGTCAATTTTCCCCACATAACAGCTAAAATACAAATCAATTAAGTTTAATAATCTAAGACTTGGCAATAGTAAACAATTTCAATTGTTCAGGTAACAGCTTGTTGCTTACCTTGAAAAGTTCAAACAGCATGTGGTACAGATGTGATGGCACATAAATGATATGGACTGCTCCTGAACCACTTACAGCTGCAATAACAATTATAATTTAACAGTTTCCTTTCGAAGAACATTTCTTTTCAATCAGAACATCTCACAAAATAAAAACCAATTGGCATGCATCAAACACAGCCAATAATAAAGAAAAATGGCAAAAGGGTAATTCCACATCTGCGCAATGTTGAGAAAAATACTGATCTAAACATGACCTCAGGATAAGCAAAGCACAAATCTTGAACACGCATTTTTTTTTAAGGAACGGCTTGAGAAAAATATTGATCTAAACATGACCTCAGGATAAGCAAAGCACAAATCTTGAACACGCATTTTTTTTTAAGGAACAGACTAAAAGGTCCTGATCCGCCAAATGGTCAATAAATGTAACACCCTAGGAACTGATATAAAACAACCCATGATACCGTACCATTGTGTTGGTCCACTTCTAGTGTTGGAGAGTCCATATAATATTGGTCACAAAGCAGCTTGGCAGTTTCATATGCATCTATGAATAGAACAATACTTAGTTATGACAATTATTTATGTAAAAATGTAGGCAGTATTTAGCTTTATGCAGATTATTCATTAATTAAATTGGTCAGTTGCTCACTGAAACTACATTTGCTACAGCCCAAAACTAACAATCGTCCCAGTGAAAACTTTTTTAACATTAGAAGAATTATTAATGATGATGCTCTGCACATTGTCAAAGGGTTTTGATCATATTGGCCACAGACATCCCTTACCAAAAACTAAAATGCAAAATATGGCAATGGCTGCACCTTAAATTATTAAATGCATGTTATTATTATAATAAAATTATATAACATTATAAATATAAATGTGTTTTCTGATACTTGGTAACACACCATGAAATGGAAATCTACAACAGATAAAATGTTTAAATCCTTATTTTAACTACAAGCCCAACAGAGAAAAGAGTGAAATGCAGCATCAAACAGAAAGGCTTTCCAGCTGGGTGCATGTTGAAACAAAGGCCACTGAGTAAAAGCAACAAAATCCATATCTACATAACTTTTACTGACTGCTTATATGAAACAAAATCTGTATTGGTGAAAGTTCAGATAACTACCACCTTCGTATCTGGGGATAAAGAGCGAAAGGCGTCATTTTTAAAGCGTTAATAATCAATACTGTGATCACTTGTTCAACCAAAAGGAGAATGAGTTCTATTGGTCAGCATCAATTTATAAAAAAAAATTGATGCTGACCACAAAACAAGATTCTGATAAATATGAATTAATTAATTAGATTGGCCTGCATTATGCATGCCAAGAGTAAAATTGTTTTTCTTGTTGCAAACATTGACAGCAACATCCAGTTTTCTCTACAGTTTGCAAACCTGTAGATATGACAGCTGCTGTTAGTGATTCGCTGCTAGGCTGTGTTCAAGCAGTTCAATTTAAGATTTGAAACTTGTGGTGTTGATACCTCTCCAGAAAATACTATGACAGATCATCCGAGATGCAAATAACTTTAGATTTGAATGGGCAGGAAAACCCACAAGAAACAAAAAGTTTAAGCATAAATGTATAGAAATATTCAATTTTATTAAATTCATTTGAATTTTTGAAAAGGCACGGGTCGGGATTTCCAAAAGGCTTTAAATACTTACATTGTTCTAAACCTAGACACTTGACTTAGCTCATTATCATGTTTTGCTTTTTAGTTTATGGTAAGGGATGTCTGTAGCCAAGATGATCGAGACCCTATGACAATGCGAAGAGCATCATCACAAATAATTCTTCCAGCTGTTTTAAAAAAAAAAAAATTCCACTGGGACGATTGTTAGTTTTAGGCTGTATTCAGTGAGCAACTGACTAATTTAATTAGTGAATAATAAACATACTTCTACTTCGATTAATTATATCAGATATCAGTCACAACAAAACTAAAATCTAAGGTTTTAATATAATCATGTTAACAAACTTATTGCGATCCAGATACTAAAAACCACCACTTGAATTACATGGAAACACAAGAGACTGCAGATATTGAAATCTGGAGCAAAGACTGCTGGTGGAGCAACTCAACAGGTCAGGAAGCATCTGTCAAGGAAAAAAGTAGTCAACGTTTCAAGTCGAGAACTTGTATCATAACTGAATGTAAAGGGGAGATATCCGGTATAAGAAATAAGGGGGAGTGGTGACGTAGGATCTGGTGACAGCTGCCTCCAGGTGAGGAGGGTTTAATGGGCAGATTGAGCTGGGTGGGGGAGGGAGCTGTGGAGATAGTGACAGATGGTAAGAGACCAGTGGAGAAAGCAAAGGACTGCAGATTATGGAGTCAAATAAGATGATGAATTGAACTAGATAAGGGAGGGATCTTGAGCAACTTGGATCCATGAGGGTAAGGATAGAGGACTCAGTGACTTGAGAATGTGGGTGATAAGCAAATGGAACCATGGGGGGTGGCTGAAAGTTACCCATTTCTAATGCTGGATCTCAGTCACCTTGCCTCCACTGACACAGCCTGACCGGCCAAGTTCCTCCAGCAAATATTTTTTTTATTGTTTTATTGTTTTGTATTGTATTGTATTGTATTGTATTGTATCTATTGTTTTACATGCAAAACACACTGTCATCTGTAAACAGTGACAGCCAGAATGGTGCAGTTCAATATTCGTACATTTTTACCTACTTCGATGATAATTTAGTGCAAAAAAAAATCTAAATTTATCTTAAGGACGCAAGAAAGAAAATATACGAGCAATCTAAATGGCTTCACATGCCTGCCCAGTCATTCAATAAGATTATGGCAGATCCTATCATGACACCAGATTTTCTTTCATGTTTGTTCCTCACATCCTGACTTAGCCATTGACCCAAAGTTGATCCAGCTTAGCCTTGACCATAATCCCATGATTCATTATCCACAGCTCTGCAATATGGAATTCCAAAGATACATAACGATTGGAGAGAAATTTCTGCTCGTCTTAAATAAGCCATCCCTCGTTCTGAAACTATATCTTGGAGATCTAGCTTCTTCATTTAACGAACATCTTAGACCCTACTAAGATCATCTATCATGCTTATGAATTCCAACAACTCTAGCTTCAGCCTACTTGAGGATGACAAAATACAAATAGAAATATTATCCAAAATTCCAATGCTGACATTTGCAAATTCCAAAATACTGAATTCATATCTGACACTAATATGTAACTAAATAATGCCACCCATATCATTACACGATCAGTGATCCCAACAGTCGGGGAACATCAATCAAACATTAGCTGAGAAACCTTCACAATTTACGTTGGTCACCACCACCCTGATCAGTTGTAACTGACCCATTGCAAATTTCAAAGTAGAAAATCACCGAGACATTCCCACAATCATTTTCCTTTAAAGTACAATCAAAGTCACAGAAGAGCATCAACCTCATCATTGACCCCATGGAATCTGTACCCGAGCAAGATCTTGCATGTAACGTATGGGCAGTCTTAAACTGGATACAAAGTAGACAGGGAATATGTGGGCACCTTTTAACCAATTGAAACTCAGATTGGATTCTAGTAATTTTTTGAACAAAAACAAATCAAAAAATAGGTTGTATTGTCAAAAGGTTGCAAACACTGATCTACAAGCGAGTTCGGTATTCCGACTGCCCAGGTTATAGGTCATTCGCAATAAACATCTGAGCTGCTGCGTGTATACAGACCTGCGTTTCATCCGTAGTCAGGATCAAACCCGGGTCTCTGGCGCTGCAAGCCCTGTTGATTTGCTACTGGAGTTAGATAATGTAGGACAAGTACGTACGGGTGATCTCACTACCATCCTCGTCCACTTCCGAGTGTCCCCATCCCGGTCAGGGGGCAGCCAGAGATATCTGGGGTGACGGGACACCAGCCCGGTGCAATTGCTTACAACCAGCGCTAACTCCAGCTCAACTCTGCTCCAACTCCCGAGGAACCCGTTCCCCTCGGGCCGGGGACCGTCAGCTGCACCTCTCGCCTTATCCAGTGGCTGTCGGTTAATCCCCTCGGTGCTGGCGAAAGCCGAGCATCAGTCATCAACGAGGATACACACAAAATGCTGCAGTAGCTCAGTGGGTCAGGCAACATCTCTGGAGAAGGGTCTCGACCCGAAACGTCACCTATTCCTTTTCTCCAAAAATGCTGCCTGATCCGCTGAGTTACTCCAGCACATTGTGTCCACCTTCAGTGTAAACCAGCATCTGCAGTTCCTTCCAACAGAGCGACACCTGTCAGCGGGTAAAGGCGAGGCTGGGGGCGGCAGAGGCGCTGCTGCGCCGGGCCCATGGGGAGGGAGAGGCGGCGGTGGTTTACAGGCGAGGAGGGAGAGTGGTGGAGGTAGGGACTGGAGGGGATAGAGGGAGAGGCGGCGGGGATGGGGAGAGGGATGAGATGGGTAGAGAGGAACTCGCTATCGCGGCTTCACTGCAGATCCCGGACATCCCGTCTCCGCAAGAACTCTCCAGCGCTAGGCCAATTCCTCCACCCACCCCCCTACCCCAGAGTGGAGGGAGGGACTGGGGGACATTGCCCGCCTCTGCAACCAATGTGCAAACTCCGGCACTCCCCGCGGAATGTTAAACTAAACACACCTGTGAGCAAAACACAACCCCCCCCCTCACTGTGTCTGCGCCGGTCCAGTCTCTCCCCCGTCTCCCACTTGCATCTGCCCCCTCTCTCTCTCTCTCTCTCACTGTCTCTCTCTCTCACTGTTACACCCCCGTACGCTTTTTTTCCTCGTGACTGACCTTTGACAAATCCCATGATTTATTGCGTTTTTCAGAATACCGACCTCGCTTATTGTAGAGCACATGGTTAGCTGTAAGTTGCAGTAACCTGGCACTAAAACCTGGCCATTGACAGGCTTCTAAATGAGAAACATTTTTGATACAAAGTTGTAGACTAACCTCGGATGTTTTGAGCTATTTTTTTCTTTATCAGCTATTTTAGGTTAATGTCATTTTGGTGTGTATGGGAGCTAGCTCAATAAGTCATATGTTGAATATCCTAGCACTGTGAGGTACTTCATTACCTGAAAAGTGCTTAGCAATATTTTGATTGTTATATTTTTAAATAAAATAAATAAAAATATCTATTTTAGTTTCTATTGTAAAACATTCCATTGCAATTGAAATGCAGAGGAACAATAGTGATCTTGTTTATAGATTTCCACTCACCAGGGTCATTTGTAATTCTTTAAAAAATTCACTAACTGGAGAAAAAGGAAACCACTTACCTCTAACAACATCAACAACTTCACAGTCAGGATCAATACTGCCTATATGCTTTGGGTGGGCCGGATTTGTTGTGCCATCAAAAATGAGTGCTGAAGGCAGGTAAAAAGTGTGTTTATTTATCTAACATAAATAGGATCATGCAAAAAAGCATAAAAGACAAAATACACAGATGTCCAACACGCTTCATTGTACAATATTACTGCAGGTCAATGTTTCATTGAAACAGTTCTATAAAGCAAAGCCCTTTTGAAATTGGTAACTTACTATGTTGATTGATGAGCATTCGAATAGAAATACGGCTCATGTAGAATCGATCCAGAAAGTACTGCACATTCTGACTGGTGACACTATCTTCACAAAATGATTCTTTGTACTCAATCACACCTTGAGCCATGGTAGGAACAACATCATTGTGCCTATTCCTGATTGTGATTAATGCACCTGTAAAACTAAAAATATACATAAAATATGAAACTTTGCTTTTTACGGTACAACAACTTCTCAAACACTAATTATCTGTGTCAGATTAGATCCTTATTAAATGCAACCATATTTTTGGAAGTCAGCTTTTGCAGAAAAAAAGTTGGCTGTTATATACCTTGATAGATGTCCAACATTTTTTGCAGTATTTTATCCCTCCAAATCACACAGACAATTAACTTTGAACAATTTTAATACTGGAAAACAGTAAGAATGAAAAAGTGGGAATACACTGCAGTAAATCACTCAAGTGGTGATAATGCTCCAAACTTCAAGCTGGATTTCTTTAATTAACTATTCACTTCCATCCTTCACAATCTCATTAGCAAGTCATTATTTAAACCTCTTTGGGCCTTTAATGTACTATTTCAATGCTATCAATAGAAAGAGTACAAATCTCACGTTATTCACATCTTACATATTGCAGAATGCTCCAGATTTTAATTGCAAAAAATATCAATTATGGCTTTTGATTTCACAACCTAAGTGCATATACTTTAACAAGGTTCATGAAACAAACCTCCAATAAACTGCTTATAGGTAAGGGCAAATAGCTGAATATTTTGACAAGAAAAAACGATAAAGCAATCAACAACTATAAACGAAGGATCATATAATTTTTAAAACACACACCCTGATAAAACACGGTGATCATTTGGGTTCCGATTATAAAACTCAAGAATATCCAAGAGACTTTGGACGTACCTGAATGAAAAGAAAACATTATTAAGTTTTGATTAGAATAACTATATAACTTAATACTTTTTTAATGAATTCCTACAGAAAACACCCAATTGCATTTAAAACCCATGCACTTATTGGTTACAATGAAGATGGATTACCAATTGTGATATAATAAAGAAATGGTTATGATTGATTTTCTGAACATTCATTCCCTGAAGGAAGCCCACTATTATTTTCCCTTCACCTCAATAGCATACATAAGAGTATAAGAGTTCAAAATGATTTTATGATCTGTTGCGTGTTAAATACAGGTGGGGTTTTGAAAAAGATAAATGCGTCATGAGCTCCCATTGGATATTGATGGAAAGAACGGAGCACTCATTGAAGAACAGTGCATCAGCCATACCTAAATAAATGTTTTAAAGGATATATGGCAATAAATCAGCATTCTTACCAATTTCACCGAGCCTAAAGGGGTTAATGTGAATAGGTTCAAATACCAAATGATTAAAAAACAAGAATGAACTGCTGTTTGGCATTTAATAAACACATCCCCTCCAAACTCATCACTTGTATCTTAACCGTATCTCCCTTTGCAACTGGATCCTTACTTCCTCATACGCAGACTTCAATCAGTGTGGATCATCAACAACATCTCCTCTTCGCTGACCATAAACAAAAGTTCACCTCAAGGCTACATGCTTAGACACCTGCTCTACACTTTACACCCATGACGGTTTGACTGCACCAATGCCATTTACAAATTTGCTAATAATAGCAGTGTTAGCAAAATCACAGATGGCAATTAGCCACCATTTCTGAGAAACAGAATACTCAGCTGATTAGTGCTGCAACAACTACCTCTTACTCAACGTTTAAAAAAGGGGTGGGAGATTGCAACCTTCACATGGTCTGCCCTGTCTCGACTAATGCAGTCAACCCGGCATGCACAATCAAATAAGATCAAATAGAACAAGTTGTCCTACAATTTTAGGCTGTGCACGCCACACGCAAGAAGAAGAATGTAAAAAAAAACAAACTCTTCAATGATTTTAGAAAAGAAAGTCAGAAGATAAAGCACCAGTGTTCATTAGTGGGTTGGCAATGGAGTGCATTAGCAGCTTCACATTCCTGGACCTGTTTCGGATCTCGGATGACCTGTTCTGGGCCCAGCATTAGATGTAATCATAAATTCAGCATGCCAGTACCTCTACTTTCTGAGAGGTTTAAAGAGATTCAGCATGTCGCAAAATACTTTAGCAAACATCTACAGATACAGTGTAGAAAGTATCCCGACTGGTTGCATCATGGCCTGGTATGGTAACTCGAACACAGGAATGCAAGAGGATGCAGACAATGGTGAACTCAGCGGGTCCATTGCAGGCAGTCCTACATGAAGTGCTGCCTCAAGGAAGCATTTATAATCAAGGATAATCATCATGCAGACTACCGTCGGGTAGGAAATACAGAAGCCTGAGGTCAGACACAACCCGGTTGAGGAACAGCTACTTTTCTACAAATATCAATTCGTGAGCTAACCTGCACAACCCTAATCCTACTTCAGGAATGGAACACTACAGACCTGCTCTTGTGCTACCATGAACTGTTTTTTCCCTAATTGTTTTGTAATTTTTTTTTCTATTTGCAGTCATTTTCTTTTCAGTCTTGAATAATTTTGTTATTGTGTGCTGTATGAATCTATGTGCCTGTGATACTGCTGCAAGCAAGATCATCATTATACCTGTACCTTTACTTCACTTTGGACTCGAAGAGTACAAGATGATGCCTGAAACGCAGCGACTCTTGTGTACTGACTCAGTGGTCTACTATCTTACACTCTTGTTCTTCAATGATTGTACTTTACGTATAGTAGGGTTGTCACTGAATTGTATGATAAAACAATAATTTCACTGTACTTCAGTACATGTGACAATTAAGCACCATTGATGTGATAAGCTCAAATTGACGCAAATTAATTTTCTCCAAAAAAAAACATTTGATTTTTTTTTAATTCAGGCAGAGTATGTGATACAGTACTTTTGACCAAGGTATTAAGTTTTGTTTTATATTAGCAAATAAAATTAACATTTGATGATCTTCAGCATAACTAGAAATGATTTCCAATTCCAACATTTGAAAACATGAACATTGAGTTTCCTCTGAGAAATAAAATCCTGGTTGTACTAAGTTCTGTTACCAAAATAACGAATCTTCTTACCTTCCAAGTTTTTATGTCACGAGGATTAAAAATACAACCCTCTTTAAATGGTGAAAACCATCTACAACAAATCGCCCCTTCTTTTATGTGCCATTTATTCTCCATGAATAATTTTCAATGTTTACTCAGCAAATATCAAGATCTAATTGGGTTTGCAAATGAAGACCAACTGCTAGGTTGCAGCAGGGAGCAGAGCATTATTGTTTGGTCGGCTGGACATAAAGCTCAGCCAGGACCAATGTCCACATAAGTGCACTTGTGTTAGCAAACACCATGCATTTTTTGATCTCGCTCACCCGATTATAGCACATCAGCATTTTTCCAGCAAATATTCTATTAGGTCAGCATATATTATGGCTGAAACTGGAAACTTCCAGATCACAGTTGCATAGCTGAAAGGACATGCTAACTAATGTTTAATGCAGTGCAAGTACCCATTCTATGTTTCTTAAGAGGCAAATCCCCAAATTTAACAGAAACCTTCTCAAGACAATTTTCCCAAATACAGGGTTTGAGAACACTTGGCCTAAGGCAAACTATTCTGTAACACAATGTTTTTAATTTTTGGACACCATATCTGAATATAAACCATGGGAACACATTACTCCTCTATAATTTTTAAGATTGCCAGTATAGTAACAGGTTTGAACATCCTCATCATAGCTAACAAGTCATATTATGAATTATAGATTGATATGAATTGGAATGACTCAATATCAACCAAAATATGGGAGTGATACACAGATATAATCATGGATGATCAAGTGGAATGTATTATTCTTCATCATGCGGTAGTTAAGTTTAGTTTATAGATACAGTGTGGAAATAGGCCCTTCGGCCTACAGTTCGCGCCGACCAATGATCCACACACACTAATGCTATCCTAGACACCAGGGACAATTTTACAATTATACCAAGCCAATTAACCTACAAACCTGTACTCTTTGGAGTGTGGGTGGCATTAGTGCAAAATGAACACAAACAGGTGTTCAAAGACTTGCAATTATTTGAAGGAATTTAATGTATGTGATCTACATAACCCGACCTATAAAGGATAAATGTGAATCGCAATCTAAAGATGCTCTGGGCTCAATGGAAGTATGGCCAGACTACAGCCTCAAAATAATTTCACAAAGACAAAGTAATTTGATTCACCACGATCTGAGACTGGAAACAACACACATTACTTTATGAATTCCCTACAAAACAATTTCTAGTTGTTTCTTTCATTTGAAATGTTACTAAATAGCACTTCTGTACCGAAGCAAAGCAGGATTTTCAACAAAATGTAAATAAAGAATTCTAACTAAATCTAGCTCTTTAATTTACTGATATAAAGTTGCCCGTTTCATGCATTGTAATATTTATTAAAAAAATATTGCTTAGAACTGTTTTTTTTTTTACAATGAATGAATCCAAGAGAGATACGAGCACACTGACACATGTGGGCGTGGGGGGGGGGGGGGGGGGGGGGGGGGGGGGGGGAGTACAAAAGTGGGATAAAGTTCAGATTGTAGTTTACACAGCTCCAGCTGTGCAATTTAAGCATCACCAGCAAACATCTTTAACCAGAGGACTAGTACAATCTTTGTAATATTTCTGTGTGCAGATAGTCCGCATATTTTAATAATCTGGATGGAAAACATACCAGCAACACACAGCAATTTTATTCAACCCCCACTTAAATGGTGTTATTTTTAAGAAGCCACACGCAAGGGACATAATCTTATTCTGAAAGGGGGCAGTCTTTGTTGTGCACAAACAGCTTGTGTGTGGCTACTCACCAGCTTTGAACTAACTGAACGGAAGGTGTACCAAGTAGCCGGTCTGGGAGAAGGTTGATTTCCTTCATAATATTAGACAGTCTCACAGGCAGCTCTTGCCTCAGAAACATAAAGGATGTCTTCTCACAGGCATTTGTTGAGCCTAAATAAATAAGAATGCAACACTGTACTTAAATGCTAGGTACCAATATCCTTCTCCACACAAAGTAGCGAGAATTAAAGTGTAATACCATGATGCTTGATGAACTTTACCAACATGAAGAGCATGTGATTCCAGGCAGAAGGGTCATTCCACTGCAATCATTATTCTGCTCATCCGATGCCCTCTGACTTGAGACAATAATACGATGGAAGTGCTTAGCATTTGCTATTTTCACTTCAAGAATATTTTTATTCCAGGTCACATCCTACATGGAACTCATTTCATAGCATCGCATTTAGAAATATCAGTAAGTGCTGAATTTTGGAATTATACAGGTGAACTTCTAGTTGTGATTTCCATGAGCCTTATGCTCCAGATGGGTACTCCTTTATGTTCAGTCTATACTCCGTTTATCTCGCTAAAACTATCAACATATCGTGTCTAAAATCAGAACTACATGGAAC
Source organism: Leucoraja erinaceus (assembly GCF_028641065.1). NCBI lineage: Eukaryota > Metazoa > Chordata > Chondrichthyes > Rajiformes > Rajidae > Leucoraja > Leucoraja erinaceus. Next base: position 21,036,558 of record NC_073403.1, read on the forward strand.
TTTCCCGAGATCTTCTCAGTTTCCATGGCCAGTAGAAAGAGATCTGAAAGGACTAAGCACTATATTGGAGAATCAAGCATCAATTGAAATGTGGATTATTTTCCCTAATTAATGTTCTAAATGTAAGTGCATACTTCATTCTACACATAACAGGATTTTGTGCTTCTTGACAAATGGCATACAGTATGAGATGGAATTGGAAACATGCACAAGGTCACATGCCTTTAGAAACTGTGGCTACTATAGTCACATTATAAGAATGAACAAATTATATTTTGCTTCTGTACAAATCTGATAACCTAAGAGATAGTTATTTCTAGAATTAAACTTTCAATCTGAACAAAGTCTCATGAAATCACTTGGAGTAGTTTCTGCAGGCAACTTTTTAAGTTTAGTTTAGAGATGCAGCGTGGAAACATGCCTTTCGGCCCACCGTGTCTTAACCAACCAGCGATCCCTGCACATTAATACAAGCCTACACACATTAGGGACAACTTACATTTATATCAAGTATACAAACCTGTAAGTCTTTGGTGTGTGGGAGGAAACCGAAGATCTCGATGAAAACCCATGCAGGTCACGGGTAGAATGTATTAACGTACAAAGTGATGCATGCAGTGAAGGTCTAACGCTGGGGTTCAATCCAGACCTTTTGCAAGGACACATAATTGATGCATGGTTTGAGCAGTTCAAATTCCAGGCAGAGGTCTAGAAGCTCCTCATCACAATTGTGAACTGATCAATTTTAAAAGACATAGATCATGTTCTTGGTCTTCAATGACAAACCAATGGCATAGATTCACATGCAACAACAGCCTACATGTGAAACACCACTACTTGTAATTAATGTTTAATGCTACCCTAGAAATAAACAATATCTACACGAATAAAAGGGAAGTAAATTGAGGCAAAAAGAAAACCAGAAAATTAATAACTCATTATTACTGACCATGTTGCACTCTAGGACAACAGCAATACAGGTTTGAAGCTGATGAATTCATCACTGGAATCAAGATTACGAAAGATAGGCAAAGTATATTAATATCATAATTATATAGTTATATCTACTGGATCTGTTGTCTCATATTTAAAATTTATTTTCCTCCGTCCCATCATCCATATACACCATTTTCACAAGAAACCATTCAGTTTTGAGCTAAAGTTAGATCATCCTACTTTTCGGAGACCAATAGTCTTCATAAAGATAAATAATTTATTTATCTGTAGGATATGGCTATCATTGACTGGTGTGTGTATTATCCACACACAAAAAATGTAATCTATGCAATTAAGTCAACCACATTGATGTTTTGGACCAGGTAAAGAGTAGCAGATTTTCTTTCCAAGAGATCATAACTGAACAAGATGTGCATTTATAACAACCCAATGGTTTGCTGAACATTATAGTAATACTAGCTTTTCCTGTTAAAGAAACAACCATTTAACTTTTCAAAAGAAAAATTGATAAATGGGATCAGAAGAAAAATGTAAAGGCTTATAAAGAAATAGTAATTGGACTGCTTCCTAAAGGGGCAAACACAGATGGGCTGAATAATGTCCATTCCTAACTAAATTATTCTGTGATAAGTAATCTTGTTACACCAATTCAGAAATATAACATTTTCTCCATTTGCATCCAATTGCTTTGTAAAGATTCCAGAAATTGTGCCAGTACTATTTGCCCTGTTAGTGTTATGAACTATGAGTGAGCTTACAGGAATAACACCAATTTTGTTTTCATGTACCACCTTTAAAGTAGCAGAATCTCCAGGGGATTCCAGTGGACTGATATCAAAGATTAAAGCTGAACAAGAGGGACATGTGAGAACATAAAGGAAACAATGTTTGCAAAACATCTTCAGGAAAGATGTATGAAGGAACTGCAGATGCTGGTTTAAACCGAAGATCGACACAAAGTGTTGGTGCAACTCAGCGGGGCAGGCAGCACCTCTGGAGAGAAGGAATGGGTGACGTTTCAGGTCTAGACCCTTTAAGGAAAGATGTGCAGAGGCAAAGTGCTCAATGAATGAGCAGGACAGTAAGTTCAAACCTAACCGACAATGCTAGAGAAACTCAATTTCAGATCTGGAGAAAATTACAAAACTGGGAGAGCGAAACCCCAGAGGGCATTCCCAATAAAATATGGAGAATTTAAAAATTGAAGTGTGGCTTAACTAAGTGCCAATGAGCATGAAAGTGATGGCAGAATACAAATTATTGCAAGTCAGGGCAGGAGACAGTAGCATTAGATAATCAGGTTTCTCAAGAATAGATAGAACAAGGGAATTCAGCTAGTACCATAATGGAATCATCAAGAACAAAAGTAACAAAGACACGGTTGAGTACAAAGTCCAGCAATGCAAGAGAGATAGAATAGATGGCCTTAACAACAGCACAGATACATGGTCCGAAGTTATTTTGGAATTGTATATGGTACCAAGATTGTGATTTGTGTGACATTTAGTTTCACTTAGTCAGTTACTAGCGAATGGATTCAGTGAGCAGGGGATGAACTACGCGTAGTGGGGATCAAAGACAAAGGCTCTTCATTATTTTGTTGGAGAAGTTTACACTTATTCGATACAACATCGGACAATCCTCCTAGATAAGGGGAAAGCAGAAGGAGTGAGAGTGAAGGGAACATTGCAAAGAAAGTTCTGTGTCTTATTTATTTGACAGATTATGAGAACCTATACTGCAAAGTAGTAACCAGGAAAAGTTATCAATAAAAATTACTGCTGTCCCTAATATAATACAAATCTTTTTCATAATTGAAACTCTGGAGAAAAGGAATATGTGATGTTTCGGGTAAGAACCCTCCTTCTTCAGACCGACTCAACCAATCAACCTTTCTGACCCGCAACGTCACCTATTTCTTTTCCCCAGAAATGCTGCCTGACCCATTGAGTTACACCAGCATTTTGAGTCTATCTGCGGTATGAACTAGCATCTACAGCTCCTTCCTACACATTAGGCGGGTGAAGGTGAAGGTCAATTGCCGACTGCAAAATATGCCTCATAAATGGCTGGGGTTGTGCAAGAGAATAGGTTAGAGCAAAATTGGGAGTTAAGATTGATTCAAAACAAAAATAGACTAAGTGGAATAGATAGCCACTTCCCTCTCTGTTGTAAGCAAATGAAAATATCCTGAAAATGATATTTACATATTGACTAGTATACAAAAGTTACCATAAAATAAGCAGAAAACAGGAGCCTAATTTCATATTTAGCTGAATTTACTACCCTTTTGCACCAAGATATACTACTCTCTCATACGTGTTCAGGAAATTCCAGGCTAAGAGATAATAAGGAATTCTACTTTCCAACTGCAACTCAGACAATGCAGACTGATGTAATGACTGCATTTCTTGCAAGATATCTTGGTTATCAAATCCAGGCAGCTCTGTGCGGGAAACCACACGACCGATACAAAATGAATCGTGTACGACTCCACTGTCACCCGAAATATACCAATAAAATTGAGCGAAATAACAACGATACTTGCATGTCAGATTGTCATGCGACGGGTTAATCAAGACGCGGTCGGAAGAGAACAATAAATACATATATATTTTTAAATGCTGAAAAAACTCAAAAGGCTTGGCTGGTGTGGAGAGAGAAACTGATTTTTTTTTAACGTCGAGAAGTACTCGACCTTTCTCTTTGCACAAATATTCTACCCGACTGCGGAGTTTCCAGCAATTGTTTCCAGAAGAACATAAGAAAAAAAGGAAACATAAACATGCAGAAACAAGACACAAACATAGAAGTCGAGCACCGCTGAAGAAAAAGAACGCTTCCGTAAACATGTACTGTTTGGCTTTGACAAAGTTCAGAACAAAATCAAGAAAGCAGGGCATTGTGGCGATGGGGGAATAAGCGCTTGCAGCAAAGCGAGGGGGGGGGGGGGGGGGGGGGGGGGGGGGGAGGAGGGCACACAGCAATGGGAGGGAGAATGTGTCTTGCAGCAATGGGGGGGGAGAGAGAGGGGGATGGAGAAGGTATTGCAGCAATGGTGGTGGAGGAGAGGAGAGGAGAGGAGAGGAGAGGAGAGGAGAGGAGAGGAGAGGAGGCTTGCCACTCCAGTTTAAATTCCAATTGTAATATTTTGGAGGACCAAGAAGGTTGACCTCGCCACAAAGGTCACTTTGCCCACTTCTCACCCGCACAGGTCGCGAATTGGCTTTGCATTCACTTCAAGGTAAGAGTGGAAACCCGGAGCACTGACAGGTCTCCCCCCCTCTGGCCATCCCCTTGCTCCCCGAGCAGCGGGTCCCCCTCCTCCATCTCCATGCCCGGACCGCCCGACCCACTCACTCACCGAAATCCAAAAACTGCTTAATGGAGAGCGGCGAGGGGGAGAACTTGGAGAAGTGATCGATGTGCTTGGGCACGTTGGACAGGGCCACGTTCTTCATGAGGAAGCGGACGAACTTCATGGTGCGCGAGCGCCGGTTTGAAAGTGAAGCGAGAGCGCCGGTGGACCACTGCTGGCGCCCGCCCGTAATCTGCATGGCAACCGGGGCGGCGCCTGGGCCCAATCGCCAGTCTATCCAGCCCACCCGACGTCACCGCGCACGGCCGTCCACGCCTCACCTCCCTCCCCCCCGCCATGACGTCACCGCGCATGGCCGTCAACGTCTTACTCCCGTGTTTAAGAGGGAACAGATGCTGGAGACCCCCCCCCCGCCATGACGTCACCGCGCATGGCCGTTAACGTCTTAATCCCCCCCCCCACACCCCCCCCCACCATGACGTCACCGCGCACGGCCGTCAACGTCTCACTCCCCCCACCCCACCCCCCCCCCCCCACCATGACGTCACCGCGCGCATGATTAGATGGATTATGAATAGTTTGGCGCTCCTATGACACCTGACTAGTTGGAGCTTCCTAACCTGAAAATTATATATTTATCTGGACTCTTGTGTTTTCTATTATTTGCCCAACCATTATCAATGCTAAGATATTAACCTGATGCCCTGAACTCTTACAGTAATCTCTTTAATTTAGACTTTATCAAAGATGGGAACGTATGCACATAAATCAAAATGAACAAAATGTTATTATATGTGTTTTGAAATACTTTTTTTGAGGGATGTATCATCCATGCAGATAAATCTGTTATCTTTAAGGCCACTTTGGCAGTATTTGTGTGTTTATGCTATTAAAATCTCACAAACTTTGTGCAGCATTTCATGACATTGTCAGGGTGTTTATCATTGACTCCTCACCTCAGATGAATTGATTTCCCTAGAGTGTTGGCAAATAGTAACTGATCTGGGATGGCTGAATCATTTAAATGCCAATGTCACTGCCAGTTTCATGGAGCAACAAAAGCAAAATCTGGCTATAAATTATCAACATAAATTCAATTGGGTCATAAAATTGAGAAATAGCCCAGCTACCCAATTAGATCTATTCTTTCCTATTCACTCCCATCGCCCTTTAGTGCTCCTAAAAATTATAAACTTACTTTAAAAAACAATTTATAGAATTTGTCTCACAATCTGTCACAGTGAATTCCACAGTCCAAAATTTATTTTGAATATTTTTAACCTTTTGAGTACTTATCTTAAAAATATGCTCTTATGGTAACGCCGAGCTGATTCATTGGGAAGAGGAGGCCTGACCAGAAACGCCAGCTATCCATGTTCTCCAGAGAGATGCTGCCTGACCCACTGAGCATTTTGTATCCTTTTTGTAAACCGGCATCTGCAGTACCTTGTTTCTTCATCGCCGAGTAGTGATTGGTTCATCACAGCATGTAATAAACTTGCTTAGAATCTGTAAGGAAAACTTATAAACATTTTGATCAGTAGAAAAATACAACACTTTTTTTAAAGTTCTTTACATCCTTCATTCCTAATCACTGGTTGGGGTCAAGGAAAGATTCAAGATTCAAGAGAGTTTATTGTCATGTGTCCCAGGTAGGACAATGAAATTCTTGCTTTGCTTCAACACAACAGAACATAGTAGGCATGACTACAGAACAGATCAGTGTGTCCATATACCATTATATAAATATTTACATACATGAATAAATAAACAGATAAAGTGCAACTAAACAGATAATGGGCTAGTAATGTTCAGAGTTTTGTATGAGTTGAATTTAATAGCCTGATGGCTGTGGGGAAGTTGCTATTCCTGAACCTGGACGTTGCAGTCTTCAGGCTCCTGTACCTTCTACCTGAAGGTAGCGGGGACATGAGTATGTGGCCAGGATGGTGCGGGTCCTTGATGATGCTGTCAGCTTTTTTGAGGCAGTGACTGCGATAGATCCCCTCGATGGTAGGGAGGTCAGAGCCGATGATGGACTGGGCAGTGTTTACTAATTTTTGTTGTCTTTTCTGCTCCTGGGCGCTCAAGTTGCCAAACCAAGCCACGATACAACCGGTCAGCATGCTCTCGACTGTGCACCTATAGAAGTTAGAGAGAGTCCTCCTTGACATACCGACTCTCCGTAATCTTTTCAGGAAGTAGAGGCACTGATGTGCTTTCTTTATAATTGCATCAGCGTTCTCGGACCAGGAGATGTGCATGCCCAAGAATTTGAAGCTCTTGACCCTTTCCACCATTGACCCCTGATATAAACGGGACTGTGGGTCCCCATCCTACTTCTTCCAAAGTCCACAATCAGTTCCTTGTTTTGCTGGTGTTGAGGGCCAGGTTATTGTGCTGGCACCAATTGGTCAGTGGGTCGATCTCTCTTCTATACTCTGACTCGTCCCCATCAGTGATACGTCCCACAACAGTGGTGTCGTCAGCGAACTTGATGATGGAGTTTGCACTATGACCGGCTACGCAATCATGAGTATAGAGTGAGTACAGCAGGGGGCTGTGCACGCAGCCTTGAGGTGCTCCCGTGCTGATTTTTATCGAGGCCGACACCTTTCCACCAATTCGAACAATCTGTGGTCTGTGAATGAGGAAGTCGAGGATCCAATTGCAGAGGGATGCACAGAGACCTTGTTCTGCGAGTTTGGTAACCACCTTGGGGATGATTGTATTAAATGCCGAGCTGTAATCAATGAATAACAGCCTGACATATAAGTTTTTGTTGTCTAAGTGGTCCACAGCGGAGTGGAGAGCCAGTGAGACACGCATATGTTGTGGCGATAGGCGAACTGCAGTGGGTCCAGCACTTCATCACCACTGACGTTAGTGCCACTGGTCGATAGTCATTGAGGCACATTACCTTGCTCTTCTTGGGAAAATGGTATAATTGATGCCCTTTTAAAGCAGGTGGGAACCTCAGACCTCAGAAGTGAAAGGTTGAAAATGTCCGTAAAAATTCCAGCCAGTTGGTCCGCACAGGTTTTTAGAACATGACCGGGTATACCATCGGGTCCAGGCACTTTTCGAGGGTTTACCCCTCTGAAGGATTTTCTGATGTTTGCCTCTGTGACTGTGACTGAAATACCATCACAGCGAATGGGGGCTCGAGAAGGCACATCAGTGTTCTCCCTATCAAAGCGTGCGTAAAACGCATTCTCATCAGGGAGTGATGCTACGCCGACATTCGAGCTACCTCCTGATTCCGCCTTGTAGGAGGTGATTGCATTCAGGCCCCGCCATAGCTGCCGAACATCTGTCTCACCCTCCAGCTTGCAGCAGAAGTCCCTATTGGCCTTTTTGATGGCCTTACCAAGGTCGCATCTGGACTTCTTGTAGACCACTGTATCATCAGACATGAATGCCCGGTGTCTGGTCTTCAGAAGAGTGCAGATCTCAAAGTTCATCCAAGGCTTCTGATTGAGAAACACTCGGAATGTTTTTGTAGGTATGCAGTCCTCCACACATTTCTTTATGAAGTCTGTAACGACTGTAGCATATTCGTTCAGGTCCGTTGCCGAGTCCCTGAACAATGCCCAGTCTACAGACTCCAAACAGTCCTAGAGTTGTTCTTCTGTGTGTTCACGTCACGGCCCTGTTTCCACCAATCTTTCCAGCACGACACAAGACGTCGGCAGATGCCGAGAACTGTGTTCAGCTCTGGCTGAACATATCTTCCTATCCCACCACCTAATTTGGTTTACAGGAACACCATGCCGTATGTAAGTATGCAGCCTAACTAAAATAATCGGTATGCAATGCTCATCTCAAACTTTTGCCTGTATTTAATAGCTGTTTGACTTCCTACTCTCCCAAGAAAGTGATGTGTAGGTAATGAAGTGCACTAACTTGACAAATGAAAATCCTCGTATGTTGCAAAACATACTCGGCTAATAAAATATTACAGGGTATTGTGATTGTGATCAGTCTAAAAGATAAATTCAAACAATAAACTTAATTGAACATAGAGCTGCAGGGTAAAGTAATATGCTTATCATTATCTTAAGATGAACTATTGCACTAATGGTAACATTCTTGAACACTTTGCACAGAATCTAAAATACAAGTGCAACAAAAGCTGAACTGAAACATCAGAATTCGAAGTTCAAGATTACAATGTGGACATGGTGAGTTTCAGTTCAAAGTCTTTCCCCCATATATTCAAAATATTTTTTGCTGATGTGGTCACAAAGTGAATTGGTTGGAAACATTTTATCAACATACCAGGTTAAGTTCATTGATATGACTCCAGCAAATTGCTATTTTGCGTATTTTCATAATTATTGTACCTTTACTGTCACAAATTAGTTTATCTATAAAATAAATAAAAACTAATCCCATGGAATCATATGCTCCCTCACTCACATCTGTGTACTTTAGGCGAGCCTCACTTAAATATTTGAAAACCATGCTAAAATGTATGTAACCTTATTCATTTCAGGGTATCATAATGATTTTAAAAAATGTTATTGTTAGCCTATAAGCTACTATAGAAATAAAGTCAATGTGAAAGAATCCTTTTTTTTACATTTTACTTTTTAAATATTTCGATGATATTCCAAAATTAGCATTTAATGAACTTTAAAAAATTTGATTATATAAACAAACACAAATTTTACACACAAATTAGTTCAATTCTACAGTTGCAATGTATTCATTAATAGTTTTATTCAAAACTAAAGGTTACCCAACTCAAAGAGGAATAAAAATGGTTTTTGACATGATTGGTAATTCTTTTTCTATTTCAATAAATGCTGCCTGACCTGTTGAATGTTTTCAGCATTTTCTGATTTTGTCTCATTTCCAGCATCTTTAGTTTAGTTTAGTTTAGAGATACAGCACCTTAACAGGCCCTTCGGCCCATCGGGTCTGAGCCGACCAGTGATCCCTGCATGTTAACATTATCATACACCCACGAGGGACAATTTTTACATTTACCAAGCCAATTAACCTCCAAACTTGTACGTCTTTGGAGTGTGTGAGGAAACTGAATATGTTGGAGAAAACCCATGCAGATTGCGGGAAGAACGTACAAACTCCATACAGACAGCACCCATAGTCGGGAACAACTGTAAGGCAGCAACTCTACCGCTGCACCACCGTGCCATCCTTTTATCTTTAAAATATATATCTTCTATACTTTGTTCCTATTTAATGAACTGCCATTTTGAGTGAATACTAAATAGTCCTGAACAAAAGTACTTATGTAGTTTAATTTTCTTCTCGGTGTAATTCTTTCCCAGTGTCAGCCAAAATCCATTGAAATTCACAAGATTGGGAGATAATCTTGCTTCCCCAGCAGAGGGATCTAGAAATGGGAGCATTGTTACAGAATGAGGAATTGTCCACATAATATGGGGTGAGAGGGATTGTGAATATTTCCTAGAAAGCTGAACCATTGAATAGATCAGGAACGTGCTGTGAGTGAGTGATTACTCAGGGTAGGCAGTCAGTCGAATTTTTAAAAAGATCTTAAGCATGCGCTGATTGTTCTCCTCTCCGTAAAAATAAAAATAAAGGCAGTAACAATTCAATTTGCCCAAGGCTTCCAAGTCTCCTTCATTCTGAATTACTGAATGGGTGGGGGTGAAGGGTAACGGGAGATGGAGAGATGGTGGGGACAAACGGGAGCTCACCATGACAAGTTGAATCAGTTGTCATCTTACTGAATGACAATACTTGTTCAAGGGACCAATTGGGGGGAGAGTTCCTATCACAGCATGTGGAGAGTCTGTGCCCGGGATAAAGTTGCGGGGAGGGCAGGAGTGTTAAGAAGGATGGGGTAGGGCCAGTAACTCACTCACCGCTTCCGCAGCGCTCTCGCACGGAGCCACCGCCTTGTGGCCGGGGAGGGAAGTAGCTCGGGCGGCTGCGAGTAGCCGCCAGGATCCGACAGCAGAACTGGCCGTCACTTCTGCACCTTCTGCTGTTCCGCTCACCTCTGGCAGTGCTCTCCGTCTGAACACCTCTCACCTGCCGCTCGCCGACTTCGCTCATGTCAGCTGCTTCCCACAAATCCTTAAATTCCTCTAGTATCTTTGGGCAGGAGAGAGGTTTTCAGACGGTGAACACTGCCAGAGGTGAGCGGGGGCCGACAGAAGGGGCTGGGGTGACGGCCGGTTCCTCTATCCGCTCCTGGCAGCTCACAGAATACTCACGTGACTCCGAAGTAAAATAGTAAGATTAAAGGAGAACTTACCAGTTCGAAGTTTGATCTGTATTTTATGAGGAGTTACAATGAGGGATTACGTGCCCTCCGCTCCCACCCTCAATTATAGAGATCAACTGGTATTCAAATTCTCCTTTTCTTTACTATGTTTATTTCAATTATTGTGTCTTCTGTGATTCCACACCGCTGCTTTGAAGTATGTCGCGCATGCGTGCTGGACGGGTTCTTCACGTAATCCCTTATCGTAACTCCTCATAAAATACAGATCAAACTTCGAACTGGTAAGTTCTCGTTTAATCTTACTATTATGCCAACCTAAGAGATCGATCTCTTAGATAGGCTTAATTCTCCCATGCCTTTACTATTTATATTTAATAATTACCATTTTATAATTTTAGTCAGGGTAGGCAGTGCCTACCTTGCCTACCCTGACGGTACGTGCCTGGAAGAGATGTATTTTTGAACAGTCAGTTTCCCATCCTGCGCTGATTGTTTCTAATGGCCAGAGGCTGCTACCCTTTGTTCTTCTAGACAAATTCCAATTGCTTTTTAATTCTGGGAATCCTGAGTAAAGAATGGGATTTCCTCTGAAGAAGGGTCTCGACCCAATACGTCACCCATTCCTTCTATCCAGAAATGCTGCCTGTCTCGCTGAATTACTCCAGCATTTTGTGTCTATCCTCACCTATAAAGCCCTCCACCATCTGCCCCCCCCATATCTCACTGACCTCCTCTCCCCCTACCAACCCTCACAGTCCCTCAGATCCACATCAGCCGGTCTCCTCTCCATCCACAAGTCCAACCTCCGCAGTTTTGGGGACAGAGCCTTCTCCAGGGCAGCTCCCAGGCTCTGGAACTCCCTCCCCCAACTGATCCGCAATTCCGTGTCCCTCACCATCTTCCAGTCCCGCCTCACGACCCATCTCTTCACCTCTGCCTATCCTTAGCCCCACGTCCCCCTCCCTTTTCATCTGTGCATTAATTGCCTCATATTGTGTTTTGTATTGAATTCTGTCTTTACTTTGTGTACTTGTCATGTCTCTACTATTTATTTCATTCCCCATACATGTTTTTCCTCTACCTGCTAAATTTTTGTAAGGTGTCCTTGAGACTCTTGAAAGGCGCCCATAAATAAAATGTATTATTATTATTATTATTATCTTCGGTTTAAACCAACATCCATTGACTTCTCCAATTTCCGGTAGCCCTTGCTGTCTCCTCCCCTTCTCAGCTCTCCCTCAGCCATCTGGATCCTCCTCTTCCTTTCTTCTTCCCGTTCCCCCTACCCCCACCCTACATCAGTCTGAAAAAGGGAGGGAGAGAGAAAAACGGGGAATTACAGACCAGTTAGTCTAACGTCGGTAGTGGGGAAACTGCTAGAATCAGTTATTAAAGATGGGATAGCAGCACATTTGGAAAGTGGTGAAATCGTTGGACAAAGTCAGCATAGATTTATGAATGGTAAATCATGTCTGACGAATCTTATAGAATTTTTCGAGGATGTAACTAGTAGAGTGGATAAGGGAGAACCAGTGGATGTGTTATATCTGGTCTTTCAGAAGGCTTTCGACAAGGTCCCACATAAGAGATTAGTATACAAACTTAAAGCACACGGTATTGGGGGTTCAATATTGATGTGGATAGAGAACTGGCTGGCAGACAGGAAGCAAAAAGTAGGAGTAAACGGGTCCTTTTCACAATGGCAGGCAGTGACTAGTGGGGTACCGCAAGGCTCAGTTCTGGGACCCCAGCTATTTACGATATATATTAATGATTTGGACAAGGGAATTGAATGCAACATCTCCAAGTTTGCGGATGACACGAAGCTGGGGGGCAGTGTTAGCTGTGAGGAGGATGCTAGGAGGCTGCAAGGTGACTTGGATAGGCTGGGTGAGTGGGAAAATGCATGGCTGATGCAGTATAATGTGGATAAATGTGAGGTTATCCACTTTGGTGGCAAAAACAGGAAAGTAGATTATTATCTGAATGGTGGCCGATTAGGAAAGGGGGAGATGCAACGAGACCTGGGTGTCATGGTACACCAGTCATTAAAAGTAGGCATGCAGGTGCAGCAGGCAGTGAAGAAGGCGAATGGTATGTTAGCATTCATAGCAAAAGGATTTGAGTATAGGAGCAGGGAGGTTCTACTGCAGTTGTACAGGGTCTTGGTGAGACCACACCTGGAGTATTGCGTACAGTTTTGGGCTCCTAATCTGAGGAAAGACATTCTTGCCATACAGGGAGTACAGAGAAGGTTCGCCAAACTGATTCCTGTGATGTCAGGACTTTCATATGAAGAAAGACTGGATAGACTCGGTTTGTACTCGCTAGAATTTAGAAGATTGAGAGGGGATCTTATAGAAACTTACATTCTTAAGCGGTTGGACAGGCTAGATGCAGGAAAAATGTTCCCGATGTTGGGGAAGTCCAGAACAAGGGGTCACAGTTTAAGGATAAGGTGGAAATCTTTTAGGACTGAGATGAGGAAAACTTTTTTCACACAGAGAGTGGTGAATCTCTGGAATTCTCTCCCGCAGAAGGTAGTTGAGGCCAGTTCATTGGCTATATTTAAGAGGGAGTTAGATGTGGCTCTTGTGGCTAAAGGGATCAGGGGGTATGGAGAGAAGACAGGTACAGGATACTGAGTTGGATGATCAGCCATGATCATATTGAATGGCGGTGCAGGCTCGAAGGGCCGAATGGCCTGCTCCTGCACCTATTTTCTATGTTTCTATGTTTCTAAGGGTTTTAGACCGAATCGTTGCCTATTTCCTTCGGTCCATAGATGCTGCCTCACCCGCTGAGTTTCTCCAGCACTTTTGTCTTCCTTCCTACACAATGGTCACAATCTTTTCACCCGGTTAGGAAGTCTAAAAACTAGAATGAATGGAGTTAAGGTGAAAGGAGAAAGATTTGATAGGGACCAGAGGCCAACTTATCACACAGAGGATGGTGGGTTATATGAAACGAGCTGCCATATGAACTGTAGAGATGGGTATAATTACAATCTTTATAAAAAAACATTACATGGATAATTGATTTATAAACATTATATTAAATGGTAAATGGATAATAACATTCAGAGGGATATGGGCCAAACACTGACAAATTCAACTGTTAAACATTTTGGTGGGCATGGACAAGTTGGGCCAATGGACCCATTTCCTTGTTGTATGATGCTACCACATCATTCTTTCCAATACTTCATGAAATTTAATCTACGGTTGGTCTGCCAAAAGGTTACTTGAGCATTGATAACTGGGTCAAGTCCATGTCGATAAGTGGTCCAATGTACAGTATATTCACTGTGTACTTGTTATGTTTCCCACAGTGTTAATTCATCCTAGCAGTTCCTCCATTGAACGTGGTAACCATGTTGATAAATCATGTGGTTCATCAGTCTGAAGAAGGGTTTCGGTCCGAAACGTTGCCAATTTCCTTCGCTCCATAGATGCTGCTGCACCGGCTGAGTTTCTCCAGCTTTTTTGTGTAACCTTCGATTCTCCAGCATCTGCAGTTCCCTCTTAAACATTGATAAATCATGTGCTTTGCTTCTTCAAAACTTCACTACTCCAGTTTAACAAGAGCAGAGGCCGAGTCAATTAGATAAAATTAAAATCCCATTTTATATTAAAAAAGGTTTAAATATCACTTGTATTCAAGAACTCAGCAAAGCACATCTTTATTTTATTGCATATTTGCAGCTACATACAATTGAATATATCCCAGAACCTATTAATTTAAATTTACAACTATTGTTTTTATTAACTTATTTTTTGAAGTACTAAGGCCTTTGGTATAACTTTCCCTCAAATTAATAAGCAAGTTGAACCAAGATATACATGGATTGTTTTTCAAGATTCAAGATTCAAGATTCAATTTAATTGTCATTTGGACCCCTTGAGGTCCAAACGAAATGCCGTTTCTGCAGCCATACATTACAAACAAATAGACCCAAGACACAACATAATTTACATAAACATCCATCACATCGCTGTGATGAAAGGCCAAAAACACTTATCTCTCCACTGCACTCTCCACCCCACGATGTCAGAGTCAAAGTCAAAGCCCCCGGCTGGCGATGGTCCCGCGGCCATTAAAGCCACGCCGGGTAATGCAAGGTCGCACACCGGGTCTTGGTGTTGGAGCCCCCGGCGTGCGCTCGCAGAGTCCCGCGGCCATTCCAAGCCGCGCGGGGCGGTGATGTCAGGCCCCGCTCCAGGAGCTCTTCGACCCCGCTACTCGGGCGGGAGAAGTCGCCGTTGCAGGAGCCCTGAAAAGCGGTCTCCCTCCAGGGACCCGCGGGCTCCCGGTGCCGCCGTCCGCCAGACCCGCAGTTGCAGCCTCCGAATCTCCGGAGGTCGGGCCGCAGCAGCGCTCCACCACCGCTCCACCCGCTCTGGACTCGGCCAGCTCCGCGACGGTGAGGTGAGTCGTCGGCACCAGAGTCCCCGGTCTTCTCCCGTTGGAGGCCGCTCCTCGTTGCAGCCCCAACGACAACGGAGACCCGACAGAAAAGGTCGGGTCTCCCGTGCAGGGAGAGATTTAAAAAGTTATCCCCTCCCTCCCACCCCCCCACACACACACCCCAACAAAAAATAACAAAAACTACATAGAAACATAAACAGAAAATAATAAAAACGCGGACGGGCTGCAGAGGCCGCTGCTGACGAGAGTCGCGCCGCCTACCGGACCTGGGTGAAGTAAATGACAGAGGCGAGGGAAAATAATGAGATAAAAGGATGTGAGATAAGGAGAGAGGAATGTATATGTGCAGTTTAAGCATACAGTTCTGGTGACTCCATTACAGGACTGATGTGGAGGCTTTGGGGAAGGTGCAGAGATGCTTAACCAGAATGGTTTAAAAACAAGGAACTGCAGATGCTGGTTTACATAAAAACACACAAAATGCTGGAGTAACTCAAGAGGGACAGAGTTTATATAGTTTCTGCCTTTTTTTTAGTATTTATTAATTGAATTACAAGATTGTATCAGTACTTGGTGACGGGTTGCTGATATGTGATCAAAGGTTATTAATTCTACCAGTTTTGTTGAGCATTTTAGATAAGGTTTGGGGTTGCAACAATATTTCGGTCAATGATTAATGAAGTAATGATCATCCCATGAGCAAGTGTGCTGAATGGACACATTTTTCTATTTAATGGGAACAAAATTTAATGTGCTGTATCAAATTGGATTTTTCGGCTCCGACCTGAATCTCAACTGGAATAATTGGATGGAAAATAGTTAATAAATCCTTCAGTTGCCACTGTCATAAACACTGAACGTTACATGTCCTTTTGAGTGAATTGACAAATAGTAAGCACAAGTATCCTGCCAACATGTGTTCACACAGAGAAGGTTAATATAATGTTTCAGGAGGTCAAGAAATGGTAGGGAAATGTCGGGAATGGTCCAGGTATATTTGAGTGCCGGATGGAAGTTAATGGTGAAATGGAAGAAGTCAGTGAGTTGTGTGTGGGTGCAGGAGGTAACACCAATGCAGTCGTCGATGTAGCGGAGGTAGAGTTCGGGGATGGGGCCCTGGTACGCCTCGAACAAGGATTATTTGACGTACCCTACAAAGAGGCAGGCATAGCCAGGGCCCATGCGCGTGCCCATAGTTACGCCTTGTATTTGGAGGAAGAAGGGTTTCGACCCGAAACAGTGCCAATTTCCTTCGCTTCATAGATGCTGCCTCACCGCTGAGTTTCTCCAGCATTTTTGTCTACCACCGAAGGTTAATATAATTTTGTTATTGGATCTCAAGCAGTTAAATGAGGACATTTTTACTTTGAACAGAATTTTGGCAGATGCATTTAATGTCCAAGGTATATTCACTAGTCTATTTGTGTACTTGTGTTACATTTGCCATCTTGTTAATTCATCTTGGCAGTTCATCCACTACATGTGGTAGTCTTTCATAAATTTTGATAAAAATATTTTTATTTCGATATTCCAGTAGCACAAACTATTAAAAAGACATTACCCATTTCAGTAATTTCAGAAACAGTAATAAACATTTTACAGTATTAATACAATTTGATACAACAAAAACTACAGTAGCAAAACAGAATCCCCACATCCATACAATAGAATACGAAATATTTACAAATCTTACAGTACAAGAATTTCTTAGCTCTAGGAAGTATTTATATATTTGTTAAATGTTCAGCAGTAAAGAATATTAAAACACAGTAGTAATCAACCAAATCTTCTTCGATCTCCCTTTCAGACTATGCATTCTAGATCACATCAACTTGCTGCATAAACTTATATGACATGTCCAGTCCTTTTACTAGTTTCCTTAAATCTGTGTTTCCTGATTTTGCCTGCCAGTGGAAGTAATTTTTTTTTTCATTTGTCTATCAAACTCCTTCATGATGTGTGAAGATCTCCATAAAATCTCTAACCTTCTTTGGTCAGTGGAGAATAACCCCACCTCTCCCAATTTCCGCACTGAACTCAAATTTCTCACATTTGGTACCATTCTGGTAATATTTTTAATGTCCTTTACAAAGTTTTGACATTTTTACTTAAATATATTTACTTTAATATTCAGTAATGTTTTATTCTGACTGAACCAAGCTATAGGTATTAACCAAGATAGTTCTAGTATGGTTGCCATTTTTCCAATATCACTTTGATCTAAGCAGGTAAGCCAAAATAAAGAGAAACAAAATCTTTGTTTTAGAGTCAAATCAATTACTCCAAGAACCAAATCACAAAATCTGTTAATTTTTTATACACAGTTAATAGTGCATAATATTGGGATATTGTAATAGCTCTATGCCCTTTAAAAAAAAGAGATACTTACCTCTATTTATTTAAAAATATATAGTATGATTAACATTTACGTTAAGCATTTAGCTGATCGTGTCAGCAACAGGGCACTTCATCTCTCACCTAAATTTAAATCTAAGGTTGTCAAGTTATATATTATTTTCTAAAAAAATATTACTGACTTCTTACTTCCTGCCTACACTTTCTCTATCACCAACTTGTACAGCTGTGTAACTGCATATACACACTTACAACCATATCATTATTTGATTATTATCTGCCACATGTAATGTTATGTTATTCAGTTTACCGTGGACAGTTCACCAGTACGAAGGGAGTGAAAGATATATAAGCATTTAGAATAGAAAACATCCTTTCTTTCAAATTATTACTAGAGTTGATAACTGCTATTCTGATTGACCAAGTGAGCAAGAAAAAAAAATGCTTTAGTTTGATCTCTGGCATGAACTTTCATCTTGTATTAGCTTTCCCATTAAAAATCAGGGCATTTTAATTATCAATTATGTGTAAATTTAGAAACTAAGCTAGAGAGGATGAATACTTATCTGACACCTTCTCTCCTCAGATTAATTTGTTTTTCAAAGCAGCAATCAAGATGGTAAATAATGGATCAACAGTTTCCAATTAGTACCTCAATCTGAAGTGATAAAATATATCAAATTTACCCACCAATATCATGTTGGCATGAAAACACATTGGTATGTGTACCCTTAATATTATCGCATGGATTGCAATTTTTTTTAAGTACCATATTTCAAAGATAATAGAGAAACAAAAGATTGACATGGCAATTACAGAAAACATATTGATAAACATCCTATTCCTCTTATTTAATTATTGTGTATCAATGTCTTTGGGTGATACACGTTCTGCTATTGTTATTCAGTAGGCACTGCACAAATGGAAAGGTCACATCATATCTGCACATCTCTCATATCCTGAAAATAATTCTAAAAAACATGGAACAAACGAAATACATGCAAAACCGATAGCACAAGCATAACCTAACCAAAATGCGATTGGTGTTGCTCCCATTTGTCTTGTAATCTGAATTCTTGTTCTTGGGAGAAGGCGGGAATGATAAAGATTTGTGGCTGGCAGCAATCCTTCCAACCAGCTCGTCAACTAGTTTTAAACCCACAAGCTAAATTTCAAATGGACCCATCTTCCCTTTTAGCACAATAAATTAGACATTAACCCATTTGTTCTCGAGTTTAAATTATTACAGAACAATATATTCAACACACAATGTTTCTCATGAAGTGGTAGCTACAACCCTGTTCCTTGTGTAACTTAATATCTTTACTCAAACCCGCAATCATTCCCCACCTCCCCCCCAACCTAAAAGCCCACTCACCAGCTCCTTCCCCATGTATTTCAGTGCATTGGACTCTTAGTCTAATCTACTGGGAAAACAATGCTCAAACCTGTAAAAAGCTCAAAGATGTGCTTCAAAAGGCACCAAGGATTCCAAGTTGTTCCCACTGTGCTTTACAAACTTTATCATGGTTTTTTTTTCTTGAATTTGACTGAAACATAAGTTATCATAAATAGAACTAAGGTAATGTGAACAGAATGTTTGTACACAGGTATATTACACAGTTCCCTGTAATGTTTGCTTGGAAAGTGTTTGGACAAGCGGGTGCCCCCTTATAGGTTCAGAAAGAAGCACTCATTGGTATTTGTCCTTTTCTTTCCAGTTTGTTACCCATTGCTTTTTCTGGGTCTTCTTTGTAAAGCCTTCTGTGATGAAATAGCGTTCTTCTTTGCGGATCTTCACAGCATGATACTTGGGCATACTCCTGTAGTATCTTGTCCTCTTGAAGAAGCCGCACTGCTCAGGAAAGAAAAGATAAGAAGGAAAGTTATTATGCACTTTTTAAAAGTGAACTTTTTTATTGATGTAGTGATTAAATACAAACACAATTTTCAATATGTTTATTGTCTCTGGATAATCAATTGTTAGGAGATTTAAAAAGTAATGAATCCAGGCACCTTGATCTTTGGTGAAAATAGCGTTACAGAGTCATCTAATCCAGATTTAAGTTTCAAATTATGTGCTGATTTAACTGAGCTCAACTGGAAAGCCAGTAGGGATAATGTGTATTTTATGTATCACTGATTTGGTAGAATGTGCCAATCTGGTAATGGATGAGAGTAAAGAAGTATCGGTGATATGGATATCAAAAAAAACAATTGGTAAGGGATGGATGAAAAGGGGGGTGGGAGGGGGGGGTTGCTGGAGGCCATTGAATAGGGCAATAGTTAAAGTTGATTTGCAGACATAAGAAAAAAAAACATTCTACATCGGAGTAGGGTTAAAGATTTAATCACAAATGTTGAGTGAAGGAGTATCCATGGTGATGTGGATTCTTAGCAAAATAAGACATGAATTGTGTAATAAAGGTAGGGAAGAGATATGGTGTCAGACAGAGGATAATTTTGAAACGATTATAGTGGAAAGTAGAAATGCAAAGAAACTGTACTAGTAGTCCTGGTTTTAATTGTTAAGCAGATCTAATAGTACTTAATGATATAGAACAGAAAATTTGATTCCTGGTTGTTCGTTCACCCAGCAGCATTTAGGAAAAAGTAAAAGAAAATGAGACATTAGTAAACAGGCAACATACAATGATGAAATTCTTTCCAAGAAAGCTCACTGTAGTCAAAACAGGAAATCAGGAAATATGCAGATTACCAAGAGAATACCTATCATCAAGATTGAAAAGAAATGCAATTAGTATATTGGGGAAGAGAATGAGAAAAAAAATTGCTGTCTGTAAGAGAAAGGATCTTAGAATTAGTCTGTTACATGTGAAGAAAGAGGCAAGGAATACAAAAGTTAGTCAGGGTAAAGTTTTTTTGAGCATTAAAAAGTGATATTCAGCACATAGCATTGGCTAGCATTTTGATAGCTATCAAATTTACTGGATTGCAAAACATAATGCAAATATAGTTGAATAATTTAGGCAATTTAAGTTTTAAAAGTGAGCATCATCATCAAAATCCATTTTTCTAAGTCAATTACACAAAATTTCCAAGATCAATAATTACATTTTCTTTCTAAGAAAGTTGATTGGGCATTAAATGGTTAAAAAAAAAACATTGGTAGTTTAAGACGACAATGTTTATTGTCCAATCATTTCTACACTGGACAATTACAATCACATTTCAAAAAGGACTCTACAATTGACTTAAAGCACCAACCAGAACTTCCTTGTACTGTTACTATCCAATGACGGTTGAATAGATGTGGAAATGTTAGTTCTGGGCGTGGTCAGTATCAAGCAAAATGATCCCTTACTGTCAAATAGCCCGTTGACATGTGGCATAGATCAACTCCCCCCCGCCTGATAACACCTGTACCTTGTAGGAAAGCAGCGAAAAAAGGATTACATTGGATGGCATTGCCTTTGTGGATGTGTTTGCTTCTGGTTACAAAGCTGTGAGGCAGAGTTGAAGGAATAGCTATTTTCTTTCCCACCATAGCTTTTGACTCTGACAGCAATAATAAATTATAAGGCATTAATTATTTCAACTATTTCAATATGTCCTAAGAATATTTATAGACTATCAAACAAAATTGGATAGTGAGCCACATAAAGCTGGGAAATGGGATTCAGCTAAAGTCAGTTTTTGGCAGTTTTGACATGGTGAATGAATGGTCTCTTCTGCACCATAGATTTTTATGATTCTAATAAATTATTTGGACAGATGATCAAAACCATGGCTACTAAGGTATGTTCTCAGGTTACCTTAACAGGGGAAAATGAGGCTCAGAGCTTTGGGAAGGAATCTCCAGACTGTGAAGACATTGCTCTTCAAAGGGGAGAAATTTAAACTCAGGAGTGCCATTTGGGAAATCATGCCAGGACAGTTCCTTCCTCAAAATCACTTGGTTATTCGAGGAGTCTCAAGATGAGGAAAAATATTGGGAATTTTTTTACAGCGATTCGTTTTGCAATATAAAAAATAGCAAAGAAATAAAGAATGTCATATCACCATATTCTGTATGAATTTGAGATCAAGAAAGAAAACAAAGTAACAACACACTTGGGAGTAAATAAAATGTTCATAAAAGGGTAGCAGGCAGTTACCCTATATACAACTACAAAATAATAAATACCAAACACCTCCCTACCCAACCTTATTCTGTCACTGTACCCTCTATTACCAAAAAGTGCAGGAGGTGAGGTTGACCAGCACTAGTCATTGTCAGTAAGGCGCTTAGTTTCTGAGGGCTGAGTCTTGATTTCAGCCTTTTGCTCTTTGGCTTCGTACATAGCTCTTGTGTTTGCTCTCTTGAAGAAACCACACTATAAAGAAGGAAGTTATTCAATTAAAATAACCAACAGAAACAAAAAATATTTTACCAACATAAAATAAAATTGGACGTAGTAATATGTCTTTTCTTAATTTAATTATAAATGAATAAAGTCCATCCGACCATAGTTGGATTATAAAATATGTTTTTTCTTAAATGCGTCCATGGTGATTACTCTTGCAAATTTGCTTGAAGATCCACGTTGGTCACTGTCTCCGAAAGAGAAACTACCACCATCAGTCCTTCTACAGACACACAGTAGAAAGCATTTTATTGGGATGCATGGGTTGAGAATAGCTCCATCCAAGAATGCAAGAAATTGCAGAGTTGTGGACGTAGCCCAGACCACCACGCAAACCAACCTTCCTTCCATTGACTCCATCTACACTTCACACTGCATCGGCAAGGCCACCAGCATAATTAGGCAAAAGGTACAGAAGTTTGAAAATGCATTCCTCCAGATTCAGGGACAGTTTCTGCCCAGCTGTTAACAGGCCACCAAACCTGTCCTCTCTCCAGGTAGAATGCAGTCCTGACCTCCCACCTACCTTATTGGAGAACTATGACCTACCTTTAATCGGATTTCATCTTGCACTAAATATTGTAGCCTTTATTTGTACACTGTGGAAGGCCTGGTTGTAATCAAGTACAGTTTTATTTTGACTGGATAGCATGCAACAAATGCTTTTCACTGTACCTCGGTACATGTGATAATAATAAATTAAACTAAACTAACTTTTACTAATTCTAGATAAAAAACACTTTTTCTTTTCTCCTCTCTAATACTTCTAGCAATGACTTCAAATTGGTGACTTTTGGTCTCTCTGCCAAGGGAAATAGGTAATTATTTTACTCCATTCAACCCCCTTGTATTTTTATACATCTCATCTCCCGCCTGCCTCTTCTGTTCCAAAGTAAAAACCTCAGCCAATCCAATCTTTCTATATCACTATAAGTTTCCATAGCTTTGTACAACCCTTGTAAATCTCTCTCGTACTCTCTCTTGTCAAATCATATCTATCTTGGCATGTGGTGATCAGAATTAAACATTGTCCAAACTTTTTTTAATTCTATGCCTTGGCAAATAAAGGAAAGCATCCTAGGTGCCTTTTAATGCACCTTCTGACTTGTGGGTTCCTTTTAAGGGTCTATGGATCCTTA
This sequence comes from Leucoraja erinaceus, assembly GCF_028641065.1. Lineage (NCBI taxonomy): Eukaryota > Metazoa > Chordata > Chondrichthyes > Rajiformes > Rajidae > Leucoraja > Leucoraja erinaceus. The sequence goes on from NC_073403.1 coordinate 21,059,349, forward strand.
CCATTCCTTTGCCTTCTGTCCTCCTAGTTGTGGACCATGTCACACATCACAAGGTTGCCTTCCATTGTCACTTTACCACTCAACTGGCCAGCCCACATTCATTTTACTGCAACCTGTAGGTTTTCTCTGCACTGTCAACCACACACTCAATTCGTTAACAATAATTATTTGGCCAGCTCATGCACATCAATATTATCATATTAATTATGTACTGGAAAAACTGGATGCCCATTCTTCATAACTTAACTCCCTATTAGTTTACTTAATGTTATCCTTATGTGAAACGCTGCTTTAGTAATTCCCTTAAGTGCAAACGATTAAATTCAAATCCTTCCCCATGTACTCTAACGCTGTTAATGAACTAGTTATGACTATTCAAATAGAGGCAAATATATTGTCGTGCTTCTTCTAATATAATGTCAAATAATTCAAATCATCACTTTGCATGTTCACTTTATGAGTTGAAAGCAGCAAAACAAAATGGCCGAAATTACATTAGACTCTGCAACCAGAAACTGTTAGAAGATAAAACCACATGCAATGGCGCAACATTTCAAAACCAGCTGAAACAGATAGAGAAACAAACATATTAAGATTGTTTCTTATTCCATTGTGTCAGTAAAATCTTTCTTGTGATTGTAAATTACTACATAAACAGCAACAGCAATAGCAACGAGAACTTAGTGTATTGTAGAGAGAGGAATAAAAGAAAATCCCTGAGATAAAAGACACAAAGTGCTGGAGTAACTCATTGGTCGGGCAGCATCTCAGGAGAACAGGGATAGGTGACAGGTCAGGACATTTTTTCAGACACACTCCCAAAAACGTCACTTTTCCATGTTCCCCAGAAATGCTGCCTGACCAGCTGAGTAACTCCAGCACACTGAGTTTTTTTATAAACCAGCATCACCAGTTCCAAAGAAAATTGCTGTCTGTCCAAACTTGGCTATCATTTCCACACTTTGTAATTTAGACACAATTCTGCTCGTAGCAATCACAACAAACATGTAGCATTCAAATTTGATCACTAATTATTTACACATAATTTCACTGAGACTGGAAGTGACTTTACAATCGCTCGATACTTTGCAATTCAGGGTACGCATGTCCTGATCAAGCAGTTGAGTAACAGAAGGACCAGATGCTTTGCATGTGAGCACTGCATTTGAAAGGTAATATTCTATAGTTAATGTATGGATGATCAAGTGCTGCGAAGTTTGTAAAATTTCTCAATATGTCATGGGATGATGACTTTTTCAAATGAATATGACACCAGAGTCTAAAAATTCGCACCTGATCTTTTCACGTACTACTGTTTCGGGATCATTTTTCAGTGGACAATTATATACATCGTCAACACCATTATGCTTGCATTAGCAGATTACATTGATTGGTTTGATTATTTACGTAGCACATCATAGCAAAGTTAGGATAATGAATCATTTCTCAATCAGAAAATTAATGTAACTTTTCACGCACAAGTTTATTTTTCTTCAAATTAAGGTAATATGAACAAGAATCATGTTCTTGCATTTTGCGTATGAGACATCCATAACAATATTGTAACTTGTTTACCTCAGTCTAATGCAAAATAGATTTGGGAATAATACCAGAGATTAATACTGACAATTACCACACCCATAAGAGGATGATTAACAAGGCAAACCCATTTTGCTTTGTTTTCAATTTTTATCAATAGTGCAAACAAGGGTATATTTCACAACCTCACATTTTATAAACTTTCCTTGATATACCTCCCACCTTTCCATTTCTTTGTCATTTTATACAATTAAAAGGATTAATATTTTTAGTGTTTAAAGATGCAATGCAGATAGTCTGAAGCAACGAGGGAGTGCTTCAGACCATCTGTATTACATATTAATATAGATGTACAACAGAAATTATTCACTGGATTGATATTATGTCTCGAAGAATTATCTGTGTAAGAGGAAGCAGATAAATTTCTAGATTGTGGCAATGTCAGTTATCTTCCCATTGTGCGGCCAGTTTTTTTCAGCTCCTGATAATCATGGCCGCTGTAGCTAACTTTAGCCTCAAAGTTACAGAATGCTTACGGACATAATGAAAATAAAGTATGGCATACCTTCCATAGTAGTAGTATTATAAAACTTAACAGTAGAACTCCTGCCAGCACAGCCACCACGATGACCCATTTCATATTAGAAAATTGTTTTTCATCAGGCTTGAGTTGAATATTGAGGGTTACCTGGATTAAACAAAACACCAAATAAATTAAAGGCAATATTTTAGTCGAGAAGTGACAGCCATCCTTCCAGTTTTGTATGGTGAATGGTGAAAGAGATACCAGTTTTCAACATTTTGTTACAATTTTCTATCTTGTACTTAAACTTTGTGATGCAACAAATCATATTTTTGCAACATTTATGAACGATCATATTATGGAACACAAACTCTGCATCATTCAATAGAAATGGGGTGGCACGGTGGCACAGCGGTAGAGTTGCTGCCTTACAGCGCCAGAGACCCAGGTTTGTGCCTGACTACGGGTGGTGTCTGTATGGAGTTTGTACGTTCTCCCCATGACTGCATGGGCTTTCCCCGGGTGCTCCGGTTTCTTCCCACACTTGTAGGTTAATTAGCTTAGGTAAAAATGGCAAATTGCCCCTAGTGTGTAGGAGGACCTAGTGTACGGGGATTGCTGGTCGGAACTGACTTGGTGTGCGGAAGGGCCTGTTTCTGCATTGTATCTCCAAACTAAACTAAATGGGATGTTGAAGGTGATCTGCTTTTTTATTGATTCATGATTGTGTATACAAAAATGTTTTGTCGACAAAAATGTTTCATGCTAACGGATGGATTAGCTGAGAATTGTACATATTTTTGTAACTAAGCATTCATCATTTTGATATGCTTCTGCATAACCATTCTTCCTTAGATATTTTACAATCCATCAATATGAGATGCCTTAAAGTATCACCCTCTATAAACTTGAAATTCAGAAGTCTCTTTATCCATTAATCGTGTGGTTGCCCAACTAGATTGGATGCAATAGTTCGTCCGTGGCAATTTGTTCTGAACTCACACAGTGGTAGCATCTTCAGCTTTCACTCCCATTCCCAAAATCCATACCACTTGCGCAAATCTCAGAAGTGGAGTCGCACTCAATGAAAATCTCAATCCTATAACTTTTATGCAAGGCACATTTTCCATCTTATTGTGATTAAAATTTTCAGATTTGTTTAGTAAACCCTCCATTACCTGTATCTCTCCAATTATAATGTGCCCAAGCAAACATGCTAATATCTGTCAAGCACCATTGGAAATTGTATTCCATTAAATGTGCTATATAAATGTAAGTTATACTTGATTAGTAAAAAAACAGATTGTGACCACAGCCATTTTACATTTTTGTGATGAAGGAAAGATCTAAAAGGACTCACATTCACATTTGATTGATCCATTTTTATTGTAGAAATATTTGTATCTAGGAGTAAGGAAGCCTCCAGGTTCACATAAATCCGGCTGTAGTCTTGGAATTCCTAGAATTAAAAAAATCAAATGAAGAGCTTTTAAATGCTTATGGTCTAGAATTTTGTTAGCATCTGCAGAAGACAGCAGTTTGAAGTAAAATGGCCCCACAAATGTTTTGTTCAGGTGGCCAATATTAGGTAATGTATTAATACATAGACCTCATACATCACTTGGAAAGCCTTAATATACCGAAGACACAAGATGGTATTGGCGTTGGTTATATTATCACATGTATCAAGGTATGGTGAAAAGTTTTGGTTTGCGTGCTATCCAATTAAATTAGATCATACTTTAAATGAGCACAATCAAGCCATACACAAGTACAACAGTTAGTGCAAAGCTTAAAATACCAGAGTGCAGAATATAGTTTTGCAGCATTATAGCGTAACAGTTTCAGAGAAAAAGTCAAATGTCCCCAGGGAGGGAGGTTGAAAGATTGGTATTACAGCTTAGTTTATGGGATAATTGTTCAGAAGTCTGATAACAGAGGGAAATGAACAGTTTCTCAGTCCGGTGGTGCATGCTTTCAGTTTTTGCATTTTCTACCCCACAGGAGAGTGGAGAATGTACAGCGTGAAAAATGCAGATGTGAACTGTATTGATAAGTTCAGATACTTTTGTGGCCAGAGCAGAGTTATGAGTGAGCTTGTGCAGAAAATGAGTCATATGCGGCTTGGTGAGGATTTGTGTAGAATAGAAGAGTATGATTGGTAGTAAAGGTTGTGATATATTAGATCAGTTTCTGTTCAAGTCCTGCTCTGGAAGGTCACCTTTAAATCATGCAGAAATTAAAAATTTTGGGTGCCTTTCGACACCCGTGTATAGGTTTGGAGTCGTCTGTACATCAGATGTCAGATGTACAGAAAATCGTGGAACAAAAATAGTTGACTTTGCAATCCACATGGCAAGTTTTGATATTTGATCATTTTATTTTTCACAAATATTGAATTGTTAAAACCATAATTCTTAACCAAAATCATGGGCAGAATCCAATGCAGCTGGAACTGCTTTATTAATCAATTAATACATTCTTATTCTTAATAGTCAGCTGTATTCTATCTGTTTGAATTATTTGATTACCTTTTATCATTTGGTTCCAATATCTGTTATTTGCAGAATAGATAACAAACTAGCATATTGTTTCATGTACTGGAAAATAAGGATACATGTTCAAAGAGTAGGGATAAATGGGTCCATTTCGGAATGGCAGGCAGTGACTAGTGAGGTGTCGCAAGGCTCAGTGCTGGGATTGCAGCTATTTACAATATACATTAATGATTTAAATGAAGGAATTAAAAGTAACATTAGCAAATTTGCAGATGACACAAAGCTGAGTGGCAGTGTGAACTGTGAAAATGATACTATGAGGATGCAGAGTGACTTGGACAGGTTGGGTGAGTGGGCAGATGCATGGCAGATGCAATATAATGTAGATAAATATGAGGTTATCCACTTTGGAGGCAAGAATGGGAAGGCAGATTATTATCTGAATGGTGTCAGTTAGGAAAAGGGGAAGTACACCAAAATCTGGGTGTCCTAGTACATCAGTTACTGAAAGTGAACATGCAGGTAGAGCAGGCAGTGAAGAAAGCTAATGGCATATTGGCTTTCATAAAGAGAGGAGTTGAGCATAGGAGCAAAGAGGTCTTCTGAGACTACACCTGGAGTATTGTGTGCAGTTTTGGTCTCCTAATTTGAGGAAGGACATTCTTGCTATTGAGGGAGTGCAGCATAGGGGATCTTATAGAAACATATAAAATGATTAAAGGATTGGACATGCTAGATGCAGGAAACATGTTCCCGATGTTGGAGGAGTTCAGAACCAGGGAGCACAGTTTAAGAATAAGGGGTAGGCCATTTAGAACTGAGATGAGGAAAATCTTTTTAACACAGAGAGTTGGGAATTTGTGTAATTTTCTGCCTCAGAACGCAGTGGAAGCCGATTCACTGGATATATTCAAACAAGAGTTAGATAGAGCTCAGGGCTAGCAGAATCAAGGGGAATGGGGCGAAGGCAGGAACGGGGTACTGATTGTGGATGATCAGTCATGATCGCATTGAATATCGGTGCTGGCTCGAAGGGCTGAATGGCCTACTCCTGCACCTATTGTCTATGTATCTATGTATCGTGATTTGGCTTATTCAAATACAGAAGCACCCATACTAGCTTGGCCACAGGGTATAGCAGATACAAAGCAAATATGTGGGAAGGTGTCAGAATAATAGGTCGGGATCATTGAAATATTCAGTCAGTTTGTACGTTGTAAGACAACAGATCAACATTGGAAGAGCCTCTCAAGTGGGTATAATCAACCTGAAAAGTGAAGACATGAAAAATACACAAAGTAATCCTTATTTTTGTAGGATTCAATCTGTACCTCAGGGTTAAGGAAAGAGCATTCACATCGCGGCCCTGTTTCCACCAACCTTTCCCCCACCATGCACAAGAAGCACAAGACGCAACTGTATGCAGATGCCGAGAAGTGAGTTCAGCTCTGGCCGAACAATTTTTAATCTTGTGATGTGGACTGGATATGAAGAAGATCTGTACCTCGAGAAAGGTGCTGTTCCACAGTCGTGCTCGGAGTGTTATTTTGGCCTCTTTCGTCATATTGCGCAGCGGACAAATGAATCTCTTGCACCGGGCTGTGTGTTTATTTCCACATTCCTGTTAAAATAAAACGTGAAAGAGTATGCTATAGACATATACTATCGATACTGTGCTTGAAAATCAAGCTATGCCAGAGATGAAACTATAAAATTGTAACCAATTACAAAATATTAGTAGAAGGAGGTTCACATGGATGAGAAGCACCTCCTATTTCACTTGGGTAGTTTACAACCCAATGGTTGGAATATTGAATTCTCCAATTTTATGTAACAAACCCTCTTCTACCGCCTTTCTCTAGTACCCACCCCCCCCCATACTGCAAAATATTGCTTATACTAATAACTCACATATAGATCTTTTGTTATATCTCCCATAATTAAACCTGTATTTCTTCTAACAGTACTTTAAATGCCGACTTATTTTGCATGGGTCATACATTGCAAAGAACTGGGGTTAAGAGTGATATCCTGGACTATTTTTGAGACTGAGAATTTTCTTGTGATCTTTTGGACAAATTATTCAGGCTTTGCTTTGCACTTCTGCTGAGATGAGTATGTCATTTTTTTAGTGGGGTGTAGATTGGAGGATCTTTCCTGTCACTCATTATTAATATTTCATGAGTAATTTAAGCAAATGTCCATAATTCAATTGCCAGAAACTTTGTTGCAATTATATGACGTTTGTTTAAGAAGGAACTGCAGATGCTGGAAAATCGAAGGTTTTATGACATACTTGAGATGGGAGTAATAAAATATTTTTTCCAGAAAATCAGAAGAAATGCACATCCTCTGCTTTTGCATTCAGTCTGGTTGATTCCTTCGGTTTCCTACGATGTACTTACTAACTCTAAATCGCTTTCTCCACTTCGCTCATTGATCAACTTTCGAAGTTCTTTAGCAGCTGCAACATCCCGTTTTGTTCTTTTTGGCCGACTTGTTTGATTATTCATCTGAAGAATAAATTTCAGAGTTAATTCGAATCTAACAGCATAAAAGTCATTTTTGTGGAAGCACAACGCTTTCCAGCTTCTAATAACCTGTCCGAGTATAAATAAAGATTGATTACCGATCGACCAATTTCAACTCCCAACTGCTTGCTTGTCTCTCTTGTAACTAGCCTCACACTGGCTCGAACAGTTCCAAAGAACGGTCCTGACCTGAAAAGTTAATTTCCCTGCACAGAAACTGACTGGACTGCTCAGCACTTTGATTTTTGTTCAAACAGCTTTCCATTGTTTGCATGCAATGTTTATGGCACATTTGAATGAAGACATTGGCAAGTTGCTCACATTCATTTACTCCGGGTGCTATATGTATGGTGTAGTGACCATGTGGGTGCTCTGGTTTTCTCCCACGTTCCAAAGACATGCAGGTTAATTGGGTCATGTAAATTGCCCCTAGTGTGTGGAATGCAAAACTGTGATATCAAAGATCTAGTGCATGGTTGACCTGTGTTATGATAAATCCTCCTTTTGTGAAAGATAGCTGGCCATATATTATATTCTGGAGCCATACGGAAGGGCAGATTTGCTGATACGTTCCTGATTATCTTCCAGTGCCACAAGACAATTATACAGAGCTTTTTCATGTAGGGTTTATTAAGTGGGGTGGGGTTTACACTAAAAGATAGTCACTGCTGGTCCTGTGATAGTTACAGTCATCAGTGGTGGATATCCTCATTAATGCTTCCTCTGATCATGTCTGGAAACTTGCCTCAAGATCATTATATCCTTACCACACATCCTAATTTCCATGAATATTCAACCAAAATCCCATGCAGTATTCATATTTAGACTGTGGTAGATACTTCTTATTAAGAGTCTGAAGCTTAGTTTAAATAAAGAGGTCGTGACTTAGAAGATGACGACACAGTGGCAAAGCTAGTAGATCTATGGCCTCACTGCCCTTGAGACCCAGGTCTGACCCTGACCTTGGGTGCTGTCCAGATGGAGTTTGCACATCCTCATTGTGACAACATGGATGTCCCAGGTGCTCTGGTTTCTTCTCACATTCCAAAGATATCTGAATTGCTAGGTTAGTTGGCCATTGTATTTAAGAAGGAATTGCAGATGCTGGAAAATCCAAGGTAGACAAAAGTGCTGGGGAAACTCAGTGGGTGCAGCAGCATCTATGGAGCGAAGGAAATAGGCAACGTTTCGGGCCGAACCCCCTCTTCAGTCTGAAGACGGGTTTCGGCTCGAAACGTTGCCTATTTCCTTCGCTCCATAGATGCTGCTGCACCCACTGAGTTTCTCCAGCACTTTTGTCTACCTTAGTTGGCCATTGTAAAGTATAGCTGAGTGGTAGATTTAAGGGGTAGAGAATAAAAACAAGTAATCAATGTAGGATTAGTGTAATTGGGGGGTTGATGGAGAATGTGGACGAGGTGTTTCTATGCTGTACCTCTGTACAACTAGATTGAAGTCCAACTCTATTTTGCAAGGAAATAAAGTTAAACTTTCACCACATTGTCATACACTGTATTTATATTTTCAGTAATATTATTTGCCAGGTTTAAATATTTACACAGAACTCTGCAAAGACTAATTCATTCCCACAGTGTCTGGAGGTATTTCAAGTAGCCGGATCGCTGTGGAACTGTCAATAGTTAGTAGGATATTTATATTACATTTAGGTATGTGAGGAAAAATATCCAAATACCGTAAAATTCAGTTCATTCACAATGATCCCATCAGGCACACAGTACTGGTTTTCTGTTCCAGTCATTTCGATTTCAGTGAGATACAGCAACCACTTCCCATTACTGATTTCATACGGCCAATTAACACTGAGGTTAAGTGTTCCCAAGTCACCCAAAGGCTCTCCTTGATTCTTCACCTGCAGAATGAGTTGAGTACAGGACTAAGAGAATGGCACACATAATACCTACATTTAGCCCATGACGTATTGGATACAATAGCAATGTATTAGTTATTAGCTCTTAACCATAGCTTTGAGTTAACTTATCTTTATTATTATGCACGTTTGGGAAAAAAATTCTAGCAAAGATAATATCACATAAATGATTAAATAGAGGGACACATAACTGTTAGATTTTAAAATCCCTACATATTATGTTATTTACAAATTGTAGAAACGTTTGTACAACGCATTATTACTGTATTTTAATGAATATATAATGAACAACAAAGAGCATGATCTTCCCCAAAAATGTTTTACAAACTGCTCGATACTTCAGATTCACATCAACTTACAGGTATAAACAGAACAATGTCATGATATTCTTTCTGTTCTCACCAAAAAAATAAATTCCACAGGACTTCCCACATCGTCAAATGTAGTCATTGCACTCTCACCCATGACTGTACCACTGCATGATGTCCACAAGTTATTTCTTTCCCTGGTTGGAGAGAAGAAAACAAAATAAAGTATATTTATTGCAGGCCCTATAATGTTACATTGGTGCTCAAATACATGGATAGGACAAGTTTGGAGGGATGTGGACCAAGCACAGGCAGGTGGGACTAGTGTAGCTGGGACATGTTGGCCGGTGTAGGTAAGTTGGGCGGAAGGGCCTGTTTTCACACTGTATCACTCTATAAGTCGATGACTCTAAATGATTCCTTGGATTCATCCACAGACAATGATTTGTCAACTGAAGGACAAGTAATTAAATGGCGCTGATTAATACCAACCATCTGCCTTGGTCAATAGAGGATTAAAAATTAACCTACCATTGAAGATTGGTCATGATAGTTAAAATCTGAAATCAGTCCTGAATGGGGAGCTGATACTCACCCACAACAAACCAAATGATCTTAGTGCATGTCATTTTTACCTCCATGGAGAGAATCACAAACATGTCAAGTATTGTAGAAATGACTATTGGAAGATGTTGAGGTGCATAAATGCAAACATGGAAGCATCTTTGGGATTTACAAGATGTTTTCCAGTTTCAAAGTTTCTGTGATACTAAAAACAGTTACAATAGCTGCTGGTGGAGCCCATCCTTTTGAGCTCCAGCAGCCCAGATTCAATCCTGGTCTCTGGTGCTGTCTTTGTGGAACGGTCTCTTTGTGACCACGTGGTTTTCCGCCGGTTTCCTCCCACATCGATAAATATCCGAGTTGGTGGGTAAATTGGCCAATTGTTCCTCACATTTAGATAAATATAGTAGAATCCAAGGCCGAGTTAAATGGAATAAGGAGAAAATAAAATTGGTTTGGAAAGGATTAGTGAAGAGAAATGGGTACTTGATGATTGGGACAGACTTTGTGTACTGAAGAGCCTGTTTCTGTGCTGAATCTCTCTAATTACTCTGTAAGATTTATCATAAACAGCAACAGCATAATTTAATACTGTAGCTTTACACACCAACCACTTCCTATTTGATGAAATAACTGGATAATTCAGTATTCAGTATTCAGTATTTCTTTAATATCATTTTCACTGAGTACTCGCATACACAGAGGACACGAGAAAACGTTGCTCGATCGGTTTCCATTCAGTGTATAAATTAAAAAAAATAAATACATAGAGCTTTAAAAACAAATTAAAATTACCATGTTTAAAACAGAAAGTAGGCCTAAAATTAACAATATAATAAAAACAGACATTCCGATCGACAGTGGCTTTACTTTTACTTTGACAGGTGCCTAACTGTCAAAGTATGGGCGGGGTTGGATGTGTTGGTGAGCGATATTTTGGGAGGGGACAAAGTCCGTTAACCAGTCTTATTGCCTGTGGGAAGAAGCTGAGGAGCATCCTGCTGGTTTTTCAGCTGGTGCTCCTGTACCTCTTCCCAGATGGCAGAATGGAAAAGATGTGATGTGATGGGTGGTAGGGGTCATGGATGATGGAGATGGCTCTACTGATGCTCCTCTTCTTGTATATCTCCAGCAGGAAAGGGAGTGGGGCACCAATAATCCTGCTGGCGGTCTTCACTATCCTGTTGAGTTGATATTGTTCGTAAGCCTTGCAGCTCCCGAACCAGGAAGTGATGCCGTAGGTTATTATGCTTTCAATTGTGCCCCTGTAGAAGGTTCTTAGATGGGCAGTGGGGAGACCTGCTTTCCTTAGTCTCCGGAGAGGGTGGAGTCGCTGTTGGGCTCTTTTGACCACTGCTGTGGTGTTGGTCATAGAGGTCAGGTCATCCGATAGGTGGAGTCCTAGGAACTTCACACTGCTGACCCTCTCCACAGCAGCTCCATCAATGTACAGCGGTGTGTGGTGTTGTTTTCCAGCCCTCCTGAAGTCGACTACCATCTCCTTAGTTTTTCCACATTAAGAGTGAGGTTGTGGGATCTGTGAGCAGCTCCACCTCCATCCTGTACGCCGACTCATTATTGTCACTGATGAGACCCACCACTGTTGTGTCATCAGCGAACTTGTTGATATAGTTGTTACTGAGTCTAGCAGTACAATTATGTGTAAGCAGACTAAACAGCAGGGGGCTTAGGCCACAGCCTTGGGGTGAGCCAGTGCTCACGGCGATGGTTCTCGATGTCCGACTGCCCACCCTGATTGTCTGCTGCCGTTGTGATAAAAAGTTAAGGACCCAGTTGCAAGTGCCAATATCCACCCTTAACAACTTCAGCTTCTCCACCAGCTGCTGTGGAATGATTGTATTAAAAGCGGAGCTGAAGTCTATAAAGAGGATCCTGGCATAGGTATTTTTCCGGTCGAGATGTGACAGTGCGAGGTTGAGTGTTGTGGAGACTGCATCCTCTGTGGACCGGTTGGCTCTATAAGCAAACTGCAGTGGGTCTAGGTCGGCAGGGTGACAATTTTTAGCGTGCTGCATAACCAGCCGCTCAAAACACTTCATTAATATGGGTGTGAGAGCCACTGGGCGAAAGTCATTGAGACAGGCTGGGTTGGGTTTCTTCGGGACAGGAACGATGGTGGCACTTTTTAGACAATTGGGCACTACTGCCTGGCTGAGTGAGATGTTAAAAATGTCTGTAAAGACATCTTTTAGTTGCTCGGCGCAGTCCCTTAAAACGCATCCAGGGATGTTATCCGGCCCTGCAGCTTTGCATGGATTGACGCTGGCAAAGGCCTTTTTAACTCCAGCTGCGGACAGCCTGAGCGACTGGTCGCTGGGTGATGGCAGGAGTGCTCGTATCTGGGTGGTATTTTTAACCTCAAACCGTGCGTAAAACTCGTTCAGTTCATCTGGTAGAGAGGGGTCGTTTTGGCATATCCGCAGCGTAGTCAGTGTCAGTGATAGTATGAAATCCCTGCCACAATCGATGTGTGTCTTTGTCATTTGTGAAGTGGCTATTAAGTTTTTGTCTATACAGCCTCTTCGCTTCCCTGATCCCCCGGGATAGGTTACTCCTTGACAGTTTGTATGCAGCATTCCGGACTCTCAGTAGAGAACACACTTCCCCAGTTAGCCAAGGTTTCTGATTGGCACGCCTCTTGACGGTTTTAACCACCGTCACATCATCAATGCATTTATTGATGTATCTGATGACGGATTCTGTGTATTCTTGGAGGTCAATGCCACTGTCACCTGTTGCCGCCTCTCTGAAAATGGCCCACTGTGTGATTTCAAAACAGTCTTGCAGTGCTGCGGTAGCTCCCTGTGGCCATATTCTGACTTCTTTGACCATTGGCCTGTCCTGTTTCACCCTGGGTCTGTGTGCAGGTGTGAGCATAACCACCAGGTGGTCAGAGTCGCCGATATGGGGGAGAGGGGGGCTGCTTAATATGCATCTTTAATGTTTGTGTACACCAGGTCTAGTGTGTTCTTTTCCCTGGTTGCAATGTTCACATGCTGGTAAAATCTAGGCAGAACAGATGTAAGACTTGCCTGGTTGAAATCCCCAGCTGCCATGAAGAAAGCATCGGGATGTTCCCTCTGCTGCTCACTGATGTTGTTGTAGAGTTCTGTCATAGCGTCCTCCACGTCCGCGCTCGGTGGTACATGGACGGCCGTTATGAAGACTGCAGTTAGCTCCCTCGGTAAGTAGAAGGGTCGGCATTTCACAGTCATTAGCTCTACGTGGGGTGAGCAGTAAGTGGAAACCACCACGGCATCCCAACACCACGATCTATTAACATACACGGCCAGGCCGCCTCCCCTTGACTTACCAGCTAGCGAAGCTACTCTGTCAGCTATGTGTAGCATTAGCCCATCCAGCTGGATCGCAGCGTCCGTGATGTTCTGGTTCAGCCAGGTCTTCGTAAGGACGTGGACACAGCAGATCTTCACGCTACGTTGAGTAGCTCTCCACGCTCTGATGTAGTCCATCTTGTTGTCGAGGGAGAGGACATTTCCCAACATGAGTGTAGGCACTGCTTGTTTATAGGGATTAGCGACTAGCCTAGCGTAGACTCCTCCGCCATTCCCCCGCTTCCGCATCCTGCTACACCGCTTGCGGTGATTCCTCACCAATGTTGTTCCACGTGCAGCCGCGGCTTTCCGTGGACCTACGCGACGCACAAGTCCCAGCTCGCCCAGAACGCTCCGTAAGTGTTTGTTACAGCAAGAAGCGTTGTCGTGAGTGTCCAACAGAAACTGTCACTCATACTGCCGCACATATATACCCTCTCTCAACACACATTCTCCAGTCATGATTAGAATGTCATAGTTGAGATAGGAATTAAATATAGAATGGCCACATAATAATTGTTATCATTAGAATTTCAGTCAGTGGCACTCAGATTCACAGTAATAATTTTACAATAATTTGGCTTGTAAGGGTAAAATCACAACTTTATAAATAAGCTAGTCTTCCTCATCCATATATGGTGTTGCACAACAGCAATTGATAGCATGTTAAATTATGCAAAAGGTTTTAGGTATTAAGAAAAGCCAGTTCATTCTAAAACATCAAGTATCATTTCACCAGATTTGTATCATCTAAGTAAACAAAGGCATATATTTAACAGAACAGTTAGATTCTTACCAATCTAGGTTAACTTGTAGTTGAATGTGCACAGAAATTGATGCTGTAGTTAAATGTAGATCATGTTGCTTACTTTCACTGTTGGTAAAATAATAAATAATGTTTAAATATAATTCTTCTGAAAAGTTCCATTCTTAATTTGGTGCCCATGTCAGGTAAACAATAATATGCCAAACACCTTGCTAACATGGATTGATTGGGACATGATTTTTATGCTGGCCATTTTTCTTCTCATGTCTAATATCATCATTCAGCTGGATCATTCCCAAACAGCATCAGAGCAGTCTGGATACTGCAGTCAATAATCCACCAAACTGGTCTATGGCATAGTGAAACCAATGCAGAGACGAGGCAATTAGGATATACATATTTTCACACTTTTCCCTCTGTTTTACGATCAAACAGTATCTTTGGAGAACATGGATAGGTGACCCTTCTTCAGACTAATCTGTCTGATCAGTCATCTGTCCATGTCCTCAGAGATGCCGCCTGACCCGTTGAGTTATTCTAGCACTTTTGTGTCTTTTTTTAATCCAATGCTCTACTGGTTAGCGAGTATGCTCGGAGATGTTACCCCGAAAATTGTGTCAGAACAGAATGCTCATGAAACCAGTGTTTCACAGTTGCAGTCAGACAAGGTTTTAAGTTCTTATCCGATTCCTACATAGTCCATGACCAGTGCTTGGTCCATGTTGTGCCAGCCCATGCTGCCCTCTTGTCCCATTTAGGGTTGTCCATATGCTCCATGACAGTTCGATGATATGCTGCTGTGTTATTGGGTGAGATACAAAGTGTTTGTATGTAAGGATTTTCTTTTGGAGCTTTCCTCACAAATTCTTTGCTGTTATGGACTGGGGGCGGTGCTGGGTTCATGTCCCAGAGGGGTCTCCGGAGTTTGTGTGTAGGACTGAAAAACCTTGAAGGATTTTTGTAGATGGGAAAGTTGGAGTGCTTGTTCCCTGTATAATGGGAGTAAGGGGGGGGGGCAGTGAACTGCAATTGATGTGTAGTGATGATAATGATTTTGCTCCAATGACTTGCGGCGCAGACCGAGCAGAACATTTTATGTGGGAAGAGAAGCTGATTTCAGATTGTGGACCCTTAATCAGAACTGGGAAAGAGAGAAAAGAAGCGGAGGGAGGGTGGGAATGGGGGAGTGTCTTTGTTCTGCTCAAGGGAAGAAACAGAGAGTCCTCCGTGCATCCCGATGAGGGGTGGAGGTGTAAATAGTTGGTAAAGATCCGCTTTTGGAAATGGTCAATGCGGCAGAGAGGATCATAACTGTCAAAGATTTCAAGTGTGAAGCAACTGAGCCAGAGGATAAATGATTGTTTACAGTTGATGCAAGATTTGTAGACAAGTGAAATAAAGGCTAACCCGGAGTTACAGAGTCATTTCAAAATTGAACAATTGTCTGATATTTGTGCCACAATAGATTGGTTCCCAAATGTTTATTTTAACTTGACTACAATAGTTCGGTAATAATGATGAACCGAATAATAATTATTAAATAGTTTAGTTTTAATGAAACTGCAAAAAAAGTTTTCCTTACGTTGAAAGTTGGAGTCCCACATTGATTTCGCTCATGTGAAGAGTTATTTCTGTTTCCGTGATTATATGGATTACAGCCTACAAAAGAAAAAAGTACCATTTACTAGCTATCTCTGATATTTCTCGTTTGCTTTCTTTAACATCTTTTGACTTCCTGTTCCTTAAAAAATATCTGATAATGTTAAAATTTGATTTAATTTTTCGACATCATTTTCCATTTTTGATTCAACAATCAAAAGCAAATGCTAGCAATAAAAACAACAAAAAGTCTGGAACTTCCACACATGCACTGTGAAGGTTTAGGTTTATCATTGTCACTTTCACTGACGTACAGTGAAATGTTTTGTTCTGCATTTTTATCCAAACAGTTCAGATATACCATGCAAAATGTACAATCAAGTCACACTCGGGTACAATAGATAGAGCAATGGGGTAGATACAGAGTGTAGAATATAGTTCTCAGCAGTGTAGTACATCAGTTCCACAGATAAAGTCCAAATGAAGCAATGGAAGTCCTACAAATAAATTCATGATGCTGTGACTCCATTAAAGGGGATTACAGAGCTGCAGATTACGAAGTGAATCTACTATAAAAAAATGAGATTAAAGTATTTCATTCTTTTAAAATAACTATTTAATCCTTTATTTCCATTGTAATATTCTGTATTATTTTCCGATTATCAGATACATTTACAAACATCACTGCAACTTTTACAACTGGCAAAGCTGTCAGAGCAGGTTTGTGGGCAGAGCTTGGAACTGTGGCACCAGGTACGGTTGCCAATGGTTCTGTTTTCTGCAGGATTTTCCGTATCAGAAATAATAATTGTGACAATGATATGATACTTGAATTTTCTCATATAATCAATTGAAATGAGAGGGTCATGATGTCTCTTGGATGAGCACAGCTTCTAATGTGGAGCTGCTGACGGAGCCCGCGGCTGGGGCCTGGGTTGGAGCCATGGAGGCCTCAGGAGGGGGCCCGGCAGCGTTAGTGGAGAGGTCGGCACGGCGGCTGATTATGATGCCGACTGACGGACAAGGACGGACATGTGAAGTAATGACGTCGCTGCTCATGGAGGGAACGAAGGAGGACCCAGCATGTGAGGAAGGGAGAGGAACAATGGACAATGGAGGACCCAGCATGAGGGGCCCACCATGAGTGAGGGGAATTGGGGAATTTTGTAAGCGCTCTTCATGGCAAGGTATGCAAACAAACAAATAATTTTACTGTGACTTGTCACATGTGACAATAAAGTTTTCAGTTTTCATTCATTCATTAACATACTGGCATGAATTAATGTTGGAATTAGTAATAACATAGATGTTAATTATTATTATTGTGATTGTTGAGCATCATGGATTCAAATATCTGGTTAACTACTGCATTAAAAATGTCAGGGAAAACTTCAGGTTCTGATAAATTTAATGATGTCATTTACTCGTATAACAAATCATGCTGCATTATAGGCTGAGGTAACTTGTAGTATATCAGCTGTTGTGATAAAGTGCTCTTTCACCATCTAGTGGTTTAGAGAGGCCAATTTATGCTAATGTAAAACACGATAGTCCAAATTGTACTGTTAAAACTCCAGACTGGAGATGTCATACGGTCATAAGCAATAGAAGCAGAATGAGGCCATTTGGCCCATCAAGTCTACTCCACCATTCAATCATGGCTGATCTATCTCTCCCTCCTAACTCCATCCTTGTGCCTTCTCCCTTTAACCCCTGATACCCGTACAAATCAAGAGTCTATCTCTGCCTTACAAATTCCACAGATTCATCACCCTCCGACTGAAGAAATTCCTTGTCATCTCCTTCCAAAGGGAACGTCCTTTAATTCTGATGATCTGACCTCTAGTCCTAGACTCTCCCACTAGTGGAAACATCCTCTCCACATCCACTCTATCCAAGTCTTTCACTATTCGGTACATTTCAATCAGGTTCCCCCTCATTCTTCTAAATTCCAGGGAGTACAGACTCAGTGCTTTCAAACACTCATCATTAGTTAACCCACTCATTGCTGGGACCATTCTTGTAAACCTCCTCTGGACCCTCTCCAGGGCCAGCACAAGTGATTTACATTCTTGATGCTGCCCATTTATTTTTCTCCTCAAATTTCCCAGAGTCTTTGTGTCACAGCATGAATCTCTTTATTGTCTCATGTTCATATCAGAATGGCCACTTAACCAATTTCTGTTTGTATGCCTCGCAAATATAAGTGCGCACATGCATGCATGTGAGTTTTATCTGCACACCTATCTGTAAATTTAATGAGTAGTTCAGTAGAGATTTTTTCAGATTTGTGTCATAGATGAAGTGGGACTAGTGAGCCCCTTCCTTATAATATATAACCTGGATAACATATCAGACGTGGAGATAATGCTTATAACATACTCAATGTACAGAAGAAAGATATAATCAGAATGTTAGAACATCAGAAATAGCAACAGGTGTATGATTATGGCCCCATTACCCTGATTTACTATTCAATAAGATTTTGACTGATCATATTTTGGTCTCACCCAATTTCCTGATTGTTTCCGCATGTTTTAAAATTCCAATGGCGATAGGCCTAACTTGGTTACCTGTTCCTGGAAAGACAATGCTTTCATTTCAGGAATCAACAAAGTAAAACCACGAACTGAACAGTTCTTACCTTCTTACTGCCTTCCTTAAATAAACAGACAGGCCATCCAAATTAACCATTCCCTGGGCAAGCCAAGTTTCTGCATGCCAGGTCTGTGAACACCCAGATATCTCTCCACTGTAACATCCTGTAGTTTATTTGAAACCAAAACATTAACTATTTTTATCACCACAGGTACTGCCTGATCTGCTGAGTATTTCTGACATTTCCTGATATGTATTCCTCATTTGGTTGATAGACATGCGACAGTGGCGCAGCGGTAGAGTTGCTGCCTTATAGCGCTTGCAGCGGCGGAAACCCGGATTTGATCCCGACTATGGGTGTTGTCTGTACGTTCTCCTGTGTCCACGTGGGTTTTCTCAGAGATCTTTGGTTTCCTCCCACACTCCAAAGACGTACAGGTTTGTAGGTTAATTGGCCTCGTGTAAGTGTAAATTGTCCCTAGTGTGTGTAGGATAGTGTTATTGTGTGGGGATCGCTGGTCATTGCGGACTCGGTGGGCCGAAGGGCCTATTTCTGCTTGGTACCTCTAAACAAAAAGAAGCAAACCGTATCAAATAGGATTAATGCAGTTGGGTTCCTGGTTGTCAAGGTGAAATAGGCCCCATCAAGGTCATGGGGCCTATTTCTGTTCTGTATGATTCTAACACCAGAAATAGTCGGAGCCTTTGCAGACTATAAGGTGAAAACCACATTTTAAAAATTGGACACGACGCCAAGAAGATGAAGAACATACCTCTTGCCGCATTGTGAAAGGATTTCCAATATCACAGATCAAAGTGTTACGGTCATGATCACAGCGTATTTCACCCTAAAAGAAAGAGACAATAGAATGGTTGTTCTTACTTTCAGCATTACAGAACAAAGCCAAATTATATTCAGCATACTTCCATTTAAACTGTGAGATCTCCAGCTCTCTGCTCAAAATCTGATATTGCATTTGAATCTCGACAGTGATAGTTCAATTGCACAGAACATTAGAGGCAGAATCCTGTGTTGCACATTACTAATGGCATGTGATTTTAGAAAATGGTTGGTGCTTCTAAGGATGTATTTGATATTTATTAGATATGGGTCAGTCTTTATCTGTGAACTTTTTACTAGGAAATTCATTGGTACATGAGGTCCGTGTCCTGTGTGCTCTTGCACTTTCAAGTCTTTCCTATTGCATATGTTCCCATTGTGAAGAATGCAAAGTACACCAATTCCATCTGTTGCCTGGGAATGGTTGAGTGATCATGAGAGTGATTAGCTTGGTAGTGAATATGAAGGTAGGATCTGGTATCTGAAGTGGCTCAGGTCAACTGACTAGAAGAGGGATTCAGATGATGAGACCTTGATGTTAAGATTAGTAGTTGGTGGAGAGAAGTGGAATGTTAGCTAAGGATGACTATTGGGGTCAGGTTAGTTTGACAGATTGGATGTTAGGACATTTTTCTTAGTTATGTCAGGTCGGGGGTTTGGGGGGCGGGATGCTGGGGATGGTATAAGGAACTTGTAAAAACACCCAGTTAAGAATTTAGAGGGGCCCCATCTGAATCAGATATTCAGATCCACACCATTGCAGGTCACCATTTATGTCACAAAGAAGCAGGGGCATATGTACAGAGGAGGCTCGTTTCCACATGAATGGTCCAGAACAACAATTCTGGACAGCACATCCCATTCGAAGTGCATAATTTTACAATCATATTGTAGCACACTGTATCCAATGTTTAGGTCCTTCAGTTTTTAGTTATGGTCACTGGAACCTATTTTTGAATGATCTATTGTGCTTTGTAGTAATTGTGGCATAATAAATAATTTAAAATATCCTAGTGACGGTGTCTAATGTCAGATGACTCAAAATTAAACATTGGACCTTTGCATATCTATGGCTAGAATGACACTGGGTTAATAATGCCCACCGTAATTTAACACCAAATAAAAACAAAGACATGAAATTGTTGGAAATACTCTGTACAGTTTTATATTTTATTTATCCTCTAAAGCAAAACTATTCACATCTGATGTGTTTCAAAGGAAGTATAGTTCTGGAACTTACATTTTAATGTCCTGCGACCAGTATTCATGAACATCATGCTTTGTATATTTCTTGTAGGAGGCCATTTGGCCCCTCAAGTCTACGCTAGCTCTTAGAGCAAGATCATTCTTCCTTTTAACCAGTACTCGACAGATAGCACAATGGGCTAAGAGTTCGGCTGGCGACCGGAAGGTAGCCGGTTCAAATCCCGCTTGGAGTGCATACTGTCGTTGTGTCCTTGGGCAAGACACTTCACCCACCTTTGCCTGTAATGGAATGTTACGGCGGCAGGCGCGGGCACACCGCGACGCCCTGTGTCTCCCTTTCAAGGGAGATGCTAAAAATGCATTTCGTTGTCTCTGTACTGTACACTGACAATGACAATAAATTGAATCATTTCATTTTATTTCATTTCATTTCATTTCATTTCATTACTCTCTCACGTGCCAATAAATTCACCCCAATTCCCCACCCACTGAAAGGACAATTTGCGGTAGCGTTCTTACCGAACGAACATTGGAGTACGACAGTGTGTCTGGCAGAGTGACGTTCAGCCGCGCCTGGTGTGCATCTTCACCATTTGTGGCATCTGTTGGCTTATTTGTAATCTTTACTTGTAACACAAGCTTAACTATTGGGTTGTTTCGTTGATTGTACTCCAAGATTTGCTTGCCATTCATTCTGGTAGTGAAACATCAAGAAAAGAAGAATCATTCCCTTTTCTGACCCCAAAATTGTGTGATGTATTAATCAGCAAACAATGCAGTGAAAATTGCACAATTCTCATTCTCACTGTCACATTAACATTTTCTTTATTATGCCATTTTCAATACTTTTTCACTTTCACATGGACATCGTTTGTGTGGTATTGGGGTGAAGTTTAAGCTGACGGCATTAAGGTATAGTATCATGACTTAATTCCAAGATTGGTGTTTGTCTGCTTTGCACCTTTCCTCTTTATCCTAGGACACAAGAATCTCATACATGGGGAAGATAATTTATTGGGAGAAAAATACAACAAGAAAAAGTCTATGTCATTACTGAAGCTGTTTTTTGAACTTTTTCTTATTTTTTTTCTCAAGATTTACAGCATTATAGTTTGAAGTGGCAAACACTGCATTATCTGTTGCATATCAGGAGAGTGGCACCTGCATTTGGGAACATTTTTCCATAATCTCACATATTAAGGATTACTCTCTAAACTGTTAGTCTCAGAGTCAGAGTCAGAGTCAATTTAATTGTCATTTGGACCCCTGGAGGTCCAAACGAAATGCCGTTTCTGCAGCCATACATTACACACAAATAGACCCCAGACACAACACAATTACATTTTACATAAACATCCATCACATAGTCTCGATACCAAGCTCCAAACTTTCTCTTTTTGTTACGTTTTTATTGCTTCTTAAGTTACCCCCAGATTCGTAAAATCAGCAGCTCTTTATGTGGCAAAAGCTTTATGCTTTTTTTTAATCCAAGTGCTCTAATCGTCATAGATAGACACAATGTGCTGGAGTAACTATGCGAGCCAGGTAGCATATCTGGAGAAAAATAGGTGACATTTCGGATCGGAACCCTTCTTCAGACTAAAATTAGTCTGAAGGAGGGTCTCAACCCGAAACATCAATTATCCTTTTTCTCCACATGCTGCCTGACCGCTGAGTTACTCAAGCACTGTGTGTCTATCTTTGGTATAAACTTTATATCTCTTTAGTAGTTCTTTGTTTCTACATTTTGGCTTTAATCTTTGTGTTCTTCTCTTTTCTTGCAATTTCAGAAAAACCTTGAGCTAAGGCTGCTAGCAAACAAATGATTGAGATGTGCCTGAGCCTTGAATTGCCACAGCTGAAGATATCTTAAAAGGCTGTAGGACTGGCAAAAGATGCAGAGATTGGGAGAAAAAGTGCTAGTGGAGGAATTTAAATGCACATTTATGAGATTAAGAATTTGTCATCAGAGCAAGGTCTTGGCACACTTTTCTAAGCATGGTCAGAATGTCTGAATGAGGAGGCTTTTCTCAATACCTTTTGAAGGGTACAAATTTTTCGTTCTCTAGCTTCCCATATTTGTAAGACATTTTGAGATTGCTTTTGCAGATCGAATCATTCCCACATTTTTTCTGAATAGATATCTGCAAAAAGATGTTTATGTTAATATAAAATTAATATCAAGCAAGGAATTGATCTAAAAAACATCCACAAATGTCACAGTGAAAAGATTTTAACAGGAATTTGATATAATTCTGGATTTTCCCCATTGACCCAGATCACAGTCAATCCAAGCTGCACCCAGTGGCTGCGCAAAGGTGTCAAGGCTGCATGGTTATTCATGACCTTGATGTCTCATCTTTCCAATTGTCCTGCAAGCACATAAGGACTGTGGACCTTAACCTTAAAGTCTCCGAGGGCACCAGTTGAACACACACCCTATAGCCTTTGATACCTTATGGTGTGAAATTGTGCAGGGTCTTGATGAGACCACATCTGGAGTATTGCGTACAGTTTTGGTCTCCAAATCTGAGGAAAGACATTCTTGCCATACAGGGAGTACAGAGAAGGTTCACCAGACTGATTCCTGGGATGTCAGGACTTTCATATGAAGAAAGACTGGATAGGCTCGGCTTGTACTCGCTAGAATTTAGAAGATTGAGGGAGGATCTTATAGAAACTTACAAAATTCTTAAGGGGTTGGACAGGCTAGATGCAGGAAGATTGTTCCCGATGTTGCGGAAGTCCAGGACAAGGGGTCACAGTTTAAGGATAATGTGGAAATCCTTTAGGACCGAGATGAGAAAAACATTTTGCACACAGAGAGTGGTGAATCTCTGGAAAACCCTGCCACAGAAGGTAGTTGAGGCCAGTTCATTGGCTATATTTAAGAGGGAGTTAGATGTGGCCCTTGTGGCTAAAGGGATCAGGGGGTATGGAGAGAGGGCAGGTACAGGTTACTGAGTTGGATGATCAGCCATGATCATATTGAATGGCGGTGCACGCTCGAAGGGTCGAATGGCCTACTCCTGCACCTATTTTCTATGTTTCTATCCATCCCACTGTTCTTTAACCTGATACTCAAGGACATCTTAAAAACAAATGAAATCACTTTTCCTTCGATTTAATATCAATAAAAAGTAATTCATTTAAAACCAAATAAATTCATTTAAATTAACAATATGCAGAGGAAAAAAGGTAAACATGAACATAGCTAAGCAAATTAAAATAGGCAATCCCTACAAGAACTAGGTTGGTGAAGTGCATGTGGCCCAGAGTACAGTCCGTTACAGCATATCCCCGGAACAGCGCTGAGATGCATCACCATCTGATCGCCCGTGCATTCACTATCTTGAGGCTGCTCTGTGCAGGCATACATGGATATGCGTACTCGACTTACTGTGGAGCACGATAGAATCATGGGCTAGCCATCAGTGTGACGTAGCAGGAGGAGGAGAGGGGGGGGGGGGCAGTGCAGTGGGTTAACATTCTGATGGTGTGTGAATCTCTAAAATAAAGAGACCTCACCCAAAACGTTGCCCCCAGAGATGCTGCCTGTCTCACTGAATTAGTCCAGCGCTTTATGTTACAACTACACAATTTATTAACTGTTTCTTGTCTCATTTTCCAGATTCCAACATGTTCCCAACACACTGTCTGTCCGACATGCTTTACTTCCTCTCAGCTTACTATTCTTCTGTAATCATTAGGTAAATTAACTCTCCAAATTACCTTTTTTGTTTTGATGTACGGCTGTCCTACATTCAAAATGGGATAATCATTCATATCGACCATTACTTGAGCCGATTTGCTTTTATTGACAATGTTGTAACTAAGAGTGATTGAGATGGGTTGAAGTTTATCTTGCACTGGTTCCTAGAAAAACACAAAAAAATCATTTAAGTATGAATTATTAGAAACTCAATCTTGCCATACATAGGCAGTAATTCCATTAGGCTACTGCCACTCAAAATACAAATTGCATTTCTATCTAGGCTAAGATAAGCTTCATCCAAGGCTTCATCAAAGAATGGTAAAAAAAAGTCAGGATTTAGTTGAACCAAAATGTATTACATTTTCAAATCAGTAGTCATTAAAAGTGCAGCTATGGCTGGAAGATGAAAGGCATTTATGATCAACATGTCTAAGGTGATGTGTACCAAATACTTATGAATACAATGAATCAAATGGCACGACAAAGTGGTAACAAAGAGAAAGCAAGAGTGCAGAACTAAATGCAAGCAATGAGATTACGGTGTCAGCTAATAGAAAAATGGAAGGATAACAAATAATAATTATAGATGAAATAAAGAATTAAATACTGATTAACAGTGGAAGACAAGGAATGTAAATGATTGCTTGTTTTAACATTATCTACCACACTCAAGTCAAGTTGGGTTTATTGTCATTCGTACACTGAGGTACAGGTACAATGAAAACTTTGCTTGTAGCAGCATCACAGGCACACGGACTCGGGCAACACACAAAACATCAATTATATATGGTAATGAAAAAACAAGATATCAGTGCAAACCTAATTAGTAAACAAGTCCATGGTAGTGAAAGAGATGGTCCATAGTATCCCGTTACTGAGGTAGGATTAGGGATGTGCACGTCAGTGTTAAGAACCTGATGGTTGTAGGAAAGGAAATAAGTGCTTCCTCCTGCGTCATGTAGATGCCTTTGATGGTGGGGAGGGCTGAGATTGTGATGGGATTGGCCGAGTCCACCACTCTAAGCAGCCTCTTGTGTTCCTTTGTGTTGGAATTGCCATACCAGACCATGATGCAACCAGTCAGGATACTTTCTATAGTGCATCTGTGGAAGTTTGTAGGAGTATTCCATGACATGCCAAATTTGTCTAAACATCTATGAAAGTAGAAATGCAAGCCTGCATTCTTCATGATTGCATCTACGTAATGTGCCCAGGACAGGTCACCTGAGATGTTAACACCTAGGAATTTGAAGCTGAATTAGAAGACATTTTGCAGGCAGCATGCATGATGTATATTCATGTTCTCATCTTTTAATGCTGAAATTTGCAAGCCAGAACTACAGCTCTAGGAATTGGGCGTTTACGCCAGATAAATGCAATTACATATATCCTATGTGTCTATGAATTGCTTATTAGTTGATCAAAAATTAAAGAGATTTCAGAATCTGAAAGTGGGAAGGAGAAGCAAAGACAAATGCCGACTAAGATGCCCAATGTATACTAGTACCATCTCCCTGCAGTTGGCCCACATCCCTCTCAACTTTTCCTATCCATGTACCTGTCTAAATCTATTTTAAATGTTGTTACAGTACCTGCCTCAACTATCTCCTCTGGCAGCTAAGTCCATTTACCCACCACCCTCTGTGTGAAAGAGTTGCCCCTCTGGTTCTTACTAAATCTTTCCCCTCTCACCTTAAAACTATGTCCTATGGTTCCTGATTCCTCTACTCTGGGTTACAAAAATGTGCATTGTTTTGCACAGATGGGGTATACCCCAGATATATTGAAAACTCCAATTCCTTGCACATAGCTTGGAACTACCCTTACATCATTAATGCATTGTATGGTGATTCATAGCAAAAGGATTTGAGTATAGGAGCAGGGAGGTTCTACTGCAGTTGTACAGGGTCTTGGTGAGACCACACCTGGAGTATTGCGTACAGTTTTGGTCCCCTAATCTGAGGAAAGACATTCTTGCCATAGAGGGAGTACAGAGAATGTTCACCAGACTGATTCCTGGGATGTCAGGACTTTCATATGAAGAAAGACTGGATAGACTCGGTTTGTACTCGCTAGAATTTAGAAGATTGAGGGGGGATCTTATAGAAACTTACAAAATTCTTAAGGGGTTGGACCGGCTAGATGCAGGAAGATTGTTCCCGATGTTGGGGAAGTCCAGAACAAGGGGTCATAGTTTAAGGATAAGGGGGAAAATCTTTTATGACCGAGATGAGGAAAACTTTTTTCACACAGAGAGTGGTGAATCTCTGGAATTCTCTGCCATAGAAGGTAGTTGGGGCCAGTTCATTGGCTATATTTAAGAGGGAGTTAGATGTGGCCCTTGTGGCTAAAGGGATCAGGGGGTATGGAGAGAAGGCAGGAACAGGATACGGAGTTGGATGATCAGCCATGATCATATTGAATGGTGGTGCAGGCTCGAAGGGCCGAATGGCCTACTCCTGCACCTATTTTCTATGTTTCTATGATTAAATACTGCATATGTTACTGACGGGACAGTAACTTCAGGGAAAGGAGAGAACAGTATTTTAGGAATCGGGACTGAAATTTAAATGTTATCTTAAAAGCGAAATATAAATCAAAAGCAACACATTAACTTTCAAATCAATTTCCCTCTCTGCATTTCATTCGGTGTGAACGTTCTTTAGGGTCTGGTTTTACATACGTTGAATCTAGTACCAGAACAAATGTAATTCTGAAGACATAAAATAAAAGACAACACAGGGATTAATGAGGAGGAAATGACTTCTCGGTAGGCTAATCTTACCATCATTCCCAGCTGGATGGAATGGCATTTTGATGTCGGCATTGAGAAAATGCCTAAATAGAAAGCACGGTTTTTCTTAACAAATTTAACCCGTGGATGAGTGCGCCTGTCTTTTTCAGCCTCCAGTTTGTACTCAAGATCTGTATTCAAATGAAACATCAAAATAATGACATACGGCAATTTATTAACATCTCTGTGGAGTTATATACATAGAGAAATGCAACTTGAAGAACCTTTGCGGCAAAACATGTGAACACAACAGAAAACAAATGACAGGGGAATGGCAGGAAATTAGAAACCAAGGGTTAAAGGGAGGGCTTTGATCAAGCTCATCAACAAAGCACCAAAAGCACAACCTATCTGTACGCTTTGAATGCACAAAAAATCTTGGTCAAAGGGAGGGCTTAGAGTGATCAAGCTCACAATCAACAAAGCAACCAAATCCCAGCCCACACCTCCCACCTCATCTGGTTCTATCTTTGAAGGCACAAACAAATCTACAAAACTTGGTAACAGGTAACTAAATACGAACACTTAGGGTCTTTCAGAGTGCTGGCATCGGTCGCACCAAGTCGCCAAAATAACATTCAAGCGCCGACCAGATTTTTTGGGGGACAGTAACACATTTTATATCATGATAATTTCCTCAGTCGCCCAAAGATTGTCTGGTCGCCATCACCTCTCACCTG
Organism: Leucoraja erinaceus; assembly: GCF_028641065.1. Taxonomy (NCBI): domain Eukaryota; kingdom Metazoa; phylum Chordata; class Chondrichthyes; order Rajiformes; family Rajidae; genus Leucoraja; species Leucoraja erinaceus. The sequence goes on from NC_073403.1 coordinate 21,086,755, forward strand.
ACAATCACTCCCACCGGCCTCTGCAGCCTCCCGCGTTTTATCCTTTTCTGTCTGTCATTTTAATGTCATCTACAGGCAGGGGTTTCAATTTACATTGAGTCAATCAACCTACCCGACCTTTTCTCGAGGAAGCCGGGGACTACACTCACCGTCGCCGTATGAGAGGAAACTCAGCGGGTGAGCCTGTCCCACTGCTGAGTCGGATGCAATTTTTTTCGGCGACTGCTGCGGCATCTGTCAGAGTCGGAGGCTGCTGCAGGTCGGCCTGCTGCTGTTGCTCAACATGTTGCTGCAGAATCCTGATGCGCCGACCAGAGCAGCGCCGGGAGCCCGCGGCTACAAGAGACTTTTGGGGGAACGGCGACTCATGACCGATACAGGGTTCACCCTCCTGGAGCGCGTGTAGCCGGCCCTGCGCGGTTACGGCTGTATGGTCGTTACGAGTAACACCAGGGGCTTCCTCAGTGTGCGCCCAACCACCCGGCGTGGCTTCAATGTCGCCATCGCCAGCCGGGGGCTTTGACTTTGCCACTGCAACATACCTATTTTTTTGGTGCCATACAGCTAGTGGCTGAAAAAATTTGCGGGTAATTTGTGTGTAATGTATGGCTGCACAAACGGCCCATTAGTTTAACTTGTTAATTTGTTAATGTAACTCAGTTAAGTCAACTTTTCCCCATTTTCTCATCAAGAAGATATCTACCTCGGCCTCAAATATATTCAAAGATCCTGCTCCCATCGCAGCACTTTGAAGACAGTTCCACAGGCTCGTGGTTATCTGAAGGGAAAAAAAGTCACCTCACCTCTTTATAAATAGGTGACCTCTTCCTTTTAAACAGTAACCTAATCAGTGTCTCCAACAAGACTGACCCTTTCCTTCACATTTGAGGCTGCTCAGGATGCTGAATGATTTCTCCACCTGGTGAGCATCTGTTCAAATACTCCATACTTTCTCTTGAGAAGACTGTTACTAAATGTAGACCACTGCTTGTTCATATTGTTTATATTAGACTATATAACGGGTTACAAACAATTTTTAGACAAGTTATATTTATGCAATGTATTCTTGGTCAAGACTTCTTAAATTGAATTGTATTCCATCTTAAAGAACAATTAATGTTGTTGGGAACTACATTGACTTTCAAAACTGGGAATACATTATTTGACTGTTTCAGATTAATGGCATCTGGAGAAGTAAAGTTAATGTTTTGGTTGTCAATGGTGTGAATAGTTCAAATATCTTGATTATAATTAGAATTTTCTGCTGCTCAAAGCTATGAAAAATATGTTGTGTCGGTATCCACAGATCCTACAAGCTTACATCAACTGCGTTATGAAAATGTGGCAGCACATTTTATAGTTGTACTTACCAATCTTGCGATTGTACTTTGTATTTCCAGTACTCACAGTGTATGAGAAGCAAACCTTCACTGTGATACTGAATGAAAAAGAACACAAGGAGAATATTTCACTCGCACAGTCAAACAAATCTACTTTTCTGATTTACTAATCTTTAAATGTTTTCACACATTTCTTAAAACATAGAAGTGAGCCAATTATTCCTCTGAATCAATGATTCTCATAACAATACTACCAGTCACACTTACTTTCTAGACCCTAATCTCTCCCACACGCCCATGGACACCACCCATCTACATTTGGTGTAATTCTAATGGACCAATACGTATCACCCAACAAGATTTTGGATGTGGGACGAAACTGGAGCTCCTGGGGAAACCCATTGGTCTCTGGGAGAATGTGCAAGCTTAACAGTGACAATGGTGAAGGTTAAAATTGAACCCATGCTGTTGGAGCCATGAAGCAGTGGCACTTGCTGCTGCACCCCTCAAAAGACATTTCCATTGTTGAATTGAATGACACAAATCCCGATTCCTTGGTTTATAACTTCCATTCTACCCCTCCCACAACAATACATGCATCTGATTCTGAAAAAAAGATACATCTTCCCTTGGAGTTCCACACATCAGTAACGAGGAAAGCAGCCACACTGCTGCCACAGCATGAAGCAGCATGGCTCATCCGTAAGACAGAAATCAATGCATTCTCACGTGTTGAAAATACCCAAGAATTTTAGAGAAATAATTAAAAATTGTAATACTTACCAAGAAGTTGAGTTGCAATATGTGGTATCAATGATTTCTGGTTGCACAGTGAAGTCTTCACTTATATTAATAACTGGCCGTGTTCTGGAAATAAAAAATTGCTATTAACTAACGCAAAAACACCGCTGTGACTCAAGTACGACATTAATTTCTTGCTAAGAACCTATGATTTGTGAAGTGTTTGTTCAATTTCCAATATTTTGAATCTGCATAAAAATGTAATGTTAAACAGGGCTAAATTTTGTTGCAACTATCAGAATACATAAGGATCTCCTACCTCACTCATATTCACATTTGTAAATTTATTTTTCTTGACAAATTCCTGTCTCTCCATATACAATGGAAATTGCCTATGTAAACGACACATTGTAATTAGACAGTTCGGCTGGTGGCTGCATTGTAGAACCTAAATGTTTTATTTTCCAGCTTTCTAATTGTACTGTTGAAGATCTTTTATGCTGTGATTTAATCTATTTTAATTCTTCACAAACATCTACACGTTTTGCAGAAGATAGACACAAAAAGCTGAAGTAACTCAGTGGGACAGGCAACATCTCTGGAGAGAAGGAATGGGTGCCATTTCGGGTCGAGATCCTTCTTCAGACTGGTTAGGGATAAGGGAAGTGAGAGGCAAAGACAGTGATGTGGAGAAATAAAGACCAATAAATGAAATATATTCAAAAAAGTAATGATGATAAAGGAAACATGCCAATGTTAGTCGTTTGTAGGGTGGAAACGAGAAGCTAGTGTGACTTGAATGGGGGGGGGGGGATAGAGAGAGAGGGAACGCCGGGGCTACCTGAAGTGAGAGAAATCTATATTCATACCACTGCGCTTTAAGCTGCCCAAGCGAAATACGAGATGCTGTTCCTCCAATTTGCGTTTAGCCTCACTCTGATAATGGAGGAGACCTAGGACAGAAAGGTCTGTGTAGGAATGGGAAGGGAAATTAAGGTGTCCAACAACCGGGAGATCAGGAGGGTTCAGGCAGGCTGAGCGAAGGTGTTCTGTGAAACGATCGCCCAGTCTACGTTTGGTCTCGCTGATGTATAAGAGTCCACATCCTGAACAACGGATAGAGTAGATGAAATTGGAGGAGGTGCGTGAACCTCTGCCTAACCTGAAAGGACTGTCGGGGTCTGATTTGCAGCTTGAGTATGAATAATACAAAGTCAAACTAATTTGGAAAATAACTTGCGCGAGTTTAAAAATGGGCACACAATATCTACACGTCCGTGTCCAATTTTAATTTGCTTTCTAACGCATTTATGTTTACCTCAGTAAAATGACCTTGTCGGATAACGTTCCAATTAGAATGTCAGGATATTCATTCTGATCGACATCAAGCCCTCCACTGATTGAGTAGCCAAATGTTTTTATCTTCTTACCCAGTTTTTTTCCACTGATGACCTGGAAAATTAAAAATGAACAAAGAATTTATGTCAAGCAGTTTTTGTATGAGTCATAGAATCATAGAGAGTGATAGCACGGTAAGAGGCCCTTCAGCACATTTAATTTTCATCATTGACCATGTTCGCCTTAAGTTTGGTTTACTTAGAAACTTAGAAAATAGGTGCAGGAGTAGGCCATTCAGCCCTTCGAGCCTGCACCGCCATTCAATATGATCATGGCTGATCATCCAACTCAGTATTCCGTACCTGCCTTCTCTCCATACCCTCTGATCCCCTTGGCCACAAGGGCCACATCTAACTCCCTCTTAAATATAGCCAATGAACTGTGGCCTCAACTACCCTCTGTGGCAGAGAGTTCCAGAGATTCACCACTGCACAGGATTTACGAGAGTGTAGAACATACCCTAAGTCGATGCCGTTTCTTTCTTGCAGTTCAATATCAGAAGACATATCTACCAACCTTTTGATACAATCCAGTTACAAACTCGATCTGTGTTGCTTCGTCCAAGACACAACACTATTTTCGGATTTTCGACCCTGGAAGAATATGCATTATCTCTATCAACTGGTCATCACTCATTTTTAACAAGAAAAAATCTAATGTGATCAAACTACCAATCTGAACATCATTACAAGTTGGAAGACAAATATGGCACCCTGGAAGAAATGCATGTGGTCACAAGAAAAATGTGCAAACTGAACACATGGATTGAACGTGGATCTTTGGCATTATGAGGTGAATTATCTTTGCTAGTACAAGTCAAGTCAAGAGAATTTATTGTCATGATAAATTATAAATACATTCCTATTTATGATGATAACCAGTCAACCTGATAGATTGTTAGAATTTATTTTACATTTCAAAATGCTTTATTGCTATTTTTTTAATTTTAATTTTAATGCTAGGAGCATTGTAAGAAAGGTGGATGAGCTTAGAGTCTGGATAGACACCTGGAAGTATGATGTTGTGGCGATCAGTGAAACATGGGTGCAGGAGGGCTGTGATTGGAAACTAAATATTCCCAGGATTTCGTTGCTTCAGGTGTGATAGAATTGGAAGGGCAAGAGGTGGAGGTGTTGCATTACTAGTCAGAGAAGATATTACAGCAGTGCTTTGGCGGGATAGATTGGAGGGCTCATCTAGGGAGGCTATTTGGGTGGAACTGAGAAGTGGGAAAGGGGTAGCAACACTTAAAGGGGTGTATCATAGACCACCAAATGGGGATCGAGAATTGGAAGAGCAAATATGTAAGGAGATAGCAGATATTAGTAGTAAGCACAAAGTAGTGATTGTGGGAGATTTCAACTTTCCACACATAGACTGGGAAACACATTCGGTAAATGGGCTGGATGGTTTGGAGTTTGTAAAATGTGTGCAGGATAGTTTTTTGCAGCAATACATAGAGGTACCTACTAGAGGAGGGGCAGTGTTGGACCTCCTGTTAGGAAATGAGACGGGACAGGTGGCGGAGGTATGCGTTGGGGAGCACTTCGGGTCCAGTGATCACAATACCATTAGTTTCAATATAATTATGGAGAGGGTCAGAACTGGACCTAGGGTTGAGATTTTTGATTGGAGAAAGGCTAACTTTGATGAGATGCGAAATGATTTAAAAGGAGTGAACTGGGACATTTTGTTTTATGGGAAGGATGTAGAAGAGAAATGGAGGACATTTAAAGGGGAAATGTTAAGAGTACAGAATCTTTATGTTCCTGTTCGGTTGAAAGGAAACAGTAAAAAGTGGAAAGAGCCCTGGTTTTCAAGGGAAATTGGACATCTTGTTCGGAAAAAGAGGGAGATCTACAATAATTATAGGCAGCATGAAGTAAATGAGGTGCTTGAGGAGTATAAGGAATGTAAAAATAATCTTAAGAAAGAAATTAGAAAAGCTAAAAGAAGACATGAGGTTGCTTTGGCAAGTAAGGTGAAAGTAAATCCAAAGGGTTTCTACAGCTATATTAATAGCAAAAGGATAACAAGGGATAAAATTGGTCCATTGGAGAGACAGAGTGGACAACTATCTGCAGAGCCAAAAGAGATGGGGGAGATATTGACTAGTGGGGTGCCTCAGGGATCGGTGTTGGGTCCTTTGTTGTTTGTCATGTACATCAATGATTTGGATGAAGGTGTGGTAAATTGGATTAATAAGTATGCAGATGATACCAAGATAGGGGGTGTTGTGAATAATGAAGAGGATTTCCAAAGTCTACAGAGTGATTTAGGCCATTTGGAAGAATGGGCTGAAAGATGGCAGATGGAGTTTAATGCTGATAAATGTGAGGTGCTACACCTTGGCAGGACAAATCAAAATAGGACGTACATGGTAAATGGTAGGGAATTGAAGAATACAGTTGAACAGCGGGATCTGGGAATAACCGTGCATAGTTCCTTGAAGGTGGAATCTCATATAGATAGGGTGGTAAAAAAAGCTTTTGGTATGCTAGCCTTTATAAATCAGAGCATTGAGTATAGAAGCTGGGATGTAATGTTAAAATTGTACAAGGCATTGGTGAGACCAAATCTGGAGTATGGTGTACAAATTTGGTCGCCCAATTATAGGAAGGATGTCAACAAAATAGAGAGAGTACAGAGGAGATTTACTAGAATGTTGCCTGGGTTTCATCAACTAAGTTACAGAGAAAGGTTGAATGTTAGGTCTTTATTCTCTGGAGCGCAGAAGGTTAAGGGGGGGGGGGGGGGGGGGGGGGGACCTTGATAGAGGTCTTTAAAATGATGAGAGGGATAGACAGAGTTGATGTGGATCAGCTTTTCCCTTTGAGAATAGGGAAGATTCAAACAAGAGGACATGACTTCAGAATTAAGGGACAGAAGTTTAGGGGTAACATGAGGGGGAATTTCTTTACTCAGAGAGTGGTAGCGGTGTGGAATGAGCTTCCAGTGGAAGTGGTGGAGGCAGGTTCGTTGGTATCATTTAAAAATAAATTGGATAGGCATATGGATGAGAAGGGAATGGAGGGTTATGGTATGAGTGCAGGCAGGTGGGACTAAGGGAAAAAAGTTGTTCGGAACGGGACTTGTAGGGCCGAGATGGCCTGTTTCCGTGCTGTAATTGTTATGTGGTTATATGATATTACAATATGTTGGACAAGGCGAGCTCAAACCTCTTGCCTGTGAATTGGAAAGTTATAGGTTCAATCCTCATCTCCAAAGACTTCAAAGGAAGTTCCGCTAAGATCATTGCACTGTCAGAGATGCCATCCTTCATGTCAGATACCAGGCCATATTTTATCACTATTACAATGTTGTTTGTGAGAGTTTTCTGTCTGCAAATTAGGTGTATATTTTCTATTTTACAATAGTGACTACAACTCAAAAAAATGTAGTGCAAAGTCCATTGATGACTCAGGATGCTCTGAGATTAGAATAGTGTTATAAAGCTTTCTTTATTTCATGAGCATGGCTCATATCCATTTCATTATTACCCAAACGTATTGCCCCATTGTTGGATATGATCTCACTGTTACCTGTTCCAAGCAAAGAGTTGTTGGAAACTATGTAGGGAGTTTGGTTGGGTGCAATAAGAGAGGCTTTTTCTCTCTGCATATGGATTGAATGGTATGGAACCAAGTTAAAATAATGGCATAGGAATGAGATGAAAAGAAATTGGAGGCACCAATAATTGCAGACGCTGGATTCTGGAGGAAAACACAAAGTGCTGGAGGAACTCAATGGGTCAAGCAGCAGATCTGTATAAGAAACAGATAGGCAATGTTTTGTGTCGGGACCCTGATGGTGAATCTGTGGAATTCATTGCCATAGAAGGCTGTGGAGGCAGTCAATAAATATTTTTAAGTCAAAGGTAGATAGATTCTTGATTAGCATGGGTGTCAGGGGTTATGGGATGAAACAGTATAATGGGGTTGAGGAGGAAAGATAGATCCGCCATGATTGAATGGCAGAGTAGACTTGAAGGGCTGAATGGCCTAATTCTGCTCCTATCACTTGTACACTTATGAACGTATGCGCCTTCATCAGTCTGAAGAAGGGTCTTGACCCAAATTGCCGAATGTCCATTTCCTCCATGGATGCTGCCTGACCCACTAAATACCTCTGGAACTCTGTGTTTTGCATGAGAATAAACAACAATGTCCTTCTTTCAAATAAATGTCTACTGCAAGCCAGACATTGGGAGTGAATATTCAGGCACAATGGGGTAGAGGTTTATTTTATTGTTCAAGAAGGAACTGCAGATGCTGGAAAATCGAAGGTAGACAAAAATGCTGGAGATCTCAGCGGGTGAGGCAGCATCTATGGAGCAAAGGAAATAGGCAATGTTTCGAGCTGAAACGTCTGAAGAATGGTTTCGGCCCGAAACGTTGCCTATTTCCTTCGCTCCATAGATGCTGCCTCACCCGCTGAGTTTCTCCAGCATTTCTGTCTACCAATTTGTTAATTTGCTATATTGCAGTGTTGCCCATTGGATTGCATGGCCATAATTGGGTTACATACAAAAAAATATCATTCACATTTAGTGCAGGCAATCAATTATGAGTTTCAAAGCAAATCCCCATACAGCTAAACATATTATGATTTGAATTATAAATGTTGGCTGATCTTAACTTTCAGTGCAGGCAGGTAAGAAGGCATAGGTTGACTGGTTTCCTTTTCTGTTCAGTTCAATAATTGATGGCAAAATGCTAAAACAATCCTTCAAAATACTTAAATTAACACTTTTCCTGAATTCATTCATGTATCGTCACCAGGGTTTACAGGTTCAGAATGGTTGGCAGTGTGCCTTTAGCAAGCGACGGTACCAAGTTCCACAGTGCACCTGGCAACATTGGCCCAATTATCAGTCGGTAAATGTTAACACATTTTTTGAATTAATCCAAATATAGGTCACCTCAGATTGTTGCGGATTATGAAATCTGTTCAGAATATATTCTTGGTTTGACTGTTGACAAACGTGATGTTGAACAACACAAAAAAAAAATCTGGGAAAGGCACTAAAAAGCTGGAAGAGGGGTTAAGGAAACAACTCCAGATGTAGGTCACCCAGTTTAGGAGAGGAGGAAAAGTAAAATATTTGAATAAAAGCCAAAAATGGATTCCTGATGGTGAGATTATGATGTGTCAGCTGGGCCATTAACCCAGAAGGCCAAATGTTCAAGGACTCTGTGGTTTATAAACTTCCTGTGAACCCAAGATGGAGTCCAGATACACCATGGTGTCCACAGAACTAATAATAACATAAAACACTTTGCATTAGGAATACTAGACAAGCAAAAATAGATCTTGGGCCCATTTCTCAATTCAGTAAGCCTAACTCCAGATATCTAGCTTTGGAGCATAATCTTTGATACCATTGTGCAATATTAAAACTATAAATCTTATATTAAAACTAACAATTGAATTTGCGACGATTGGCATTGGCTGACTTTGACCTTTAGCCTCACTCTGTGTGTCCCTTGCTCACTTTGCACAATCAGACTCTAGAGAAGGGTCTCAACCTGGAACGTTCCTTCTATCCAGTGATACTGCCTGTCCTGAGTTACTCCAGCATTTTGTGTCTATCTTATTCTAGATTTTAGTATACGGTCAAAGTCCCTCCAAACAGCAAAAGTCTTCAGCGTGAAAACTTCAATTGAGTTAATCGTTAACCTAATAACATCCCAGCAAAACTACCCCATTTATCATTTCTTTTTAATTTAGACTTTATGGTCAGGTTAACACGTTAGTACATTTATCATGTACTAGTGTGGGTTCTGGAACTTTTGTATAGTATGGGGGCTTGAACTACGTCCAGCACTCCAGGTGCGATCTAACAAAGCTTTGTACAGTTGTAGCATCCTCCTCAATTCAAATCTTCTGGATAAAAAGATAATGTTACCTTGGTCTTAATTATTTTCCGAAACATGACATTTAAGTGGCATTAACATGGGCCTGGGTCTCTCTGGACATCCACTGTGGCCTTTTACAACTCAGAAAGTACTTTGTTCTGTTGTCTGTTCTACTTAGTTTTGCATACATTAGAATGTATTTACCAATTTTGCCTGTTAGTTTACTCTACTGATGTCTCTAAAATTTAACGCCTCTATCTATACTGTTTATGATACAATTTGACTTTCTACTATCTGACCTGCAGCATTTGGTATTCTGTCATCTGTGCTGTTTACAAATATGTTCATAAGTGGTAGGAGCAGAATTAGGCTACTCAGCCCATCAAGTCTACTCTGCCATTCAATCATGGCTGATCTATCCTTCCCTCTCAACCCCATTCTCCTGCCATCTCCCCATAACCCCTGACACCCGTACTAATGGAATGATAAATGGTTGCAGTGCTGGAGATCCTTGCTAGGCACCAATTCTCACATCCTGCTTGTTTCAGTACCAGCGCATTATCTCCAATCCCTGTCTCCTACGACTCAGCCAATTCCATAACCAAGTAATTTGTTATTAGGCCAGGCAGCATCTATGGAAAGAGACGCACTGGAAATGTATTGAGTTAAAGACCTGATTGATGAATGGACCTGAAATTGCCCATTGCTTTAATCTATTAATACTGCATGTAAATTAATGATGCTGCCCGTCCAGCTGAGTGTTTCCAATATTTTCTGGTTTTATTTCAGATTTCCATGATTGCAGTTTTTAAAAATTATTTCCTTGGGTTTAACCTAACGACCTACCAGGAAATCGATCAAAATATTTTAAAGTCTATATAAATAACATCTGTAGATAATTCCCTGCCGGCTACTTCAATCAACTCTTCACAATACATGTTGTGATCAGCTCCATTAGGGATGGTTTTCCCTTCACATATACATCAACATGTGATGGATAAAAGCCAGGAGTTCTTGTTCAGGTAAATACAGCCACCAGATGGTGGTATTGGTCCGTTCATATTGCTGTCGGGTTGCAATAAAATGACATCTACATTGTCTCTCGTTCATGACCTCTAGACATCGTAAAATCTGTTAAATTAAATGCTTTTAAATAAATGTGACCATTAGGTAGGAAATGTAGCAGCTGAAACACACACAATAAACCTTCACCAACACAAGCAATAAAATTGACTGAGCGATAATCGATGGGCAAGATGCTTGGAAACCTCACCACTCTTCTTGAAATTTGTGCCTCCTTTCATTCGAAAGGCAGCATTTCCAAACATATTTAAGAATTCTCTGGGTTTTACCTGGAATGTCATGTTACGAAGATTCAGGTCTCAGTGGAACTTCTAAACAAATTGCGAGTCCACTGATCTTGAATCCACCAATTAATCCATTCACACAGAAAGAGGTTCCCAATGATACCAACACTCTTTACTTTTTAGGAAGCTTCCTGTTATTTTTAATACCTGCCTGAAATGTCAGATCAGACCATTGGGTTCTGATGTAACATCTCAAGCAGGTCGGGTTCGGTCCTGACCTAGGGTGCTGTCCCGTGTGGAGTTTGTACATTCTCCCAGTGACCACAAGGATTCCCTCTGGGTGCTCTGGTCCTCCCACATCCCAAATAATTGTGGGTTTGTAATTGGCCTTTGTAAATTGCCCCTTGTGTGGGGAGGGGGTGAGAAAGTGGGGTAAAAGGGTGACCAAAAATTGGCAAAAGGCTGGATTGAAAAATAGCTCAATTCAGTGCTGTAGGAATGAACTGCAGATGCTGGTTTGCACTGAAGATAGACACAAAATGCTGCAGTAACTCAGCGGGTCAGGCAGCATCCCTGGAGAAAAGGAGTAGGTGAAGTTTCGGGTCGAGTCCCTTCTTCGGACTCCAGGTTCTGAAGTAGGGTCTCAACCCGAAATGTCACCTATTCCTTTTCTGCAGAGATGCTGCCTGACCCGCTGAGTTACTCCAGCATTTTGTGTCTTTCTTCAGTGCTCTATGCTTTATGTAAGTATATACCTGGCTAGGTTGGGGAGCCAGCCCTGTTGCTCCGCCTTGGTAGATGAAAAGTTTACCATATTCATCGTAAGGTGCTCCAATCCCGATATCTGTGGAAGAAAAACAAACATGTTTAACTAACCCTTTACCCTGCTGCCTGCAGAGAATGGTACCTCTGAGGTGAGAAAACTCCTACGTGAATGCAAGACCATTGACCAGCTGGGGACAGAGTGACACATGTTGAGGACTGCAGGAATTAGTAGTTGTTTCTTCTCTGCTATCATCGTAACTCTTCTCAGAGGATTATCTGTTTTAAACATCTCACCCAGAAGGAGGAACCAGACCAAATATTTAACTGTGACTGAACAGATCGGTATACATCTTGATTTATTATTGTTACTTTTACCGAGATGCAGTGCCAAAGATGGTTTTGCATACTATCCAGGCAGATCATACCAGACATGATATTAATAGGTAGTGCAAAAGACAAAATGAACAGAGTGCAGAATAGAGTGCTGCATCTGTTAGAAAGTGTGAATGCCACGACATGGTAGACCGTAAGGTCAGGGATACATCTGTAGCAAATGAAAAGTCAGTTAAAACACCTGATAAGAAGATGTTCTTCAATCTGGTGGTACGTGGTTTGAACCTTTCGTATTGTCTGCCTGATGTGAGTGGGATGAAGAGAGAATGGCCACTGTGGGGGGGGGGGTCTCGATTATATCAGCTACTTTCTAGAGGCACCATGAAGTGTAGATAGAGTTGATGGGGTGGGGTGTGGGGGCCTGGTGTGCCTGATGGACTGGCTGCATCCCCATATAATCCATTATAATGTTCACATTATAAGGGGATGATATTTTATAATTCCATGATTTTTGTTAAATTAATACAAATTTTCAGAAACCACTGTCAACAGATTTTGAAAGGAGAATGCGAGTACCCATTCTTTCTGTCCAAAGATGCTGCCTGTCCCGCTGAGTTATACCAGAATTTTGTGTCTATCTTCTAGGAGAGGTCTCAATCTGAATTATGGTAAGGCCATTGTATTTTTAAATAGGAAATAATTCAGATTGTTAACTCTCATTCAAAGACAATGGAGGTTTATGGCCCCGACCATGGGTGAACAGTGGAGGAGGACTGACTGTAATTTGTGCCTTCCACAACAGTGACGAATGCTGTGGTGGATGTTTGTGTTTCATTTTTAATGTGTATTGCGTGTTCTTTTTTGATTGTACTGCCGCTGGCAAATTCATTACACTGCACTTATCTGTGTATGAGATGAATAAAACTGATTGATTGATTAATTGACAAGTGCAATAGCCAAAGTTCTTAGTACAACCAAAAACAGTTCATAGAAGTTCATGATTGCCATGGTTAGTGTTGTGCAGTGCCACATATTGGCATTTCATAATCTAGTACATTCTCGTCAGGTTCCATTAGATTGGATTCAAGAACTCTTTAGCAACTGGAATGTAATGGTCCATTACACAGACCTTTTAATAGCTTGATCATCCCAAACCTTTGATAGAACTGAAAATATATGGAAACCGTGGCAAGGACAAAAATAGGATTACACTTAGCTAGGATGGTATATGTTCCCGTCAGATGATTGCTGATACAACACTCACAGTTGAGGGTCACATATTGAGAATGGCCATGTAGGTAGTAATTCCCCATTAAGAGATGAAAGATAAATAAATCTCATTATAAATTTTCGTCCACGTTTCAAAGTGGGTGTCCAAGAGAAAGCATAAATTAATCATCCAAATAAACCTGATCCCCACCAGATGGAAATCTTAACTGCTGTGAGAGTTCATTTTTGGCTTTGAAACAATTATCAACCCCCAAGTTCATTATTGCTTTGCCGTAACAAAACTCGCCCAGGGATGAATTACTTTGACCTCCATCAGTCCAGTCAAAGACTTCCTTCCTGATGGTATTGTACTGAGATTTGGCACAGAACGGGAGCTGAGCATAGCTCAAGATAAAAACCCATCCAACTTGCTATGTACCAAATGCAACAGAGGATGGTTGAAAATAATGCAGATATTGGCCTGAGAAATGGATTCACAAGTTCACAAGCAAATCCTCACAGAATGAACAGGCAGCACACTGCATCACTGCTGGAAGGAATGAAACAAGAACCAGTGAGAGAATGATTTGTACAGAGGCAGTGCCCATTATGAAACGTGCTCACAGATAGAGATAGTCTGGGAATACATGTCTACATGAGAATAAAGACAAAGTGCTGGAGTAACTCATCAGGCCAATCATGATCTCTGAAGAACATGGATAGGTGATGTTTTGGGTTGGGATCCTTCTTTAGACTGATTGTAGTATGGGAGTGAAAGCAGTCGAGAGGTGGGAGCAGAACAAAGTTTGGCAAATGATCGGTGGTTATAGGTAGGTGGGGGGTGGGGGGGTTGTTTGTTGGACAAAGGCTGGAGATAAAAAGACAATCTGCTAATCAGAAACTCTCCTCACTTGTATCCACCTATCATCGCACTGATTTCTGTGATAAGGCCCCACAGTCCTTATCCCAGTGCACAATCCTCTGCCTGCTACCTCCCATTACTGTAATGTTACTACACTGCCCCAATCAGTGTTCTCCAAGTGGGATATGATAGAACAAAATGTGCCAAATGTTCCGAGAGATGAGTTTGAAAACAATTGTATTTTGCACATTTCAAACTTAGGTTAGGATGGGAAAGTTTCAGTCGGAACTCATCCTGACTAATCACCTCCATTCCAAAACAAACTCTCTGAAAAGGTTGATAATCATTCCAGGCCACACTTGTGCCAAGAAAACAGTCTGTATCTCAATATCTTGCAATGCAAAACTGCATTAACTGTATTTTGTTTTTAATTTCGATCATCGATCATCCGTACATTAATTCTATGGCTATCCCACTTTCTCATCCTACATACAAGGGGCAATTTACATAAGCCAATTGACTTACAAGCCTGCGCGTCCTTGGGATTTGGGGGGAAACCGGAACACCCAGAGAAAACCCACATAGTCACACCCACGTGCAAACAACACCTGTCGTCTGGATTGAATTTGGATCTCTGGCGCTGTATGGAAGCAGCTCTACCGCAGCGCCATTGTGCCAGTATATAAAACTACAAGCAGCATAGATATGGTAGATAGTCAGTATCTTTTCCCAGAGTGAAAAAGTGAAAGACTAGAGGGCGTAGCTTTAAGGTGAAAGGGGCAAAGTTTAAAGGAGATGTGCAATTTATTTTTACACATGAAGCAGTGGGTGCCTGGAATGTGTTGCGGGGGTTGGTGTTGGAGGCAACTATGACAGTGGCTTACAGGGGGCACATGTATAAGGGGCATCGATCATATGCAGGGAGATCAGATTGGTTTAGCTTGGACATTGTGCACTGAAGGTCCTGTTCCTGTGCTCGACTGTTCCATGTTCTGTGCATGCATCAAGTTGAAACACACATTTTTGATTTTTGTTTAATTTAGTTTTTTTTCACAAAAGTTCCATGAGTGGGAATTTTATTTTGAATCACCAATGTATTCTATCGCAGTCGCTTCCTCAAAAAGGCTGGCAGCATCATCAAGGACCCACACCATCCTGGCAACACACTCATCTCCCCGCTACCTTCAGGTAGAAGGTACAGGAGCATGAAGACTGCAACGTCCAGGTCCAGGAATAGCTAGTTCCTCACAGCCATCAGGCTATTAAACTCAACTCAAACAAAAACTCTGAACATTAATAGCCCATGATCTGTTTGTTTGCACTGTATCTGTTTATTTATTCATTTGTGTATATATTTATGTAATGGTATATGGACACACTGATCTGTTCTGTATTCATGCCTACCATATTCTGTTGTGCTGAATTTCATTGTCCTACCTGGGACACATGACAATAAACTCTCTTGAATCTTGTATTTGTTATGATTTTGTGAATTCTGTAAGGGTGGATTTCCATGACTGCAAGGCAGGGATGTCCAGTGTTGCAAAATTAGCAAAGCAGTCTTCTCATGAGGCACAGCAGAACTAAAGCAGAAGCACTATATATGCTCAGTGTTCATAAAAAGCTTTACGAAGCAGTACAAAAGGGATTAAAGATTGTAATATAATTTTGAAATATGTTTTAGATTAATTTTATTTTGCCTGAATAAGCTTCCAGACAACCGTATCACTGATGTAGCCTCAGCCTGATCTAGCACTCTGGTGCCAGGAGAACAGCCTCCTCTTGAACATCAAAAAAACAAAGGAGCTGATCATGGACTTTAGGAGGGCACATCATCCGAGGACGTACACTCCATTGAGTATAAATGGGGATCCTGTGAATAGGGTGAACTGTTTTAAATATCTGGGAGTCCACATCTCTGAGGATATGACATGGTCATCACACGCCTCAGCATTGGTGAGTAAGGCAAGGCAGCGCCTTTACCACCTCAGGCAATTGAGGAAATTCAGAGTGTCTCTCAGGATCCTCCAGTGCTTCTACGCAGCGGCGGTGGAAAGCATCTTGTCCGGGAACATTACCATCTGGTTCGGGAATTGCTCTGCCAAGGACAAGAAGGCTCTGCAGAGAGTAGTGCGTTCGGCCGAACGCACTATGGGAACTTCACTCACCCCCCTGCAGGAACTATACAACAGGAGGTGCAACTCCCGAGCAAACAAAATCATGAGAGACCTCTTCCACCCCTGCAACGGACTGTTCCAGCCGCTACGGTCAGGCAAACACCTCCGTTGCCATGCAGTGAGAACGGAGAGGTTGAGAAGGAGTTTCTTCCCAGAGGCAATTCGGACTGTAAACGCCTTTCTCACCAGGGACTAACTGTACAGAACGTTTTTTCCTTCTATTATTTATTATGTAAAATAATATGTGTGTTATGATTGTGTTTATAATTTGTTTGGTTGTTTTGTTGTTCCGCGAGCATTGCCACTTTCATTTCACTGCACATCTCGTATGTGTATGTGACAAATAAACTTGACTTGACTTGAGCTGACCAGTAGATGGCAATAACCCCATCTACTTGTCTGCTCAGCTCTGTTCAGATCCACTGGGTGGCCTTCATTACACAGGCTGCCACAGTGAATGCACCACCAATGGTAATAAATGTTGGATTCGTTCACCATGTCCGCACCCCCATAAATGAATGAACAGGGTTAATTAGAATAGGATGTCACGGGTTATGGGGAGAAGGTAGGAAAATGGGGTAGAGAGGGAAAGATAGATCAGCCATGATTGAACGGCAGACTAGACTTGATGGACCAAATGGCCTAATTCTTCTGCTATAACGTATGAACATGAATTTCTAGCAATTGATGCATCAGGCCTTGTTGCAAAAACAAAATCTGGAGCCGATTGTCGACTTCAGGAGGAGAAAGACATGACCAACAAACCTTTGTTCAACTTCAGGATGGCATTGGGGGAGACAACAGCTTCAAGTTTCTGAGCATGAATTTCTCCCAACCCATGTCCTGGAACCAGCACTTTGATGCAAAAACTAGGAAAGGTGAATGCCTCCATTTCCTTAGAAGATCAAGAAAATTTGGTATGCCAACGAATAATTTATTGAACTTCTCCTGGCATATGATAGAAAGCAGACTGACTGGTTGCATCATGGCTGGGTTTGGCAATTCATGCTCAGGAATGAAGATTACAGAGAGTGGTAGACACCTTGGATGTCCTGGTATGGCACACCTCATCTTGGGCGCAGAAGGAGGAATTGGGAGTAGGGACAGTAAATTACATTGAAAATGTAGATTGCAATCCAAAGCATTTCAACTTTAGTGAATAAATCATCTAACCTGGAAATCCGTCTTGGTTAATGTCTCCAATGCTGCTGACTACGTGCCCAAACATGGAACCTAAAGAACCTTTCAACACCAAGCTTGGTTTCTTAGAGAAGTTTCCCGCCTCATTCATGTAAACATACACAGCGCCACTGATCTCCTTCCTATGGTCAAAGTAGTGTGGAGCTCCAACAATCAGGTCCTGCCAGCTGTATTGAATAAAAAAAACAAATCACTTTAGTTTCTACAAAATAACATGACTAGATCATCATTGATTGAACCTATTTATAGCCCAGACCAGGATGAACAATGCGGCATGCACTGTTTATCCACTCTAAATGAAGTACCATGACATTTGAATCCACTAGATTTCATTAAAAGAGAACGTTAAATGTTTATTTTCACCACGACTTGGTGCTTCGTGGAGAAATCCACAAGTTCAACAATGTAGAGCATTGAATATGTATTATGAACCAAACTAATCAGAGGGGCAGCCTATAAGCTAATGGTGCAAACATTGAATTCTCCAAATTTACATAATAAATCTACACACAAACCTTATCTAGTTATTTTTCCCCCCCTCCCCTTCCCTTCCCTCTCTCTTCCCTGTGCCCCATATGACTTTCAAAACACCCTCACATCAGAACCCACCTATCACTTGCCAGGCTTTGGCTTGCCCCACCTCCCTTCCAGCTTTATTGTCCCCCTCCACGATCAGTCTGAATGGTTCTGACCTGAAACGTCACCTATCCATGTTGTCCAGAGATGCTACCTGACCTGCGGAGTTACTCCGGCACTTTGTGTCTTTTAAAAAAAAAATCAGAAAGATCCTTGTCTCTGCCCTTAGCCCATGTTACACTTGCTAATCCTCATCTTATTTTTCCCAATTCTGATGAATGGTCTTCGATCTGTTTGTTTTAAAAGAAAGCTGCCTTGACTTATTGAGTGTTTTCTGCATTATCTTTGATTATGGAGGCTGACAGTTAGAAAATAGAACACAGAACACCACAGCACAGGAGCGGGCCCTTCAGCCTCAATGTATGTGCCGAATATGATGTCAAGTTAAACTGACTTCATCAGCGTGTACACATCCCTCTACTCCCTGACCCTCCATTTGCCTATCCAAAAACCGCTTCAATGTTACTATCAAATCTGCCTCTACCACCATTCGTGACAGTGCATTCCAGGCCCCCACCAACCTCTGTCTAAGCAAGCTCCCCCCCCCCCGCCCCCACCCCTGCCCCCAGCACATTTCCATTAAACTTTCCCCCTCTCACCTTGTAGCTATGCCCTCTAGTATTGAACATTTCCACCCTGGGGGGAAGATTCTGACTGCCTGCCTTCAGAATGTGAGCGAAGGAAGAAATTATAATTAAACTAAGTTCTTGTGGCTAATCTTTGTTTTGTTGTACCTAATTGTGTTCACATCTGGATAGACATCAGGTGAGGACAATGTAGGCTGTAAAGTAGCTGATGAGCTAGTGATATAAAATATAAATTGTAGCCAAATAGCAAAGTACTGGCAAGCTTCCATCAGCAAAATGTAGTGCCTTGCAAGACAATAAGTTATGGCATTAAAACAATGCCTTTCATGGCCTCAGATTAATCAAGGAGCTTTTATGGCTAGTTTAAAATTTTGAGATGTAGTTGTTATTGTAAAACAGTGAACTGGGGCAGCCAGTCATCAAGAGAGAACTACCAAGCAGCAATGAACTTAATGAGTGCACAGTCTAATCTTAGTGATGCTAGTTTGTAAACAAATGTTAGCAAAGACACCAGAAGAACATCCAAGGCCTTCAAGAAATTCTGTAGTGTCTTTCGAAAACACCCAAAGGGAAGTAGAATTATTTTTTTCATTAATTCTTAAAAGATGTAGCTCTCCCTTGAATACATCGGAGGGGCACATAGATGACCACTGGAAGGAATGATGCAAGAACCAGTGAGAGAATGATTTGCGCAGAGACAGTGCCCATTATGAAACATGCTCACAGATAATGATAGTTTGGGAGTACATGTCTACATTTGAATAAAGTCAAAGTGCTGGAGTAACTCAGCAGGCTAAGCAGCATCTCTGAAGAACATGGAGCGGTGGCGTTTCGGGTTGGGATCCTTCTTTAGACTGATGGTAGTATGGGCCTGACATACTGCCTGACATAAGAGCTGCCATTTAGTCAAATCAGACACTTGCATCACAGCCAGGTTTGGCAATGGCTAAATCCAAGCCACAAGGAATTGCAGATGATTGTGGATGCAGAGCAGGCGATCATGCAAACAAACCTTGCTTCCATTGACTCCATCTACACTTCACACTGGGTCGGCAAGGCCACCAGCATAATCAAGGACCAGTCTCATCCTGGACACTCGCTCTTTTATCCTCTCCCATCAGGCAAGAGGTGTAAAAGTGTAAAAGCGCATACCTCCAGATTCAGGGATAGTTTCTTCCCAGCTGTTATCAGGCAACAAAACCATCTTATCACCAACTTGAGAGCGGTCCTGACTCACCATCTACCTCATTGGAGACCCTCGACTATCTTTAATTGGACCTTACTGGACTTTATCTTGCACAAAACATTATTCCTCTTATCCTGTATCTGTGCAATGTGGACGGCTTGATTGTAATCATGTGTAGCCTTACTGCTGACTAGATAGCAAGGAAAAAAGCTTTTCATTATATCTCAGTACACATGACACTCAACTAAACTGAAGAAAAGACTACAGGAGCAAGGAAGTTGTATGAAATGTTATAAACCACTGCTTTGGCTAGAATTGGAGTATTACGGCAGGCTCTAGATGCCGACTTCCAGAAAAGATGGAAAGATTTTAGAGAAGGTGCAGAAGAGAATTAGTAAAATCACACCAATGATAGAGATTTGGTTATGTGGGGAAGCTATCCTTAGAATAAAGGAGATTGGGAGGAGATCTGCGAGGAATATTAAAATCATGACGGCATTGACTAAATATGTAAAGAGAGACTGTTCCCATTGACACGTGGGTCAATAACTCAGGATCAAAGAGAGACAACCAAAACTAAAATGGCATTCCTTTTTTTTAATGCAACAAATTCTGGAGTACACTGTCATGTTGCACTGCAGGCAAATTCACGTGGAATATTCTGAACATTTTGCATGGTTAAAGGATCAGGCGAGAGAATGGGACCAGCTAGATTGCTTTATAAGAAGCAGTGGAGATTCATTAGACTGAACACCCTCCTTCCATTCAGTAACCATGTTGTGATCTTTCTGTGACATAATTTTCTATAATTCACCAAGATGCTTGAAAATCACCTCTGTTGCTTTGCTCCCTGCAGATCATTTTTTATTAGAAGATAATTAAAAAAAATGTCTAACAATAGGAAATAAAAAATCACCTAGCCCCATTTATTTAGGTAGGAAGGAACTGCAGATGCTGGTTTAAACCAGAGAGCTACACAAACAGTTGGAGTAACTCAGTGGGACAGACAGCATCTCCGGGGAAAAGGAATAGGTGACATTTCGGGTAGAGACCCAAAGAAGGATCTGAAGAAGGGTCTCAACCCGAAACATCACCTATTCCTTTTCTCCAGAGATGCTGTCTGTCCTGCTGAGTCACTCAAGCTTTTTGTGTCTATCTTTAGTCATATTTATTGACAGTGTACTGCCGTTGTTTCCTCAACGTCAGTCTCATAGAACTCAACCAATTCCTTTAAAATTTTGAGGCACTTTGAGGAAACAGTTCAAGACTTGAGGGCCTGAACTACAAGGAGAGGTTGGGCAGGCTAGGACATCATTTCTTGGAGTGCTGAGGGGTGATCTTGCAGAGGTGTATGTAATCAGAAGGGGAATAGATTGGATGAATACATAGACTTTTACCCAGAGCAGGGGCATCAAGAAACAGAGGATATAGATCATCAGATCAAAAGATCATAACATAGGAGCAGAATTAGGCCTATCGCATCTGCTCCTTTATTCAATCATGGCTAATCTATTTTTCCCTCTCAGCTCCATTCTCCTGGCTTCACCCCATAACTTTTGACACATAGCAACCTATGAGGCAACTTTTTCCATGCAGAGGGAGTTGTGTGGTGGGTATCTGCACTGTGCTGCAGGAGGAGTTAGTTGGGACTGGTACTATAACAACATTTAAAAAACATTGGCAGGTACATGGATAGGAATTATTTAGAGGGATATGACCCAACCATGGGCAGGTGGGACTGGTGCAGATGAGACATCAGTCAGCATGGGTAAATTGGGTCAAAATGTCTATTTCCAAGCTTCTAAGACTCCAGGAAAGGCTCACATTCCAGTTATAATGTTTGTTTTAATGCACTATTAACTATCAAGTTTGGACCTTAATTTCTCTACCTCAGATATAAATATTCTTGCTGAGTTTTCCAATAAAGAAAAAACATCCTTCTTTACAAATCAAATAGTTAAAATCAATAACTAACACAGCAGCTTTGAGAGATCCAGATCACATACCTGTCCATGTTAAGATCAGCAACGGCCACAGAGCTCCCAAAGTATGACCCTGTTTGATGACCCTTTATAGTGCGTTTTATTTCCAGATCATCCGTCATCCCTTTCTCAAGCAGAAACACCGCCCCCGTGTGGCCATAGCGAGGGCCACCTGCAACATAGCTGAAGTCATCCTTGCGTGTGATCCACTTTCCAGAGGTGAGAGCGTATCCTATGGCAGAAAGAACAGGCGTAAGGTTCGTCTTGAAGGGATTAAATAAGATCATCTTAATACCACAGGGAAAATGTGCAGTATTCACAGACAGCAGCACTGGAGGTCAGTAATAGGGGAAGCACGGTGGTGCAACGGTAGAGTTGCTGCCTTACACTACAGAGCCAGACACCCGGGTTCGATCCTGACTACGGCTGACCTTCTCCCCGCGAGTTTTCTCCGGGATCTCCGGTTTCCTTCCACACTCCAATGACGTACAGGTTTGTAGGTTAATTAGCTTGGTACAATTGTAACTTGTCCCTCGTGTGTGTGTGTGTGGGATAGTGTGGGGATCGCTGGTCGGCATGTACTTGGTCGGCCGAAGGACCTGTTTCCACGTTATATTTCTAAACTAAACTAAACCTTATTAATAACTGGGCAGTTCAATGATTTGAGTCCAAAAGACTGCAACTTCAAGGAGCAAGTTGCAGAGACTGATCGCAGCTCTGTTGAGGCACTATAACTAATAGCTCATTCCCCACTGGAAGAACAATTTTATTATTGTTGGATATGACTTCCATTTTAGTTCAACTTGAATTGAATGTGAATGGTGTTCAACCCATAACAAGAGGACTGGCCAATATATTTAATGAAGAGAGCAGTAGATGCTGATGTGATGCTCCGTCAGTAAGTCACTGTATCCAGCAGAGGAGATGACGAACAACATGGCGAAAATATTGTGGGAACCATTCAATACCTATGTAGCTGTGACTCTCTGATTTATCCTCGAGCCGGTAAGGGCCATCATCCAGTATATTGAGGTCCACAAATGTCATGTTCTTTTGCGCAACTTGGATGGTTCCTATTAAAGGAAACACAAATTGAATGTTAATCAACATCTGGAACTTCATTCATATCACAATATCTCATGACAAGGCATAATAAAAAAACTCCCTGAAAATAGTCAAGGAAAACTCATCGTCATGAAAGTATACTGGTGTTGACTGACATGGTAAAGATGGTGAGCTGAACTGTTTTGATCTCAAATATAGCAGGCCAGGACTACAGCCTTCTTGGGTTGTTTTTGCTTTGGGTGATAGTGATACCAATGGTTTACCTGTATACAGGTGCACAACCTTTTATCCGGTGTTCCGGAAACCGAAAAACTCCGAAAACCGGCCATTTTTTCCAGATGTCATCTGCGCACCAAAGTTCGCGTTTTGCGCCAAACTTGACCCGAAACGACCCACGGTCAACCCAGGTCTGTACTACTGTAGCGGCTGCCTCCTCCCCGGAGGCTGGGAGACGCCTAAACATCTGTAAATCATTGCTTAAATGTTAGTCAGTTAGTTTGGAGGGCTTTTATGTGAAGGGGGGGTGAAGGGGTAAACTTTAAAATATTAGTCCCCTACCTGGTCGGAGAGGCGGGGAGCAGTCAATGCCTTACCGAGTCGCCGTGCAGTAAGCTCCGCAGCGCTGGGGCCGGTGGGGCTGCGGGCGGCGCCGGTTGTAACTCCGACCCCGGCAACTCTACCCCTGGCTGCGAGGCGCTCCAAATCCAGCGCGGCCCGCGGCCGGACGCCCCCCACCCCAGCTCCGCAAATGTTGGGAGTCGGCGGCGTCGCAGCGCTGGGACACCAGCGGGGAGCGGGCAATGCCTTACCGGGTCGCCGTGCGGCAAGCTCCGGAGCGCTGTGGCCGCCGACCCAACATTCGCGGGGCGTCGCTGGATTTGGAGCCGCGCAGCCAGGGGTAGAGTTGCCGGGGTCGGAGCTGCAACCGGCGCCGCCCGCGGCCGGACGGAGCCCCCAGCTCCGCGAGGTTGGGAGTCGCCGACCAGGTAGGGGACTAAGAATTAAAGTTTCCCCCTTCACCCCTACTCCGCCACCACCACATAAAATCCCTCCAAACTAACTGACTAACATTTATGCAATGATTCTCCCAGTCTCCGGGGAGGAGGCAGCTGCTCCAGACTTTTCAAGCCGCCCGCGCTACCTACCTAATCTACGCTAAAAATCTTCCATTCGGAAATCCGAAAATGTCCGAAATCCGACAAGTGTCTGGTCCCAAGGCTTTCGGATAAAAGGTTGTGCACCTGTATACTGATAAAGATCCAATTGACAGCATTCAGACTTTAAAAAAAGATCTGAATTCAGCCAGTGTGCATGGTATATCTTATTATCCTGACACATTATCCTAGCCCAATTGTAGCTCTCTCATCACAGGTTAAAACGTTGTGGGCATAAATGCAGTTTGCTGATCTAGGTGGTTAGCACTGGTGCTCCTTGTTTGGAGAAACAGGACTTTCTCATGTTACTGCCAACATCGGAGCTGCCCCCCCAACCCCCTCCCCCAACTACTAACTGATAAGATTGGCATCACCTTAAAACTGGAAGCATTCATCTCACAACTCACAATCTTCCCCAAGAAACAATAGCTGGCATGATAACAGTGGCGAAGTGTACAGTACTCTGAATTAAAAGTACTTTTGATTTAATGTTTTTGATAACCTTATAGAAAATATAAAACACATAATCACATAATCATATTGGCCATGGGTGGAAGTTTGGAACCTTCATGTGGTCCGCCCTGTTTCGATGAATGCAATCAACCCGGTGTGCACAATCAAATAAGATCAAATAGAAAAGGTTGTCCTACAACTTTGGGCTGTGCACTCCATAAGAAGATATTGGCCATAATCACAGGCATAGTGGTGCAGCTCATAGAGCTGCTGCCTCACAACGTCAGAGACCCGGGTTTGATCCTAACTTCAGGTACTGTCTGTGGCCTGGGTTTCCTCTGGGTGCTCCAGTTTCCTTCCACGTCCCAAAGGTGTGCAGATTCATTGGCTAAGTGGCCTCTGTAAATTGTTCCTTGCGTGTGGGGTGTGGATGAGAAAGTGGGATTACATAGAACTAGCGTCAGCAGGTGATGGATGAATGATGAGGGACGAACAATTTATTTCCATGTTTGTCTTTACTGTACTGACATCCGGCAGGGCAGAATATGGAGCAGAATATGGAAACATGTCCTTATTGTACAGCTCAAGGACTGTACTGCCAGAAAAAGCTCCTGACTGAATCTGGCAGGGCAGAGTCATCAAGCTACAGTATATAGCACATAATCAGGCACTTTGGGCCAACTTTTCCCACCAACCTATTTGGCTTTCTCTGCTAGTCCCATGTCCCTGCATTTGGCCGATGTCCACCCAAACCCTTATACTTGTCCAAATGACATTTGTAAGTCGTAGTTGAATCTATTTCTATAGTTTCCTCGGAAAACTCATTTGTGATATAGACTACCTACTGAGTGAAAACATTGCCCCCATGGTCCCTCTTAAATCTCTTCTCTCTCTAGTCTTAAAATTATCTACCCTGGAAAAAGGACTATGAGCGTTCACTTTATCTTTGCCCCTCATGACCATCCTCCTATGCTCCAAAGAGAAAAAGTCCCTTCTTCACCAACTTCTTCCTATAACTCTTCCTATAACTTAAGCCAAACTTAAAACCTACCATTCTGCTTTAGGACACTACCGTAATGCAAAATCCCAAGTGTGTCTCATGATGGCACAACGTTAGAGTAGCTTTGCTCAATACTCTTACAGCGCCAGAGACCCAAATTGGGTTCCATCTCTCTGACTACAGGTGCTGTTAAAACCTACCATGCTTTACAGAGTTGGCGGCATGGTGGCACAGCGTTCTCCTTACAGCCCGTGACCTGGGTTTCTCTCTCCTGTCTGAAGATTGGCGTTCCTGAGTTCTCTCTCCTCTGAAATTGGATCCTCGACTTCCTCATTCACAGACCAGTCTGTTTGTATTGGTGGAAATGTGTCAGCGTCGATAACAATCAGCACGGGAGCACCTCAAGGCTGCGTGCTCAGCCCCCTGCTGTACTCACTCTATACTCATGACTGTGTAGCCGGTCATAGTGCAAACTCCATCATCAAGTTCGCTGACGACACCACTGTTGTGGGACGTATCACTCTTGGAGATGAGTCAGAGTATAGAAGTGAGATCGACCGATTGACCAAATGGTTACAGCACAATAAACTGGCTCTGAACACATGCAAAACCAAGGAACTGATTTTGGACTTTGGAAGGTGTAGGATGGGGACCCACAGTCCCGTTTATATCAATGGGTCGATGGTGGAGAGGGTCAAGAGCTTCAAATTCCTGGGCGTGCATATTTCTGAAGATCTCTCCTGGTCCCAGAACACTGATGCAATTATAAAGAAAGCACATCAGCGCCTCTAGTTCCTGAGAAGATTACGGAGAGTCGGTATGTCAAGGAGGACTCTCTTGAACCTCTACAGGTGCACAGTAGAGAGCATGCTGACCAGTTACATCATGGCTTGGTTCGGCAACTTGAGCACCCAGGAACGGAAAAGACTGCAAAAAGTTGTAAACACTGCCCAGTCCATCATCGGCTCTGACCTCCCTACTATCGAGGGGATCTATTGCAGTCGCTGCCTCAAAAAGGCTGGCAGCATCATCAAGGACCCACACCATCCTGGCCACACACTCATCTCCCCGCTGCCTTCAGGTAGAAGGTACAGGAGCCTGAAATCTGCAACGTCCAGGTTCAGGAATAGCAACTTCCCCACAGCCATCAGGCTATTAAGCTCAACTCAAACAAAACTCTGAATATTAATAGCCCATTGCACTTTATCTGCTTATTTACGTGTGTGTATATATATATTCAATGGAATATGGACACACTGATCTGTTCTGTATTTATTTATGCCTATTATATTCTATTGTGCTGAAGCAAAGCAAGAATGTCACTGTCCTATCTGGGACACTTGACAATAAACTCTCTTGAATCTTGTATCTTGACCTGCGTGGGTTTTCCCTGAGTGCTCCGGTTTCCTCTCACATTCCAAAGATGTGCAGGTTTGTAGGTTAATTGGCCCTATATAATTGTAATTTGTTCTGAGTGTGTAGGATAGTGCTAGTGTGGGGATTGCTGGACGGCGTGGACTCAGTGAGCCAAATAGCCTATTCTCTGTATCTCTAAACAAAACTAAGCATTCTTGTGGCTCGGTGTCATATTTTGTTTGATATTGCTTCCCTGTAGTGCTTTGGGGAGATTTACTGTGATAAATGCAGAAGAAGAATATATTCTATTGAAAGAGTCAGGTAGAGACAAGAAGTCCTTCTAGTTGTTTAAAAACCCTTGGACCAACACAGCTATTAAACGGCATAGATTGAAGTGAAGCAGCTACTAACAAGACTGAAATTGTCAGCAAAGGGAAGAGTTAAACTAATTACAGCATAACCCTCTTTTAAAATGCCATAAACGGAATAAATGGTAAGAATATCCCCTAAGCCACAACGAAAATATAAAACTGTCTTTCCATTATTTAATTAGAAAACCATGACAAAAGAGACAATCTCACTCCCACATAACAAATTAATGTAGTCACTGTAAAAGATTGCTTAGACCACCCATCCATCAAAACTTTCTGCTATTGCCTTTCCTGAGTAGGGGAGAGATTGAATTTTCATGAGCAATGGTGTCCTTTACATATTCAAACCATATTTCAATTGCACTTGTGATTTTAAATCAAGGGCTGTACAAGAATGTTATTTTTAAGGCCCGTAAATCTGATAAAGATCCAGACAAAGGGAATCAAAAAGGTTTAATTTTTTTTTAGGATAGAGAACTTCTCTTTAGTGATTCAGAAGCTGTGCTCAGAAATGTCCAACAGGAATGTTTAGGTTTTTCTTTGCTCTGCATTTCCTCTCCCCCTATTACATGCCCTCAAGACTGCTTGCTTATCAATAAGAAACTGTACACCAGCATCTGCAGTTCCTTGTTTCTCCAATAAGAAACTGCCCCCTTATTCTTCAAACCATGTGGGTGGCACAGTGGCAGAGTTGCTGCCTTACAGTGCTGGAGACCTGGGTTCGATCCTGACTGTAGGTGCTGTCTGTATGGAGTTTGTGCGTTCTCCCCGTGACCAGCGTGAGTTTTCCCCAGCAGCTCAGGTTTCCTCCCACGCTCCAAAGACGTGCATGTTTGTAGGTGAATTGGGTTTGTTAAATTATAAATTGTCCCTAGTGTGTGTAGGGGGAGTATTAAAGTGCGGGGATCGATGGTCCTAGCAGACTCAGTGGGTCGAAGGGCCTGTTTCCAAGCTGTATCTTTAAACTAAATGAATAAAAAATACAGCAGTTTCCTATCATCTAAAACCGAACTCCCTTCTGGGCTTTGTGCTTCCCAGTGCAACATTGTTGTTGTCCAGCACAACCTCCAACAGTACACACTTTGAAGATTATGTGAGAAGACCCAGCAGTTTGAGTTTAATACGAATGAAACCTGCGGGGAAAGAATTGTAGCAAAATTGCTAAGTCGCACCTTGCCAGTTCCAGCCACCTGGCGCGCCGTAAAATGCGTAGTGGTTGGGCCGAGTGAATCCTGCTGCCATGCCCTGCTGGCACATTAGCAGTCCATGGTGATCATTGCCGACATTTTCACAGAACTGCACCGGTGACATGTCCCAGTCATCGGTTGGATCGATGGTGATGTCGTCGCTGATGATGAAACAGCGACCCACCAAGAGCCTCTTCTCGTCCTGCGGGCTGAGTTGTCGCTTCTCATAGCGGTGCGCACAGACCTGTCGGGAAAAGAAACACACAGTCCATACTTAGATTCAGGTTGAGGTTTAGGTTTTATTATTGTCATGTGTACTGAGGTGCAGTGATAGGCTTTGCTTTGCATTCCATCCAAACAGATCAGATAAGACTATGCATAAAGACAATCAGTTCAAACTGGAATGTATTGCTAGACAAGTTAGAGGCAGGTACAATCATAGTATTTAAGGGACGATAGGCATTTGAATAGGCAAGGCATGGTAGGCCAAGGAGCTAATGTGGGCAAATTGGATTAGTGTTGACGTACAAGCTTGGATGTGGCGGGCTGAAGGAGCAGTTTCTCTGCTCTACAACTCCAAGGCTATATCTCGGACTTGTCTTCAGAATTTTTGCAATGCCACAGGGTATTTGCTTGGCGGCATGGTGGCGCAGTAGTAGAGTTGCTGCCGTACAGCACTTGCAGTGCCAGATACCCAGCTTCGATCCTGACTACAGGCACTGCCTGTACGGAATTTCTGCGTCCTCCCCGTGACTGCGTAGGTTTTCTTCGAGATCTTCGGTTTCCTCCCACACTCCATAGACGTACAGGTGTGTAGGTTAATTGGCTTGGTATAAATGTAAAACTGCCCCTAATGTGTGTCGGATAGTGTTAATGTGTGGGGATCGCTGGCCGATCGGTGGGCCGAAAGGCCTGTTTCCACGCTGTATCTCTAAACTAAATTAAAGAGTAGTTAATTGCTCCTTTCTCTCTGTGCAGTAGGTGCTCAGTATGTCCAAACTCATTAAAAGCTCGGAGAAAAGCAAAGTCACAAATCAATAGCTCACCGTTCAGCATTAGTCTTCCAATCAGATTAATCCCTACTGCATTAAGATTAGCCTTACCAACACTTTCCCACCAGGTCCCTGACTCGCCACTGTGACCCCAAGCCATTGGTCTTCCTTACTTTCTGTTTGTGGATTGGCTGTGAAAAGAAATAAAACACTGAAAATATAATATTTGTTACATTTCGTGAAGCAGAAAAAAATATCCTATACGACCGGAGGGGATACTTTGGGTGCCCAGATACAAGCATGGTCTAATAATAAACCTCTACTCCAAAATATTCTGCTTGATGATAGCATGTTTTATTTCAAATAGATTCATGCAATTTATTTTTATTGGGACAAAATTATCAATCAGAATCCAGCCCTCAATCCAAAATTGGAAATCATCAGATCATCCCCCTTCTCCCATTTTTGCCATAGTATTTTATAGTGAGTGTAGTCTGCAATTCAACACTATTTTTATTCATGATTGTTGTTCCGTTAGTTCTGTCATTTAGCTTTCTTCTGATTTCCTCCTGTTTAACTAATTGCTGGCGGGTGCATATCAAACAAATAGTTGAACAATGTTTATCCCCCTTTGGTCTTTAGCTTATGTGCTGCCAGAGAAATCCCAACATTTTTCTCCATTCCCCACAAATGGTTAATAACATTATTTATCTTGATTTCTCTTACAGTTTAGAGATACAGCCTGGACACTGACCCCTCAGCCCACCGAGCCTACGCCAACCGTCAATCATTCATTCACACGAGCTCTATGTTATCCCATTTTCTCATCCATTCCCGACACACTGGCGGTAATTTTACAGAAGCTAATTAACGTATAAACCCGCACGTCTTTGAAATGTAGGAGGAATCTGGAGCACCTGGAGGAAACCCACGTGGTTACAGTGGGAATGTACAAACTCCTCATAGACAGCACCAAATGCCAGGATCGAACTCGGGTCTCTGAAGTTATGAGGCAGCAACTATTCTGTGCTATTCTGCTGTCATATGACAATCTCAACATGCATGGATCCTTACTTGGTTTTTCAAACTTGGCGCGTTCACAGTCCTGTTCTGATGACACTGGGCAGTAGAACAAAGCTCCTGTGCGGTTTGCCAACTGGTCTGCAAGGCCTGCTGCCTTAGGAGCACCAACGAGCAACCTGACAAGAGGAAAAGGTGAAAAACACAGTCTCAGCACCTGTAGTCAGCAACCCCATCTCTTGGTTTCTAGGGCACTTTGTTTGGTGGCAACGGTTAGATCAGAAGTACATTAAAACCTATTGTCAGGGATCCTAACCCAACAAGGCTAGACCATGTTTGCGAGTGTCAGCACAGGGCCAAAAGTGCAGTAGTAGAGTTACTGCTACTCAAGAGTCAATTGTTAAATGTACCAATGACAAAACAACAATGTTATTACTAGCAATACGCATGGATAAATATAATAAAAAATATAAATCAATTAAAAATCGTAATACTAATGCAAAAAGGCAACGTTTTCAAATGAGACGACAAACATTCAAAGCTAAAGTAACTCTACGGGTCAGATAGTATCTGTGTGGGAAATGAATGGCCGATGATTGGGGTCGGGACCCATCTTCATTCTGAGTTGCATCACAAGTGTTGAGAAAGGAGAGTTAGAGAGAGAGACAGAGAGAGAGACAGAGAGAGAGACAGAGAGAGAGACAGAGAGAGAGACAGAGAGAGAGACAGAGAGAGAGACAGAGACAGAGACAGAGACAGAGACAGAGAGAGAGAGAGAGAGAGAGAGAGAGAGAGAGAGAGAAGGGAGCACAGGAGAACGGTGATTGATTTGGCAAAAAATTGTAGTGCTACGCGTACCGTTTTTGCGCAAATGGAAAGACCGCGCAAACCGGAAGAGCACAAGATCAGAGTTTTTATTATATAAAGTTGGGTAATTAAATTTTAATTATGGGAAGTGTGGTGACACGGCAGATGGTGTTACTGCCTCACAGCTTTAGGGACCCACGTTTGATCCTGACCTTGGCTGCTGCTTGTGTGGAGTTTTCATCTTTCATATTTCCCCCTGTGACTACGTGTGCATCTGTTAGGTGCTCTTGTTTCCTTCTTACACCCGTAATATTATTTGGTAGCTGCGAATTACCCCTTAATGGATGTGCGTAGCAAAAGAATCAAAGGGCAGCTGATGCAAATATGTTGTAGTGATGCAATGAAATTGCCAGGAGCGATGGAACTGATGGGATTGTTTTGCTGGGAGGCAGCATCCACCCGATGGGTTCAATGGCCTCTATCTGCATCATGATGCCAGTACCAGTTCACATAAACACTTGCACACATGTGTGTGATCCTGTAACCCATGCTGTCACTCGCACCATTTATTAACTCACTTTGCGCACATCACAGTTTACAGTGTCTTTAAACTGCAGAGCAGTTGTGTATTTTTAATACCCGTGTGGTCTGCGAACCGTGTCAGATGTTACATTACTGCACAAGGGAGATTAACAGCTGGTTTACTCCTTAATCCATCCGTTATTAAACACATACCATAAAATATTCATTGTCCATGAATGGAAGCGTTCCCTAAAGAAACAAGACTAGGTTCTGAAGTGAAGATTACTTTTGCAGACATAAACGTACAGACAGGGATTATATTTCACCTTTGTTCTTTTGAAAACTTATACACTAGAGCACATATTATTTTTCTTTACTATTATATTTGTGAAAGGAAGGGAGGGGAATTAACAAAGAGATTGTCTCTGGTCAATTAAAACAGGTCTCAGTTGCACAAGGACTGGACTCATTACTACCGCACCTTGGTATATTATGTGCCCCCCCCCCTTTCCAGCACCAGTGCTGAATTTTGCTGGGATGCAGTTCTTCAGGAATGACAGAATTGTCAACAAGAACCTTTAGTGGGAAATTATGAAATGCAACATACCAACATTTTTTACTAAATAACACCCAGTGAGATTTTCCCACTGAGCTTTTTCAATAAGTAGCTGGTTCCCAACACTTCACCCCCACCCCCCTCTCACAACCCCCACAACCCCCAACACAATTATAGAAACAACCTACAGATACCCCATTGGCATTCTTGTTAAGATCAGCAAACTCAGTCCAACAAAGCATAGGCACAAGGAACTGCAGATGCCAGTTCACAAAAAAAAAGGGCACAAAGTGTTAGAGTAACTCAGCAGATCACCAACATCACTGCAGAACATATATTAGTCTGAAGTAAGCCCCCGACCCAAAACAACTATCAGTCTGAAGAAGGGTCCCGACCCAAAACACTACTTACTCATATTCTCCAGAGATGTTGCCTGAGCCGCTGAGTTACTTCAGCACTTTGTTTTTTTTCCCTCAGTCCAACAAAGATTGCCTAAACTTTTTATCTTGCTTAGAGGATGTTTAGAGTTTGAAAAAGGGTCCCATCCCAAAACGCCACCTCTCCATGCCCTCCAGAGATGCTGCCTGACCCGTTGACTTACTACAGCAGTTTGTGTTTTTATTGTAAACCGGCATTGGCAGTTCCTTTTGTCTCCTTATATGTTGCTGATCTCCTTGGCTCCATTCCATCTTGGCTTCTCCACACGCATAGCAGCCATTTGCACGAAGCCGATTTTTATTCTTTGCATTAAATAATTTCAACTGCTTGCTGCCTTTAGAATGACTGCTCTGGACAGTTTTAATTTCTAATTCAACTATATCCATTTCATTCCAGGGAACAATGAATAGAGGAACAGCTTCTGAGCAAGATTCTCTTTTAAACAACCTCAGCTTCAATAAAAAAAAAAGATCTCTTAAAAAATCCAATTGATTCCCTGTCAGTCATGTGGCTTGCTAAGATATTGCAATTAGGTTCAGAGGTCACAGTTAGGAGGAAGATTAAATTTGCAGCATCCTTGAAGTAGTTAGCTTTTAATTCAATTAATCGACATTCTCCTCCTCTTTCATTCCCTAAAAACCTAATTTCTAGATGAGAAACGGATGAATTATAGCACTGTTGGAAGGATAACGATGTTATAGATTAAATGTTGCTAGTGAAACTCAAAGACACTGCATCCAAAATAGTGTTTTAACAAAACTAAACACCTATTAGTAAAAATAAAATCACCAGATTTTTGGAGGGTGAAGTAAGGTCGGTGAAAAAATATGCAGTAAAACTCCAGTAATCTAGTGCCCGGGCTTCAGTGATGCCGAACTGCCAGGTTTTCTGGACTGTTGGATGTTATTCCATATTAATACCTCAACACCTACTTAATTTGCTTTTTCATACAAAAGATTTACATTGTATTATTATAGAATACACAGAAAACTGTGCTGGTCTGTGAATGAAATGAAAAAGGATCCCAGAACAGGTTAAATAGAAATGGTGGGGGCGGGGGCCATGTGGGTACCTGGGATCAACCAAGTCAAATGGACTGCAGGGTGAACCATGAGGTTTTCCCAATAGTTAGAGAGCAAATTATCAGAATTATAAGATGAGCATTATTTCAGATATGTTTTTGTAGCATTGAGGTGCTGATTAAAAATACTGAATTGATCATGAAATTGATCATCCAAACTGCAGAGGCATTGTCCTTTGATGTATTTAGTATATTAACAAAGAAACGCACAAATCAGGTCTATTTCACCTAAAACTCCATCCACAGCTGATCTGCTATATGGTCACGCCATTATCTTCTGCCCTACATCTTAAATGCAAACCAGTGAAATCGATAGAAGATAGACACAAAATGCTGGAGTAACTCAGCGGGATAGGCAGCATCTTTGGATAGAAGGAATGGGTGACGTTTTGGGTCAAGAAATGTCACTCATTCTTTCTATGCAGAGATGCTGCCTGACCCTCTGAGTTTCTCCAGCATTTTGTGTCTATCTTTGGTGTAAATGAACATCTGCAGTTCCTTCCTACGCAGAATGAAGCCCGGGGCAGAGTAACAAAGTCTTGTTACGACATTTAGCATTAATGACCATCAATGACCAGAATCCGAGCGTGCATCTTCCCCAACAATGATTGCAGAAAGAGATTCAACCTATGTGCTGAAGAGCCAAAATCCTCACCAGAAATCTGCCAAAGGAACTAAGCAACAATCAAAATGCTCGGCTTTGCAGCATCTATTAATTTTATTCTCAATAATGGACGTTAAAATCATTACAAATCACCCAAGTCAAGAATCACTCCCAAATAAGGCACA
The DNA here is from genome assembly GCF_028641065.1 of Leucoraja erinaceus. Classification (NCBI taxonomy): domain Eukaryota; kingdom Metazoa; phylum Chordata; class Chondrichthyes; order Rajiformes; family Rajidae; genus Leucoraja; species Leucoraja erinaceus. The sequence continues at coordinate 21,121,127 of NC_073403.1, forward strand.
AGCCATAACATCCAAATTGAACAAGAACATTCTGCTGAAAATAATTGTACATTGCATATATCACAATTCAGTACATGGGAAAAATAAGTTCACAAGTTATAAGCGCAGAAATAGGCCATTCGGCCCAGCAAGCCTACTCCGCCATTCTCCTGCCTTCTCCCCATAACACCATTACTAATCAAGATTCTGTCAATCTCCACCTTTGAAGTATCCATTGACGCATCCACTGCCATCTGTGGCAATGAATTCCACAGATTCACCACACTGGCTAAATAAATTCCTTCTCATCCCCTTTCTAAACATACTTCCTTTTATTCTGAGGCTATGGCCTCTGGTCCTACTGGTGGAAACATCCTCTCCAGATACACTCTATCCAAGCCTTTCACTATTTGGTAAGTTTCAATGAGGGCTCCCCTCATCCTTCTAAACTCCAGCGTGTACAATCCCAGTGCCGTCAAACACTCAACATATGTTAACTCAATAATTCTTGGGATCAATCTCATCAATCTCGTCTGGACCTTCTTTAACACCAGCACATCTTTCCTCAGATATGTGGCCCAAAACTGTTCCCAATACTCTAAATGCGGTCTGACCTGTGCCTCAACACTTTTACATTCTACTCCTCTCAAAATAAAATGCATTGCATTTGCCTCCCCACTATCAATTCAAGTTGTACATTAGCCTTTTGGGAATCCTGCACCAGCACTCCCGTAAATTAATACTGGTGCAATTAAATACATTTTACATTTACTTCATACAAAATCAAGGCAGCAAATGTATTGAACTTTTTGTTGTTTATTATGATGTCTACTGAGTACTATGTTTACATGTCTATTGTGCTGCCTCAAGTAAGAGTTCCATTGTTCCATTTTGGGACATTGGGTAATAAAACACTCTTGTGTCTCTTGACTTGACTCTTGCAAGGAAGGAGTAAGCCCTTACTATTACACACTGGCCGGGAATTAATTGATACATTTTACATTTACTTCATACACAAATGTATCACAGGCAGCAAATGTATTGAACTTTTATGATATATATAAAATAAAACACTGTAGGAAACTAAAGATCTATGATGATAAAGCCTACTGAGTACTATGTTTACAGTAGACTTTCAGAAACCATGTGCTGCCTCATAACTAAAGTAAGTAAGTTCCAGTGGTTCCATTGTTCCATTTTGGGACATTGGGTAATAAAACACTCTTGTGTCTCTTGACTTGACTCTTGCAAGGAAGGAGTAAGCCCTTTACTATTACACACTGACTTGATTTCAGCCAGCCGGGATTAGTGTTGAATTGACTCCTAAAGTATTGTTACTTAGATCACGTGAACAAAATAACTACTGTAACATCTGCTATATATATGTATACCACACACATGCAACACATGCCAAAATTTTTTTTTTACAGCTGCAACATAAACTTGCAAATTTTATACATTATGCCCCAGATGATGAAGTCCCGCTGAGTTACTCCAGCATTTTGTGTCTAGCTCCAGATGATGAGGTTTCCTCAGGTCGAAGCCTCTTGTTGACAATGTGCCTTCAAAAACAGCTCATTCTGTGTCCAAACAAATCTCCTCCACATGATGTGTGGTCCATGTCAATCCTGTATATATATATATATAAATAAAACACTGAATATCCCAGTAGGAAACTAAAGACAACCTCTGTTGAAACTGTTAAAGCACCAAAATTAGATAAAGCCCAGGATAGTAATTATGGCTTCAGGAGTAGACTTTCAGAAACCACTTTAAAAACATCCAGTGTCTATCATTGGAACTGTGTCCATTTGAAAGATTAGGAAGCATAGAGTTTATGCTGGCACCATGGCCATAACTAAAAGCCATATTTCCAAAGCTTCCCTGTAAAATACTGATATATATATATATATATTAGATAATGACATAACGTATTGCAACCTTATAAAATATTAAGTTCTGGAGTAAAGACACTTCATTTTCTGAAGTCACATGCAGAAGATGTCTACAATAAATCTCAATTCAATGCCTGCAAGGCTCTCTAAAAAATTCAATGGTTTGCAGGCTGGAAAAAAACATGATTAATGAAGATGGTTTTTAATCAGTTTTAATATTCATTGACTTCTCTGTGGAATAGTAATAAAACATTTACTTAGATCATGAGAGTTCCAACAAAATAACTACTGTTGCACCCGCTCCAAAGTTTCCATGTCTTGCTATAAATATGGTGACCACAATTGTATGCAACTTTGCCAAAACAAACTTTTATACAGCTGCAACATAACTTGCAAATGTTATACATTATGCCCCAGATGATGAAGTCCCGCTGAGTTACTCCAGCATTTTGTGTCTAGCTCCAGATGATGAGGTTTCCTCAGGTCGAAGCCTCTTGTTGTTGACAATGTGCCTTCAAAACAGCTCATTCTAGGTCCTCCAAACAAATCTCCTCCCATATTCCCATTGATTGCAATATCACTCCCCAGGTTGACCATTCCTTCAATCCTGAACACACTCCATCATTCATTTATGATTCCACTGCCCACCTGATCCTCTAGGTCCTGATATTCCATTTCCCTCAATCCAACTGACACATCTACTTTACGTCGCCCTGTATTGGATTCCCCCCCAACCTCCTTCCCCTAACTACACCCATTTCTCTATGAACTGTAACTCTCTTTCAAACATTCTGCAATGGAAGTGGCCACAGACATTAAGATCCCCTATCCTTGTTGACCAATTCCAAGATCACTTTGTAAACTCGGCATGCTGTATTTGCATGTTCCTTTCAGTGATAACCTGCAGGCTAGACGCAGACACTGTAATTGCCCCGCCTATATTGAAGGGGGCAAAAATGCTGGAGAAACTCAGCGGGTGAGGCAGCTTCCACAAAGGAAATAGGCGATGTTTCGGGTCGAGCCCCTTCTTCAGACTGATATTGATGTCTTTGCCTTTGAATGGCTTGAATGTAATCAAATGGCGACATCCAATATTGGTTTTCCAGTGTTGATCACACGGACAATGTGAAAATGTAATTAAATATTTACATTTTGATATAAACTCATACAACGGGGAAACAGACCCTTTGGCCCAACCTGTCCACATCAACCAAAACGTCCCATCTACATTAGTCCCACCTGCCTGCATTTGGCCCATATCCCTCTAAACCTGTCCTATCCATGTACCTGTCTAGATGTTTATTAAAAATGCAATAGTTCTTGCCTCAACTACCTCCGTCGGCAGCTCATTCCATACACCCACGACCCATTGTGTAAAAAATATGCTGACCCATCAGGTTCCTATTAAATTTTCAATTTTCCCCCCCCCCCCCATCTTGGTAAGGATGCAATATTAAACAATTAAATGTTCAACATGAATAATTCCCTACAATTTACTTGTACCAAGGAACAAAGAGGTGAAAATTAATTAAGGAGAGTGTAAAACCTTTTAACGGAACGCACTACAAAAATCGCAGTGCGTATTGATAAGCCAGAAGTAAACAAAATCCATGGGTTCAAAAATAGACTGAAAGTAGCCATAATTTAGAGCCGAGTGGAGTCCAAGATACCTTAATTAATGTTTGGGTCAATGATACAAACTGTAATGCATCAGAAACTCAATATTGTTTCAATTTCATGGAAAGATCAAATAATTGTAATGGCTCCTTTGCACGTAAACAAATTAAAAGCGGTTGTTGTTGACTAGTGTTGAATTAATATACATTCTACATCTTTTCTTGGATATGTTCCAACATACACATGGGCACAATCCCCGGAATTGACTTCTGTCAGTGGCAACTATAAAGGGAAGTTATCCAACCCAAGAGGCTGTTCCCACAATTTAAATGAAATTCATTCCGAGAAACTTTTAAAATATTCGCATTAGAATCATGTATTCAATTATTTTCATTTGCTTTTGCATTCCATTCCAATGCAAGTTGAAGAGTGATATTTACCCTGGGTCCTTGTGCTGAGTATACTATGTGGTAGAGGCTTGGTACTGAACACTGCTTTCAGAAGTTCATAAGATCATAAGTGATAGGCGTAGCATTAGGCCATTCAGCCCATCAAGTCTACTCCGCCATTCAATCATGGCTGATCTATCTCTCCATCCTAACCCCGTTCTCCTGCCTTCTCCCCATAACTTCTGACATCTGTACTAATCAAAAATCTATCTAACTCTCCCTTAAAAATATCCACAGCCCTTCCGTGGCAATGAATTCCACAGATTTATCACCCGCTGACTAAAGAAATGTCTCCATCTCCTTCCTAAAAGAACGTCCTTTAATTCTGAGGCTATGACCTTGACTCTTCCACTCGTGGAAACATTCCCTCCACATCCACTCTATCCGAGCCTTTCACCATTCTATATGTTTCATTGAGGTCCCCCCGTCATTGTTCTAAACTCCAGCAAGTAGGCTTTCTTGGACTTGGATCCATCGAGAACAATAAGACAATTTCCAGTCAAGACGCAGCCATTGCGTACGCAATTTTAGGTAATATTTTTGTGCCCTGGATTTGAAATGCAACTCTTTTGGCCGCACTGATTTGAAAAAAAAATCGCATTTGGGACAGGGCCTTCACAAGATTTTATAGATGATGGGCTGTTTTGGAGAGACATCCCACCATCCCAGAGGTCCGAATCCTCAGTGATATCTGTTGGTCAACACAGCTTTGAAACCCGAGACATTGAAAAAGACTGTAATACAGATGGTGTTTAACAAAATGTCAAACAGCATGAATAAGAAAAAAGAGAAATATAGAAATAAGAAAATAAGAAAATGAAATAATGAGAGAAATGGGGAGAAGGAAACATGCTAACAAGGGATTTGTGTAGGATTAATATCAATAGGTGAGCGATAGTCAGCAGAAATGGATGGGCTGAAGGGCCCGTCTGTATCTCTCTATGACCATGAATCCCAAATCAGAGAGAAAGTACAGAATAAGCTAGTAATAATCATAACAGCTACAATTACAAAATTGTAAAGTTACAATTACAAAGTTATTTCAGAATTATTCACTTCAATATGGAAGATGCATAGCTTTGCTGGGATAGGAACATAGTCACTGCAAGTATGTATTATTTTGATGTGGCCATAGCACAACCTGTTCCTTTAAGACAATAAAATGTAATGGCTCCGCAAAGGCACATCCTGAGCTCATTTACAAGCCTCGCATATCCCGAGGTCATTTCGAGGGTAATTGCGTTTCTGTAGTTTTAGCTGCTTGTTGTAAATCCCAGGCTTCTCCGAAGGTCAGAGAAACTAAAGGGAACAGTCTAGCCCTCTCTGTTATTCTCACAAATCTACAAGTCTGGGAACGACAAAAGGTGCCCAGAACACCAAGTGGGTACTTGGCGGATGGCTGAGTGTTGGCCAGCTTCTTCTGCCACCCGATGGATGATCTGCTACGTTTCATTGACTCTGATACTGTATTGATATCTCAAGTGCACTAAAGCAAGCAGGAAGTGCAGTACTGACCCTTGATTTGAATGATGGAACGAGCAAAACCACTGAGGATACACAGTTACACCCAGGCCGTGAAAGGGAGAATGTGCAAACTCCACACAGGCAGAACACCTGAGGTCAGGATCAAACCTGGGTCTCTGGCGCTGTGAGGCTGCGGCTCTACCAACTTAGTTTAGTTCAGAGATACAGCATAGAAACAGGCCCTTCGGCCCGAAGAGTCCACGCCAACGTGGAAACTCCACACAGACAGCACCTGAGGTCAGGATGGAACCCGCATCTCTGGCGCCATGAGGCAGTAGCTCCACCAGCTGCGCCACTGCGCTGTCCTCGATTCCCTTAATAATCCCTCATTGCACAACTGGAAAGATTATGAAAATATTATAACTGTCTTTCCTGGATGATCCCAAGTTCTTCAGCAGCAGCATTGCCACAGTGATCACGTTCCAAAAGTACATCATTGGCTTTGAGACATAAGAGAGTTATAAAATATCAGAGTTTTTTTAACCCATTGGTCTCACAGGAATCACAATGACCACAGAAAAATAAGAAATGTACATGTAACTAAGATATGGATATACATTTTCAAAACCTGGCCAAGGTCATTGATACTGCAGGTGCAGTACTGCGAGATTATGGTAGTCAGGTCACACAATGCGAAAGTGTCTGTAATGATCAAAGTCTATTTCCATCATCTTCAGGATGGAATTTACCAATGGATGAGGTAATCCATCAGTCACAGACTTAATCCATACAAATGGTTCATGGCTGCTCTTCTCCCTGCGAGGGTAATGAATTGTGGCTGCCACAGAGCTCTCTGCTCAACCTTTCATTTGTTCCCTGATACATGCTCGAAGTAATAAAAACAGGATGTTGGAGATTTCCTTTGCAGGGGTTTATAAGGCACAGAGCGGAACTAACCTTATCTGCAAAATGCAAATTTATAGATGATCCACTATCTGCCGCATAGGATTCATTTATGGAATTAACTAACATGAGTCAGCTTCTGGCAAAATTATGAGCATTCATGTAAATTAATTCACAAAAAAAAAAATTAAAATTGCCCAGCAATATGGAAAGTCAAAGTAAGATTGGAGGGTTAAAATGTTACATTAAAGATCCACTCCTTTTATGAACTGAAAGCTGATGCAGGAACTAACTGAAAGATGAGACAGTAATGTGATCATGGATTTTTAGTTTCAATGTGTCCGCACAGACCAAGGGTAAATCTAGTGGGCGGCGCAGTGGTGCAGCTGGTAGTGCTGCTGCCTCTCAGCGCCAGAGACCCGGGTTTGATCCTGACCTCGGGTGATGTCTGCGTGGAGTTACCTCATTCTCCCCGTGTCTGCGCGAGACTCCTTCGGGTGCTCCGGTTTCCTCCCACATCCCAAAGGCGTGCCGGTTTCTAGGTTTATTGACTAATACCAGGGAGAGTTTAAACTGTAATGTGATCATGAATTTAAACAAAGAGTGAACGTTAAAACACACTGCAAATAAAAAGGTTATTTTATGATAATGCATAATTAATAACACTTATGTCAAGAAGATTCTTTATTTTTCTCATTCCCTAATATTAGGTTGGATGTCTGTATTAATGGTGCAATTAGCACCGAGTACACAAGAACTGTAGTAAGACTTGAATATTGTTGCTATAATGTCTGCACACTGTGGGGGAGGTGGGGGAAGGAAGCTGATCGCATGTACACTCCACATTTCCGTTAATTTCTTCCGGAGAACAAAGCCACTTCATGAATCCCAGAACCAAACTCTCAGCACAGTTCATGCCTTTTTTTAAATGCTCTGAGGACTTTCATACAGTGTATCATTTCCTATTTTGTAACAAAATTGCTTGACCTCTGCAGTTATGGGCCTGTCCCACTTAGGCGATTTTTTCAGCGACTGCTGGCGACTGTCATAGTCATTGCAGGTTGCCGAAAAAACAGCGACTGTGCCCCCCTACGCCAATGTCCGCGACAATGTCTACAACAACCTACCACCTAGTCGACGTCAAGCTATGGCAATCTATCGACAACCGGCGACCCATTAGGACGTCCACCTACGACCACACCTACGACAAGGTATGACCCTGTCGACGACAACTGAAGACAACTTAAGAAAATTCAGTCGCCGGTATTTGTTGCCGCAGGTTGACGGAGGCAGTCGCCAATGGAATTCACCAGTCAGCACCCGGCGACAACCAATGTCATCCTGGCGACAACCCATGACAGCATCTACAGGAGAAGTCATGCAACGCTCATTGGCATCAAGACTTCCAAATCTGAGGAAGGACATTATTGCCATAGAGGGAGTGCAGAGAAGGTTCACCAGACTGATTCCTGGGATGTCAGGACTGTCTTATGAAGAAAGACTGGATAGACTTGGTTTATACTCTCTAGAATTTAGGAGATTGAGAGGGGATCTTATAGAAACTTACAAAAATCTTAAGGGGTTGGACAGGCTAGATGCGGACCCGAAAAAAGGGAGAGTGGTGAATCCCCTACGATTCTTAGGGCAACTGAGGAGGCTACTCAGGATCATACAGGCGGCACCCCGGCAGGCCAGTTCATTGGCTGAGGGAGTTAGAACCCTTGTGGCCAAGGGGATCAGAGGGTATGGAGAGAAGGCAGGTACGGGATACTGAGTTGGAATCAGCCATGATCATATTAAATGGCGGTGCAGGCTCGAAGGGCCGAATGGCCTACTCCTGCACCTAATTTCTATGTTTCTATGTTTCTAAGACAACTGTCGCCGAAAGGTTTTGAACATTTCAAAATCCAGCAGCGACCAGAAAAACCCGTACGATTCTTAGGGCAACTGAGGAGGCTACTCAGGATCATACAGGCGGCACCCCGGCAACCATGTGGCAACAGCCTAAACAAAATCGCCTAAATGGGACAGGGGCATCACTGTTCCTAATTCTACAAAACCATCAAGATTCTAAGGCCTTTATCTCGGTTTTGCTCACCGCAGATGCAGCCTGACTTGCTGAGTGTTTCCCCATCATATTTTAGTTTATTTTTTCTTTTAAACACATTGGTTTTGTCTAGGTATTATGATTTTTTTCAGCTATTAGATGCAGCCCCAGAAATATTGTGAATAACTGTTTGAAATGTCTTAAGCATATCAGCAATGACTCAGCGATAGTGCACATTTTCAGAAGGTGACAGTTGTGGTTTCTAGATATACCACAACACTTCATTCGACACATTAGTGTTGGAAGTATTGTCTTCAAATAAGAGACTGAGGCTTGTCTGCAGAGGGATTATAAAGGTCCCACAGAATGATATTGAAGGTCCCGTGAGTATATCAAGCACATATTTATCTCTCAAGCAACATCACTGAAAGCAGGTAGACAAAATTGCTGGAGAGACTCAGCAGGTGAGGCAGCATCTATGGAGCGAAGGAATGGGTGATGTTTCGGGTCGAGACCCTTCTTCAGACTGATGGGATGAAAGCAGATAATCTTCCCATTTAATTTATTGATATTTACGAGATGTTACACAGTGATATGCGACAACGTACTTCCCAGATTGCTACAGGTACACCACTTGAAGGGTATCTAGTTAACTGCAAAAACAATTTGGGCAACTATAGGACTTTGTATCCTTACTTTGTGCATTGGCGTTCTTGGGAGCAAGTAACCTGCAAGGTACAAATTAATAATGTTCTTCACCAGGAGTGAACGGCTGCGCAGTACCTCGTTACTGAACTGATATCTATTTGAAGGTATTATCAATGATGTTTCCGCAAACTCCTCAAATAACGCTGTAAGTGGCAGCCTCGCCAACAGCCTGTCTCGTCCTTTTCTTTGTTTGTTGTTTTTAAGTTTGTTTTATTTGTATGTTATAGTGTATCTTTAGTTCTGTATAATGTTGGGGGTGGCGGGGGAGTTGGGAGAAACTTTTTTTTACATCTCTTCCCCCGACAGAGATGCGCCTTTTTCTGTATCGTATCTCCGACCGCACTGCGGCCTAACATCGTGGAGCTTGCGGTCCCTCTGTTAAGGATTGACTTCGGGAGCTCCAACTGCAGGAGCTTAGACCGCCGCCCCGATCACGGGGGCTTCAATCGGCCCGACTGCGGATGGTTCGATCACCCCGACCGCGGGAGAAAAGAAGGGTGGGGACTCGGAGGGATTGCCATGAGTGCAGTGATCTCGATGATTGCGGGAACATCGCACAATGAGAACATCCCAGAGTCTAGTGCAAGTGTGGATGGCTTTCTGACTGTTCGGGCAGACAGGGACTGTAGAGAGAGTGACAGCGGTCGGTACAACTCTGGTCACATCACGGTAAAGGAGCATGTGTGTAGCCTGGACATCGAATTGATGGCTGTGGGTCTCCGCTTATGCTGTGTGCCCTGGGGATTCTCACACGACGCTATATTGACTGTTTATGTTTAATCTTTATGTAGTTTTGTATCTTGTTGCTTTTGACGATTCATTGGAAGCATAAAGGGCCTGTCCCACTTACGCTATTTTTAGGCAACTGCTGGCGACTGTCATAGTAATAGCAGATCGCCGAAAACCCCAGCGACTGGATCCCCCTTCGAAATAAAATTTGAAATAGAATCATTACTTTAACCACAAAAAAACCCGAAGTCAGCACCAGTAATAACCTACGTTAACCTGGCGACAACTACGACAGCAGACGTCAGGAGATGTTAAGCTACGCTCATCGGTGTCAAACCCACTGTCTAAAGAAGGTTGAAAGCCATCCGGGGGAATCCATGAAGTAGGGGTCCGGTGGAGACGGGAAAAGGGGTGGTGAGGACTCCTTCCCTTAGAAAAAGACACAGAGGCAGAGTCGACAGAAGAAGAGCTCAACGTTGTGGTGAACCTGGAACTCGTTGAGGTGGGGGCGGAGGGGAACAAAGGTGAGGCCTCCGTTGAGGTCAGACCGTTCCGTATCAGAAAGGGAGAGGTCAGAGGGGATGGTGAACACACGGCAAGGGTAGGGGTTGGGGTTGGAGATAGGCATGCGAGTAGATGGAGCCGAGCAGATGGCTAGTGGGGGGGGGGGGGGGGGGGGGGGGGGGGGGGGTGGGTGTGTTCAGAGAGGAGGGAGGCATGAGGACTATTGTATGGGTGGGGAGTAGCTGGGGCCACCTGGTTATAATGGGAAGGGGTAGAACCAGTGGAATCCCCACTGAGGTTCCCTGTACGAAAGGGGGAGCAGTAGGGCCTAGCTACCATGAACTATCTACCCGCCCACCCTTCAAACTATCCCTTTCTCCATAGCAGAGGTATCCAAAATCACAGGTTTAGGGTAGGAGTAAGAATTGTGGAGGGTTTTTGAGGCAGAACCTTTTCATCTGTAGTGTGGTCAGAATGCTATGCCTGAGTGGATGATAGGTGCACATGCAGGTACAGCAGGCAGCGAAGAAAGTGAATGGCATATTGGCCTTCATAACGAGAGGATTTGAGTATAGGAGCAAAGAGGTCCTTCTGCAGTTGTACAGGGCCCTGGTGAGACCACACCCTGGAGTATTGTGTGCAGTTTTGGTCTCCCAATTTGAGGAAGGGCATTCTTGCCATTGAGGGAGTTCAGCGTAGGTTCACAAGGTTAATCCCAGGGATGGCTCGACTGTCATATGATGAAAGAATGGAGTGACTGGGCTTGTATTCACTGGGATTTAGAAGGATGAGAGGATATCTTATAGAAACATATAACATTATTATATTGTACACGCTAGATGCAGGAAACATGTTCCCGATGTTGGGAGAGTCCAGAACCAGGGGCCACAGTTTATGAATAAGGGGTAGGCCATTTAGAACTGAGATGAGGAAAAACATTTTCACCCAGAGGGTTGTAAATTTGTGGAATTCTCTGCCTCAGAAGGCAATGGAGGCCGATTCACTGGCTGCAATCAAAAGAAAGTTAGATAGAGCTCTTAGGGCACGCGGAATCAAGGGATATGGGGAGGAGGCAGGAATGGGTACGGATTGTGGAAGATCAGCCATGATCACATTGAATGGCGGTGCTGGCTCAACGGGCCAAATGGCTTATTCATGCACCTATTTTCTATGTATCTATATGTATAGAGGCAGAGACTCAGAACATTCAAGGAAAATCGAAACACACACTTGAATTACAAATGCAATTAGAAGGCTACAGACCCAGTGCTGGTAAATACGGCGAGTATACATATGTATTTGATGGATACGGTGGGATACATGTTCGATTTTTGTGGTGTATAATTCTATGACTCATGTCTTACTGTTCCTTTTGTAAAACATCTGTGCCTGCAGAAGGACAATCTGGTATTGACGATTTTTCCCATGGTCTCCAGTCTGGCCACTAGAAGCAGCAGTCCAGATGCCTTTAGCCAGACGCTTGGACTTGTCCTCTACAGAGCGGTTAAAGGCTTCTGGTTTAAGGCATCTGGACTGTTGCTTTCAGTGGCCAGACTTGAGGCCATGGGAAGTCATCAATACCATATTATCCTTCTGCAGCTACAGACGTTTCAATTATTTTCTAGCTGCATTGGAAACCAGACCTCGTGACGAATTAACTAGTTTCTACAGCAACGAGTGCTACAGATAGCAGATCGGCTTTGGAAAATGATTCTGCGATACAAATGAAACATGCATCTGCCTGGCGGCCAAGGAAACTGTAAACCACCTTGTGTAGCTCAACAGAGATGTTGATAAAGACTAGGCCATATACTGTAAAGATCGGTAACTGCAGAGTGGTTCTACAGATCCAGTTACCAGGTGATGCATTGAGAAGCCTTTAGAAATCATGTTTAAGATTTGTTCACACAAGTGAACAAATTCCAGCCTGAGAATCTGCAGGGTGGACAAGTGATTGTATTGTTTTAAATATTAAAGTCTCTTCCTGAATTATCATATCCAATTTAATTTTGATAGAAGTTTCATTTTGCAGCTGGTCTCATTTCAACCCGAGGTTATTCACGAATACCACTGGACGATAAATAATTCAGGAGACGGCAGGGCACTTTCCTCATTCCAGTATAGATTCACTGCCACAAATTTGAAGAATTCTCAGTCAGTCAGAATAAAAGCCTAAGTGTCCCTGTGACACAGTTTAATGCTCATTACTGTGCCGCTAATAACTCAATAGTTGACGGTGGTGATGAATTAAAGACGAGTACAATTGCATATTTATGTCACTGTACCCCTTAATGTGTTCCCAGACCGCCGTGACGTTGAGCACTTCTTCTGCTGCCGCTCTTATTCAATCTAAAGACGGCTCCCGAACTGAAACGTCACCTATCCATATTCTCCAGAGATTTCATTTTAAGTTGTTCTTGCACAGTGCTCTCTAACATTGTGCTGTTTGATAGAATTTCTTAGTCTTACAATGTGATGGCCAATAGGCGATCATTTGGTCGATTGTGCTCCTGGGTATCCTTTGAACAACTCATTCAAAGGGTATCTAGGTGCTTCTGTACACCGTTCTGTACTGAACTCTATGCAAAAATGAATTTCTCTGTACCTCAATACAAGTGTCAATAAAGTACCATTGAACCATTAATAAGACTCTACTCATTTGGCATTGCCATCTTTTCTAGTATGCATTTATGTCATGTATAAAATTGACCATTCGGCATGTTTGTTGAACTCTTCCAGATGTTCAGCCATGAACTTATTGAGGCAGGCTCGAAGGGCCGAATGGCCTACTCCTGCACCTATTTTCTATGTTTCTATGTTCAATCACATTTTTTTTTAAAGTTTTCTCATGTTCACATTGTTGCTAATAATTAAATCTGTGTCCTCTGTACACCAATCCTCTGCTATCATACTCTGCAAACAAACAATATAATTTTAAACACCTTGGGCCAGAAATTCATACACACAGTAAATACTTTATTCAGTTATTTCTGGAGTACAATGTGGTTTGGGTGATTTCCAGGTGAAAGTACACTGTCTGGAATTAGAGTGTCACTTCTGGTTGCAATTTGTGCTTAAGGTGACAATGCCATTTTCAAGCCAGACAGGTATAGAATGTCATTTTCCCATGCAGTGTTTTGTTACAGGGTTGCCCAGGAAACCAGCTCACGCTGCTCGGAGGTGCATCTGTTCTTGGCGCTCACTGAACAATGGCATTAAGTGCGTGTAGGAAGGAACTGCAGATGCTGGTTATACACCGTAGACAGACACAAAATACTGGAGTAACTCAGCGGGACAGGCAGCATCTTTGGAGAGAGGGAATGTGTGACATTTCGGGTCAAGACTGAAGAAAGGTCTCAAAATGTCACCCACTGGCTTTAAGAGTACTGCTTCCTGAGCAGGTTCCAGTCCTGGGCAGGAAATCTCATTCAAATGGATATCCTTTGCTTACATCCAGTCCTTCTCCTTATCCATTTATCTCAATAACTAACCTCACCCTCCTCCTTCTCTTGATTGAAACCTCCAACACACCACAACTCTTGCTCCCTGAGTTTCTGATTGGAACAATTTGGAACCAATTCCCCATTTTGATTCCTGAGGAGCTCCTCAGTAACCCCATTAGCTCAGCCTTGACTCAACTCATTTAGGTTTCTTATTGTTACAATCACTGAGGCGACCTAATCCGCGAGTTCTGGCGAGTTTGCCCTCGACTCGTACTCACAGCATGGTCGACACGAGGTATTAGGAGGTCTTTGTAACTCTCCTTCATACTCGAGAGTGGTCCCCGTCTCCTCGAGGCCTCAGCTAGGTCACGCCGCATTTTTCAACATTGAAAAATGCCCGTGTGTAAAAAAAGGTCGCCATGGAATAATTTGATACTTTTATTATTCGTAGATTTAGTCGTAGTAAGTCGGCATGTTAGTCGTAGGTAATCAAGGGTAGTCGAAGGTAATCGATGGTAGTCGTAAATAGTCATCATCATAGTCGAAGGGAGGTCGAAGGAGATCATCTTCACTCTCCACTATTCAGTCCAATTTTACCGAAGTTAGTCGTAGCTAGTCGAAGCTGGTCAAAGGAGATCTTCAACATAGTCAAAGGTGGCCAAACTAAATGATGCCAAATGAAAATGAAAATGAATGTTGTATTGAGCATTCCACTACCTTGAGGAGAAGGACTGTCCATAATGGAGTGGTACCGGAGGCACGATAGTGGCATTTTAGTGGGAGGAAGCAGAACTGTCGGCAATGCTCTGAGGGCCAGCAAAGACTCGATGGCCTGAGCGGACTTCTTCTGTGTCGGAGTGATGTGATTTGAAAAGTAATACGAGGGAATCGACGCTCATTATCAAGAGATGTTTAAGTCAAGCAACGACAATCCCTCATTCCCTCTCCCAATCATTCCATCAAGCAACTCCTGCCCCACCAGTGGCAGGCAGTCGGACTCCCGCTCACTTCAGCAGGCAAATGAAGACCCACAACCTGGAGAGGAAGCAAGTCAGCCTCAATCTCAAGGATAGACACAAAGTGCTGGAGTTACTCAGCGGGTGCGGCAGCACCTATGGAGCACATGGACAGGTGACGACCCTTCTTCAGGCCGAAGAAGATTCTCGACCCGAAACGTCACCTATCTCCAGACATGCTGCCTGACTTGCTGAGTCACTCCAGCACTTTTTGCCTGTTTTCTTGTAAACCAGCATCTGGAGTTCCTCGTTCCTGAAGAAGTCACCAAGGCATTTTCAGAATTTTTTATAAAGGATTAGGTGGACCCCTTCTTCAGATTGGATCCCAAGCGACTGCCTGGGAAGGCAACCTTCCAAGGAATGGGGTGATTGAAGGATAACTTTGAACTGCTGGCTGATAGAGAGATCACACAGTATTGTGGATAAAAGAACAAACAAAAGAGCTCATGAAAAGGGGCTAAGTTCCAACTTTACTAAACCTTGGGTCAGACTTCAAATGGAGTCCTATGTGCCGTTCTGATCATGTGAGGTGATAGGAAAAATGTGAAAGCACTGAAGGAGTAGAGGAGAATCATCAGGATGTGGCTTGGGATGGGGAGAGGCTGAAGAAAGTAGGTATGTTCTCCATGGAGTGAAGGAGGTAATGGGGAGAATATGATTGTATTTAGAACTAGACGAAGTGGGACCCAATGGGTCCTACAATCACACGGGAGGGCTGGACCCCCAACACAATATTCCTCCTCTCCATCAATTCCAATATTGATGGCCAGTGGGGGGGTGGAGGCTTTCTGGAGCACTAGTATGGGTGTTGTGGGCTGAAGAGACTGGTTTCCAGAGGGCTAGTATGGACATTGTGGGCCGAATGGATTCTTGGGCTGGCGGCTCAGCAACTCAAGCCTGTTGTGCTGGCAGCTCACTCACTCACGGCTGGTGGGCTGGCAGTTGACTCATGGCTAGTCCTTCAAATTCCATTTCAAGCCGGGTGCAAGTCCACCAAATTCAAGTGCAGTTTCATACCACTTCAAGCAGGGTGCAAGGTCACCTAATTCAAGTGCAGTTTCATACCATTTCAATCAGGGTGCAGGGCCACTAAGTGACCTCTCACTCCTCCATCTTGCAGAGACTGAGCCACACCCACAATTCTGGGTTTTATAGTCCCTCCCCCCCCTTCCCAGCAGAAGGGGCGTGGCCTTCATGGTGTGATTGACAGGAGAGAGAATCTCAACACTTTCTACACTAATAACTCTTATTTTTCATCACTGGGAAAAATCTCGGCACCTGATGAGCGGAGGGGGACTCTGAGTAAGATGACCAAAAATCACAGCCGTGCATGGTAGCGTTTTTTTCTAAAATCAATATAAAGCGCAAACAGGAAGTGGTCAAGATTAGACTTTTAATTATATGGAAGGCAAGGGAACTTTAATTGGGCAAGGCAACTTTAATTGGGCAAGGCAACTTTAATTGGGCAAGGCAACTTTAGCATTTCCAAACCAAAGGCAACACAGCTTTAACATTTCCAAACCAAAGACAACACAGCTTTAGCATTTCCAAACTATATTACATGTGAGACAGGTTTAAAGAGTTGTGGACTGTGGAACCAGAGTAGAAGGTGGAAGAGAGAAGGGGGAGTGAGTGGAGTTGATTTGAGAATTTGAGAAGATTGATTTGTACCATATGTCCTTACTTTACAGACAATAAATTTGTCTGTACTGCATGCCCTTTACATTATTTTGATGTAGTCTGTGTTTTGTGCAATGATGCATAATTTGCTTATGTAGTATTTACCACAGTACACATGAATACAATAAGCCCTTTTTCTTAATTATACATATACCACACCCCAGGAAACATGACCTTCAACATTTGAAAGAGTGCAAGTCAGCAGATGCCTTAATCCAGCCCTTTGAGATCCAGATACTCCCAGCAACAACTGACACTTCCATCTTTAACATGGCGAAACACCAAGAGTGCTTTGGCTGAATGTTCTAAAAATGTTTAACACCCAGCCACAAAAATACAACTCATGACCGAACGCTTGGTTAAAGGAATAAGCTTTACTACAGGAGGTCAATTGAGGGTAGAAAGGTTGAGAAAATTCCATGGGAAAATTGCAGAATGTATGGGGCATTTAGTTGCAGCATTGTTGTGGGGTGACTGAAGGTCTAGTCCGTGTGGATTTTCCAGCAGCTTGTAGTACAACAATTCAGTCAGAGAAAATCTTTGGGTTTGAAGAACTGCCTGCCAAACTTTGTAAAGACAGAGACACAAGGAACCAAAGATTATTTTAGACGAAATAAAACAATTCCTCCAGTTTGATGACCTGGAAAAGATCATCCACACATTCATCTCCTCCCGCCTAGATTACTGCAACTCCCTTTACACTGGGATCAGCCAATCTTCCCTGCCCCGCCTGCAACTGGTCCAAAACGCCGCAGCGAGACTCCTGACGGGCACCCAAAAAAGGGACCACATCACCCCGATCCGGGCCTCTCTCCACTGGCTCCCTGTGCGGTTCCGTATAAACTTCAAGATCCTCCTCCATGTCCACAAAGCCCCCACCTACATAAAAAGTCTTCTCACCCACCACTCCAGGCCCCTCAGGTCGGCTGACTTGGGGTTGCTGAATATCCCATGGTCTAGGCATAAGCTCAGGGGTGACCCCTGCCTTTGCGGTTGCAGCCCCTAGACTGTGGAACAGCATCCCCTTTCCCATCAGAACTGCCCCCTCCATCGACTCTTTTAAGTCAAGACTAAAGACTTATCTATACTACCAAGCCTTTCCTGACGTCCTCTGAGTGAGGGCTACATGTATATATGTTATGTAGTTTGTTTTGTTGTGCTAGTCTTATAACAAATGTAAAGCACTTTGGTAAAGCACTTTGACCAACGAGAGTTGTTTTTTTAAATGTGCTATATAAATAAATGTGACGACTTGACTTGACTTAAGAAGGAACTGCAGGTGCTGGAAAAATCGATGGTAGAAAAATGCTGGAGAAACTCAGCGGGTGAGGCAGCATCTATGGAGCAAAGGAATAGGTGACGTTTCGGGTCTGAAGAAAGGTCTCATCCCAAAACGTCACCCATGATTGTAGTCGGTTGGGGGGGAGAAAGCTGGAAAATTAAGGTATGGACAGGTCAAAGCCTGGCAAGTGATAGGTGGATACTAGGCGAGAGAGGGCTTGATTGGCAGATGGGTGCAAAAAGTAATGGCTGTACATGAAAATGAGACAAAATGATTACTGAATATATAAAGAGAGGAGTGAAATGTAGTCAGAGGGAGGGATATAGGTGGAAAGGGGAGGGAGGATAAGGGTGGAAGAGGGGTGGGATAGTGGGAGAAATGTGAGAGCAATGTGGTGTGGGCAGGGGCACAAGGAAGAGAGAGGGGGGGGGGGAGATAGGGGAGGTAGTATGTGGAGATATACGGTCAGAATGAGAGTCAATGCTGAAACCCCTCCACAGTGCATATGTTGTACATTTACAACTGTTGATGCCCACTGTGGCCAGGGCCAGAGACATCTCAACAGCTGCCTTGTCAAGATCAGGACAAGGAAATCAACAGTGTCAGTGAAGCACCAACAGAACGCTCCAGAATCAACCCCTTGAAAATCTGTAACAGATTAGCAACGAGCAGCAAGCAGCGAGGGCCATTCCTTTTGGGGTGGCACAGTGGTATAGCTGGTGAAGCGCCAGAGACCCAGGCTCAATCCTCACCTCATATGTTGTCTATGTTGAATTTGCATGTCCTCCCTGTGACTCCATGGCTTTCCTCCAGGTGTACCAGTTTAGTTTAGATTAGTTTAGTATATTTTAGACTAGTTTAATTTAGCGATACAGTATTGAAACTGGTCCTTTGGCCCACAAAGTCCACGCTGACCATCGATCACCTGTTCATACCAGTCCTACGTTATCCCACTCTCTCATCCACTCCCTACACACCAGATGCAATCTACAGGTCAATCACCGACAAACCGCAATGTCTTTGGATGTGGAAGGAAACCGCGGGTTAATTAGCCTCTATAAATTGTCCCTAATGTGTAGGAAATGGAAGAGAGCGTGGGATAACATAAAACAAATGTGAATAGGTGATCGATGGTCGGCATGGACTCGATAGGCTGAAGGGACTGATTCCATGTTGTATCTGTCAATGACAACCAACTTTCAGAATGAGAGTCACCACTGAAAGCTCTCCACAATGTATGTGCTGTACAGTATCCAAGACTTTGGGGAAAATCTCAAACTTCCTTGTGATGGGATCTGTTAAGAAAATCATATCCTGGGTTGACGAGGTGGAAAGGATAAATACTGAAGGAACCACTTACCATGACAAGTTTCAAACTGTATCTTCTGACATTAGGATTTAATAATATGATTTATCGTCATTGCATTTTCACACGGGAACTATTATTCCAGCATGTTCATATTTTTTTCTGGAAAGTCGGGCAAAAATTCCTCGTAGGAAGAAGCAAATTGCTTTTTGAATCCACAGTTAGGATGTTGTCCCAGCAGCGCAGTTCCACAGTGGTGGGGAAACAGTAATTTGTTATCCTGCCAATTCAATTTCCCACACATGTGGTATAAATCACACACAAACATGAGGGGGCATGTAATACGTAAACCAGGCTTGGTTTCTATTAACTTCTGCAGACATCAGAAACTATACTAAGTTGTAACGGTTGAAGCCAATTAATAATAAAGAATAATAGATGGATACTTGAGAATATCTTTCAATTGTCAGAGTGTTTAGCATTACGGCATTAAACATTGAAAGAAAAAATTAAGACTGAAAATTGGACAATGCTTTTATTGGTGAATTACTCTAAATAGCTGAAAAGAGGATTTTAAATGAGTTACAACATAATCTTCAATTTTAGTTAAGTTCAGTTTCCTGTAGTTTAGAGGTACAGCATGGAAACAAGCCCCCGGCCCACTGAATCAATGCCAACCATTGATCACCCGTTCACACTAGTTCTATGTTATCCCACTTTCGCATCCACTCCTTACACGCTAGGGGCAATTTACAAAACCGACAAACCCACACGTCTTTGGGAAGTGGGAGGAGAGTGGACCTGGAGAAAACCCACGCGACCACGGGGAGAACACGCAAACTCCACTCAGACAGCACCCGAACAGGATCAGGATCAATTCCGGATCTCTGGCGCTGTGAGGCATCAGCTCTACCAACTGCGCCATAGTGCAGCCCACTAAATGACAAAAAAGTGCAGAATCTTAAGTTCTTGAATATCCACAGATGTCCACTGTACAATTAAAGTGGGAAATAAAAATGTTTTATAAAACTGAAAGATTATTAAAATCCATGGCCTCTCCTATCTAAGCCTTTCTAATACGGTAAATTAAGAGAGAGAATTCTATCATTAACACGGGAATTATGAAATCCTGATTGCTTGACTGGAGAGAGACATGAGAGAGGGACTCGATCGCATAAGCATCGTCTTTTAAAAATAACCCTCAAGAGGTAATGCAATGGAAATGCAGGCATTTGCTTTCTACATGAAGGCAAAATAATTCACAGCCCTATCTTTTTAAAAAACACTCAAATTCATCAGTTTTTCTGCACCGTTCAGAAGGCGAAGCATTCATTCCACAGATTATTTGTTGCGGCTCCATTTTTGAAATTTGAGCCCACATTTCTACCCCAATGTTTGTTGTATAATTGCATATTTAATAATATGATTTATTTGATAGAGTGTTATCAATTGAAACTATGTCTCATATTTTCCCAGATCAACATTGCACCCATCACAAATTCTGTTGAGGTCTAACATTCCTAAAATTCAGCAGGGAAGAGGAGATAATGAAACTGTCTGAAATGAGAGACCAGTATTGACAACTGTCTTAAATTCTGACCTGATTATACCAGAGGTTAACCATCCAGTGATTAAACTGGAGAGCTTGGGCTTCAGCTTATGTCAATAGATGTATAATGTTATCAACATAAATTATACAACAATGCACTTTGCCTCTGTCCCTTGACATTACATCAGGCTGAACTGTGCAAATGGCAGCCAATTAGCCCATTGTACATGGTGTAGTCATTCAAATTCGGCCCACACCGACCAAGATGCCCCATCTCCACTAGTCCCAGCAACCCATATTTGGCCCATATCCGTCTAAACCTTTCCGATCCATGTACCTGTCTAAAAGTCTGTTAAATGTTGTTACCCTGCCTCAACTATCTCATCTGGCAGCATGTTTTATATACCCACCACCCTCTAGATGCTGTATGCCTCCTTGACTCTTATCCATTACTTTCTCAATCAGATTCCCATATTCCCACAGCGCAGAGTAGTTGAATGGTTGTACCAGGTTCAATGGGCTAAGTAGCTGCCTAGCAGAGGCTAGCCTGATATATTGCCAAAGGATAGATGCAGAGTCCATCTGGACACTTTTTCCAGGGTCTATATTGCTAAAAGTGTTATATTGATGGGCTCAAGAGTAGAATGACAATACAACCCACCAATGTACCTGACCTTCAGGACATCATGGATCTCCACGTTTGACTGTGTACATTACATGTCTGAGCATTTTCAGGGTATAAATGATGGATTGTTGACAGCTCCCTTCAGTTAACACGTTTCAGTTCAGTTGTTCACTGTCATATTGAGTCAATAAATGTGCAGACCGTGTAATTGGCACAAAATATCGATGCCAATCCTAAAAGGACAAGGCTGCAACAAAAGCAGCAAGGTGACACAGCGGTAGAGTTGCTGCCTTACAGCGCTTACAACCCGGGTTAGATCCCGACTACAAGTGCTGTCTGTACAGAGTTTGTACGTTCTCCCCGTGAGTTTTCTCCGAGATCTTCGGTTTCCTCCCACACTCCAAAGACCTACAGGTTTGTAGGTTAATTGGCTTGGGAGAGATGTAAATTGTCCCTTGTGTGTGTTTGATAGTGCTAGTGTGCGGGAATGCCTCAAAACTTCCACAATAATCCCAATAGCGAAGAAACAGTTGCTGCCTGCCTAAATGACTACCGCCCTGTCCCCAATAATAATGAAGTGCTTTGAACGCCTGGTGAAACCCCACATTACTGCCAGCCTCCCCTCATCGTTAGACCCCCTCCAGTTTGCCTATCGCCCCAACCGTTCTACAGAAGATGCCATCTCTACCACGCTGCACACAGTACTCACTCATCTGGAAAACAAAAACACCTACGCCAGAATCCTGTACATTGACTTCAGCTCGGCTTTTAATACCATCATGCCACAGAAACTTGTGGAGAAACTAACCCTGCTGGGCCTCAACACCACCCTGTGTCACTGGGTCTTGGACTTTCTGACAGAGAGACTGCAGTCAGTCCGTGTTGGCAAGAACACTTCAGGCTCGATCACGCTGAGCACCGGCTCCCCTCAAGGCTGTGTGCTCAGCCCGCTGTTGTTCACATTGCTCACACATGACTGTGCTGCCAGATTCAGGGACAATAAGATCATAAAATTCGCGGATGACACAACAGTGGTGGGACTCATCAGCGGAGATGACGAATCAATGTACAGGGAGGAAGTAAAACAACTAGTGGACTGGTGCGGCAACAACAATCTAGCATTAAATGTCGACAAAACAAAGGAGATGGTTGTCGACTTCAGGAGGGTGCAGCCAAAACACACACCCCTCAACATCAGTGGCACCACAGTGGAGAGAGTGGAGAGCATAAAGTTCCTCGGAGTGCAAATTACAGACAGTCTCACCTGGTCCAGGAACAACACTGGGATTGTCAAACGGGCCCATCAGCGACTGCACTTCCTGAGGAAACTCAAACAGGCCTCACTCCCCACCAACATCCTCAGGACTTTCTACAGGGGCACGGTGGAGTCTGTACTCACGTACTGCATAAATACGTGGTACTCCACCTGCAACTGCTCGGACAGGAAGGTTCTGCAGAGGGTAGTGAGGGGAGCAGAGAGGATCATTGGCGTCTCCCTACCCTCGGTACAAGAACTGTTCCAGACCCGCTGTCTGAAAAAAGCTCTGAGAATAGCTAAGGACAAACTGCACCCCCTCCACACACACCTGGATCTCCTGCCATCAGGCAAGAGATATCGAAGCATCAAAGCCCGGACTACCAGACTGCTAAACAGCTTCCTGCCACAGGCTGTGAGGCTGCTAAACAGTCACTCTGTACTCAGTCACTTGATTCTGCGGCTTTGCACTGACATTTTAATAACTCTGGCACTGGCCACTCAAATCAGCTGCCCTGGACATTTTAATGATTGGTTTTACTGTATTTTAATGTTGTTGTTTTACCTGCTTTTAACTATTTATACTGTTTCATCAGGGACTGGATTGTTTTTATTGTTATTATGTGTGAAATGTTTTAAGTTTCATGTGAGATGCTGCGGTATTCCCTGGGAAACGTCTTCTCATTTTGCACTGTACAGCTGTTGCTTTGCAAGACGACAATAAATGTTGCTTGATTGATTGATTGATTGATTGTTGGTCGGTGCGGACCCAGGGGGCCGAAGGGCCTGTTTCTACGCTGTACCTCTAAACTAAACGACACAATCAAATATAAGAGTAGTAAATGTAGGAAAAAAAGTGTTTCAAATTCATTATAAGGCTGCAAGTCTTTGAAAATGTTCTTGGCAGTTAAAAATAGAAACATAGAAACATAGAAATTAGGTGCAGGAGCAGGCCATTCGGCCCTTCGAGCCTGCACCGCCATTCAATATGATCATGGCTGATCATCCAACTCAGTATCCCGTACCTGCCTTCTCTCCATACCCTCTGATCCCCTTAGCCACAAGGGCCACATCTAACTCCCTCTTAAATATAGCCAATGAACTGGCCTCAACTACCCTCTGTGGCAGAGAGTTCCAGAGATTCACCACTCTCTGTGTGAAAAAAGTTCTTCTCATCTCAGTTTTAAAGGATTTCCCCCTTATCCTTAAACTGTGACCCCTTGTCCTGGACTTCCCCAACATCGGGAACAATCTTCCTGCATCTAGCCTGTCCAACCCCTTAAGAATTTTGTAAGTTTCTATAAGATCCCCTCTCAATCTCCTAAATTCTAGAGAGTATAAACCAAGTCTATCCAGTCTTTCTTCATAAGACAGTCCTGACATCCCAGGAATCAGTCTGGTTAACCTTCCCTGCATTCCTTCTATGGCAATAATGTCCTTCCTCAGATTTGGAGACCAAAACTGTACACAATACTCCAGGTGTGGTCTCACCAAGACTCTGTACAACTGCAGTAGAACCTCCCTGCTCCTATACTCAAATCCTTTTGCAATGAAAGCTAACATACCATTCGCTTTCTTTACTGCCTGCTGCACCTGCATGCCTACCTTCAATGACTGGTGTACCATGACACCCAGGTCTCGCTGCATCTCCCCCTTTCCCAATCGGCCACCATTTAGATAATAGTCTGCTTTCCCGTTTTTGCCATCAAAATGGATAACCTCACATTTATCCACATTATACTGCATCTGCCAAACATTTGCCCACTCACCCAGCCTATCCAAGTCACCTTGCAGTCTCCTAGCATCCTCCTCACAGCTAACACTGCCCCCCAGCTTAGTGTCATCCGCAAACTTGGAGATATTGCCTTCAATTCCCTCATCCAGATCATTAATATCTTTTGTAAATAGCTGGGGTCCCAGTACTGAGCCTTGGGGTACCCGACTAGTCACTGCCTGCCATTGTGAAAAGGACCCGTTTACTCCTACTCTTTGCTTCCTGTTTGCCAGCCAGTTCTCTATCCACATCAATACTGAACCCCCAATGCCTTGTGCTTTAAGTTTGTATACTAATCTCTTATGTGGGACCTTGTCGAAAGCCTTCTGGAAGTCCAGATACACCACATCCACTGGTTCTCCCCTATCCACGCTACTAGTTACATCCTCGAAAAATTCTATAAGATTCGTCAGACATGATTTACCTCTCGTTGGTTCCTCTACATGTTGATTTAGATAACTATCCCGCATACATTCCAAGAAATCCTCTTCCTCAGCACCCCTGCCAATTTGATTCACCCAATCTATATGTAGATTGAAGTCACCCATTATAACCATTTTGCCTTTGTCGCACGCATTTCTAATTTCCTGTTTGATACCATCCCCAACTTCACTACTACTGTTAGGTGGCCTGTACACAACACCCACCAGCGTTTTCTGCCCCTTAGTGTTTTGCAGCTCTACCCATACCGATTCCACATCCTCCAAACTAATGTCCTTCCTTTCCATTGCATTAATCCCCTCTCTAATCAGTAATGCTACCCCACCTCCTTTTCCTTTCTGTCTATCCCTCCTGAATATTGAATATCCCTGGATGTTCAGCTCCCAGCCTTGGTCACCCTGGAGCCATGTCTCCGTGATTCCAACTATATCATAGTCATTAATAGCTATCTGCACATTCAACTCATCCACCTTATTACGAATGCTCCTTGCATTGAGACACAAAGCCTTCAGGCTTGTTTTTACAACACTCTTACCCCTTATACAATTATATTGAAAAGTGGCCCTTTTTGATTTTTGCCCTGGTTTTGTCTGCCTGCCACTTTTACTTATCACTCAGATTTAGTTTTAAATATTAGCAACTCATTTTTACCATAAAAGAAAGTTCGACACCGAGTCAACTGTTTTGGAGGCGTAAACTTCTGCTTTTCCAACAAGATTTGTGCGACATTGGGGTGACAAAGGGGCACATTGGTAGAGTTGGTGCCAGAGACCCAGGTTCAATCCTGACCTCAGGTGCAGTGCGGTGCTGTCTGTACGGAGTTTGTACATTGTCCTTGTGACCAGCTGGGTGCTCCAGTTACTTCCCACATTCCAAACACATGCAGGTTTGTAGGTTGATTGGCTTCTGCAAATTGTCCCTAGCATTTAGGATAGAACTAGTGTACAGGCGATCGCTGTTCGTTGTGGACTCGGTGTGCCAAAAGGCCTGTTTCCACGCTGTACCTCCGACATCCAACGTCTGTGATATCATCCAACTGACTGAGTTTCCAATCACAGTCAAGAGTTCTCACTAATCTCGTGTCAGGAAGAGATAAGAGCAGTTTTTAGATTGCTAATTAATGATTAAACATCGCACTAGTTAAAGATTAGAGTATACATAACCAATTAAGGTAGATGCTCATTTCAATTGTATGCTGAAAATTACTCAAGATTCTCTGGATCTATTCACAGTCAGTATATTCAAGAGCACAGTGGTGCATGGCACAGTAATAGAGTTTCTGCGTTACATTACCAGAGGCATGGGTTTGATCCTGACTACGGATGCTGTCTGTATGGAGTTTGTGCATTCCCCGTGTGACCTGCGTGGGTTTTCTCTGATATCTTCAGTTTCCTCCCAAAGACATACAGGTTTGTAGGTAAATTGGCTTGGTATAAATGTAAATTGTCTCTAGTTTGTGCAGAATAGTCTTAATGTGCTGGGATCGCTGGTCGGTGCAGACTCAGCGGGCTGAAGGGCCTATTTCCTTGCTGCATCTAAACTAAACACTAAAGAAATAACAGGAATAGATTACCAGACACCTCGTGTCTGCCCCACTATTCAATGTAACCATGGCTGATCTATACTGGCCCCAACCTCTCTTCTATATCATTCTTAGTTTGTGATTCTCCTACTCATTAAAACATCTCAACATCTTCCCTGCCAAACCCCCTTCACATCTTAGATGTTTGATTAAGGTCACCCCTCATTCATCTAAACTTCAAGATGTACTGACACAAACTGGCTGGTGGTATGACAGCCCACTCATCCCAGGAATAAGTTCGGTGAATCCCCTATGGATTCCATTGTTGTGACTGCATTTAAAAACTTTACTTTGAATGACACTTTTCCCGGGATGAACGCCAAAAGCGGGAATACTCAGGAAGTGGCACAGTGATCAGTTTGATGCCTGCCATTTATAATTCTCAACATTGTTCCTGTTCAGTCAGATGGAACCATAATTGGCTCAAGCTGCAGAGGTCAAATCACACATTCAAGTCCACTGTGTCAATATAGACGCAGTTTAAGATAACTGGCTGCACCCTCTATGACACTGTAACCCACTAGCTCTGTTTCTCTCATCAGACAGAGAGCTTCTTCAAGAGACATTGCAAAAGCATTAAAAAAAAAATCAAAAAAAATCACTCAACTAAGCAAATTTGTTGAAGAGTTCCCAACTCCAGAACAAAGGAGACGATCCTTCTAATTTGGCATCCGCACACAAAATGGTGGAGTATTTGTACATTAACTTACTTTACAGTAAGTTTTCCTTTGTGGAAATGCTCTCAATTGACAACAGATCAACCTCAAATCGTTGAGCCATTTGTTTAAATGAAGAGAGAAGCTTGCCAATCATTGAGATTTATTTTGTTTCCACTGCAATAAAGACATTAATTACAGAAGTAGCAGGCCTATGTTAATGCTTACAGCGAGATGTTAGTTAAATAGCCCAGGTGTGCAGTGATATTGTGTGGGCTGCAGATGTGGTACATGTCTGTGCATGGATGATTCAGGAGGCTTTAGAAAAACTTTGAAAATACTCAAAACTTTGGCAACACCCTAACATTGAGTTTTATATATTGTTTCTTAACCATTGAGTTGTGAACAAATGAACACAGGGAGGAATATTGGAAAAATATGAGTTCAGCTTTTATTTTGAATGCAGCCAGCATTGTGATCTCTTTCAAAAAATCTTCTTGATGCCGATTCCTTCAGCCTGTTAGAAACATAGAAACATAGAAATTAGGTGCAGGAGTAGGCCATTCGGCCCTTCGAGCCTGCACCACCATTCAATATGATCATGGCTGATCATCCAACTTAGTATCCCGTACCTGCCTTCTCTCCATACCCCCTGATCCCCTTAGCCACAAGGGCCACATCTAACTCCCTCTTAAATATAGCCAATGAACTAGCCTCAACTACCCTCTGTGGCAGAGAGTTCCAGAGATTCACCACTCTCTGTGTGAAAAAAGTTCTTCTCATCTCGGTTTTAAAGGATTTCCCCCTTATCCTTAAGCTGTGACCCCTTGTCCTGGACTTCCCTAACATCGGGAACAATCTTCCTGCATCTAGCCTGTCCAACCCCTTAAGAATTTTGTAAGTTTCTATAAGATCCCCTCTCAATCTCCTAAATTCTAGAGAGTATAAACCAAGTCTATCCAGTCTTTCTTCATAAGACAGTCCTGACATCCCAGGAATCAGTCTGGTGAACCGTCTCTGCACACACTCTATGGCAATAATGTCCTTCCTTAGATTTGGAGACCAAAACTGTACGCAATACTCCAGGTGTGGTCTCACCAAGACCCTGTACAACTGCAGTAGGACCTCCCTGCTCCTATACTCAAATCCTTTTGCAATGAAAGCTAACATACCATGCATGCCTACCTTCAATGACTGGTGTACCATGACACCCAGGTCTCGCTGCATCTCCCCCTAGGATGATGGAAACAGCATTAAAACCTTTTGAAAGAGAATTAGATAGGCACTTGATAGAAAATAACCTGGTCATAGGGAAGAGCACAGGAATGGAACTAAATGGATTACCCAACGAAGAGCTGGCAAGGATTCAATGGTGTGAAAGGTCTTTTCGTGGCATAGCAAGTCTAAGATTATAAATTCCAGCTAGATATTTCAAGTCTAGCATAAACTGGCTGAGGGCGATGTATTTACACAACTGAAGAATTTTCTTCACAGCATTTAATTAATTATTGGTGGTGAACAGGAGGATGAAGAATTGTTGCTTTCTCCGTGTATCTTGTGTTGGAAGCTTTCTTTCATTGGCAACAAGACGAATGTGCAATCATGATCTCCTCTCCGGAGTTCATGTTGATGATAGAAATTCTCAGCATAACGTCACCCATTCCTTCTCTACAGTGATGCTGCCTGTCCCACTGAGTTACTACAGCATTTTGTGTCTGTCTATGATTTAAAACCAGCATCTGCAATTCTTTCCTACATAAATTAAGGCACTCCTGGCTCTCTCAGGGATTCAAGTGAATGTTAGAAATTCCTAAACCAACAATGTTTACGTACTTTGTGCCCTAGCCAATATCTTTCCCTCACATATCGGCACAAATAAATTGTGGTCATTTATCCTTTATCTTCTTGGGGAATCCAAATTATTTTAGCATTTGTCCAAACACTAAGCTTCATAGCACGGAACGGAAACAGGTCCTTCGGCCCACTGGGTCCATGCTGGCCAGCGATCCCCGCAAATTAACACTATCCTACACTCATTAGGGACAATATTTACATTGACCAAGCCCATTAACCTACAAACCTGGACGTCTTTGGAATGTGGGAGGAAACCGAAGGTCACGGGGAGAACGTACACACTTCGCAAGGAGAGCACCCGTAATCGGGGTCGAACCCGGGTCTCCGGCACTGCATTTACTGTAAAGGGCCTGTCCCAAGAGCATGCGACTCCATGCGGCAAGCGCGACCTAATGTGGTCGCTTGAGCCGTACGGCCTCGCGGGGCTGATCCCACTTCGATCGCTGGAGCCGTATGGAGTTGTGTGGAGCTGGTCCCGACATCGCGCGGGGCTGCGAAAAACTGTGTTAAAAAATTCCAAGCGGCAATGGCCTACCAGCCCGCAGCCGCCTCGACGCCGTACGCACCGCCTCGACGCCGTATGTCACGTGCGAACTTCCTGCGGACTTCGCTCGAACTTCATGTCACTCACTCGATCTCCGCGCGGCCCCCGCTTCTGGTTTGGTCGCGCTTGCCGCATGCAGTTGCATGCTCATGGGACAGGCCCTTTAGGTCACGCTTGCCGCATGGAGTCGCATGCTCGTAGGACAGGCCCTTAAAGCAGCAACTCTACCACTGCACCACCGTGATATGGGGCTATGTATTCTATGTAGGCCCCCTCGTGATTTTATAAACCTACGAATCTTTCCTAAACCCTCCCTAGTTTTATCCCATCCTTGCTACGGAGTGGCAACCAGAACAGCCCACAATACTCCAAGTGCAGTTTAATCAATGTTGTACAGGTGTAACATGACATCCCAACTCCTACTCTCAATGCCTCAGCCAATGAAGGCAAGCTTACCATACATCTTCATAACGCTGTCTTCCTACATCACCAGTTTCATGTGAACTAAGGACGTACCCTAGTGCCATGTTCAACCATTCTCCCCAGGGACCTGCCATGTTCAACCATGCTCCCCAGGGACCTGCCATGTTCAACCATACTCCCCAGGGACCTGCCATGTTCAACCATACTCCCCAGGGACCTGCCATGTTCAACCATACTCCCCAGGGACCTGCCCCAACACTGTGTATGTCCCGGCCAGGTTCAAGTTCCAAAAATACATCACTTTGGACTTCTCCAAATTAAATTCTCATCAGCTATACCCTTGCCCGCTCTCCTTGTCAATTTAGATCCTGTAGTAACCTCAGACAATTTCCTTTACTGTACACCATACCACAAATTTGGTGTAATCTGCTAATTTACTAATCTGTGAAATTCTTGGCCACAGAAGGCTGTGGATGCTGTTAATGGATATTTTTAAGGCAGAGATAGATTCTTGATTTACTATGGATGTCAGTGGTTATGGGGAGAAGGCATGAAAATGGGGTTAGGCGGGAGAGATGATTAAATGGCTTGATGGCCAAATGGCCTAATTCTGCTCCTATCACTTATGACCATATAATCATGCCCCTATGTTATTTTATAAATGATTAGCGTATGTGACAGACAGTACAGGATCCAGCATTGATCCTGGTGACATACCACCAGTTACAGGCCTCCAATCTGAAGGACAACCTTTACTGTCCTCTGCCACTTAGTATCAAGCCATTTTTGTATCCAATTTGGATCTCATGTATTCGAACCACCTGGAGCAACCTACCATGTACAACCTTGTCAAAGGCCTTGCTGACATCCATGAAAGTAACATCCACTGCCTTATCCTTGCCAAATCCTCTTGGTCACCTCCTCAAAAAACTCTTATCAAATTTGTGAGACGTGATCTCCTGCAGACAATGCCAAGTCGACCACCTCTCATCAGTCCTTGCCTCTCCAAATACAAATAAATCCTGCCCTTCATTACCCCTTCCAGTTACTGATGCGAGGCCCACTGCCCGGTCAGTCTTCCCTGGCATGTCCTTGCTGCCCTTGTTAAATAAAGCTATAACATTAACCATCCTCCAGTCTTCCAGTTCCTCACCTGTGGCTCATGATGATACAAAATATTACTGAAGTATTTAGTATTTGTGTGGAGCCAAATGTTGTGGCTGGATTCAGTAGGCAGTTTTGATCACAATGTAATGTCATCCTATTTAACCTTGCGTGTAAGATCAAATACATCGGATCGCATTAGTTCAGAGATACAACTTCTGCAGCCTACCAAGTCTATGCTGACCAGCAATTATCCGTTCACACTAGCTCTATCCTACACACTAGGGACAATTTATAGATGGCCAATTAACCTATAAACCTGTACATCTTTGGAATGTGGGAGGATACCCGGAGAAATCCCACGCAGGTCACGGGGAGAACATACATTCTCCGTACAGGCAGCACCCATAGTACGAATTGAACCCGGGTCTCTGCTGCTGTAAAGGCCCTGTCCCACTTTTCCGAGTTACTCACAAACTCTCCAAAGTTTTCCCCCTTGATTCAAATTCAGAGAATTATGGTAATAGCCGTTCGTAGGTACTCTGGGCTATTTTTTTTTTTTTTAAACTCGTGGACATTTTTCAACATGTTGAAAAAACGTCCCGACTTACCTGATGCCCCTAGTTCCTACGGCTGGCATTACGAGCCGCTACAAAACATCTACAGACTCCTACGGGCTCCTTCGAGCTCGCTAGGGACATTACCCGACATTCCCCGAGTTCGAATCAAGGGGTGAGTTCGTGAGTAACTCGGGAAAGTGGGACAGGGTCTTAAGGCAGCAACTGTACTGCTGCGCTGCTGTACCAGCCTGTATTTACTGTACATGTGAATGTTTATGATGCTTAAGCTTACATACAATACATCCTGTCCCAGTTGGCTTGGTTGCATCATTCCAGTTGTAATTGGTGTTAATGAGCTTACTATAAATAAGATTCACCTGCTTTGACCATAGTGAGAGAGAATTTGTTTCACAGTCAACCACACCATGCATTTAGTGTCGGAAATTCAAGCAAACGGTTTCACAAATCCCACAGATGCACCTTGTAACTGTTTATTAATATCAAAGGGAAGAATGATAAATAGTAACTAAGCAAGTGCAGGGAGAGGGGGAAATAATCCAAGTTTATAAATAGGTTTAGTGGAGATCTTATCTGGCCTTGGCAATTACTGATCCTTGTCTTGTGATTGCTGTTATCACTCGAGTTGAATTGTGGTATTGGACATCTATTATTCACTCAATTGACACAGGAAATTGGATTTATGCTGATTCCTATCTTGCTTTTGCAAGTTAAGGAAAAATCTTGAACTTTCGAGACAAAATAGACCACTAAATGAAAACGCACATGACAGATTATTAAAACCTTCTCCCCAGTACTCACTTTATTGCTGCTTCAGGATAAGATTGCCTGGGAGAATCTGGGAAGAGAGCCATGCTTGGCTGGGAGTGAGTGACCAGTGAAGATGATAGTTATGCATCAGTGCACGGGAATAACAAGAGACACTTAAACAGCATAATACAAGCGTACAGACGATGATGAATGAGGTTCATGTGTAACTGAATCTGTCAATAATTTCTATACGTTGCCCCAAGTCGGAAGTCATTGGATGAATATACAAAGAATTCCCTCAGGATTCCAGTGCAAAATGGGAAAACCCACAACCAGCTAATTAGAAAACTTCCAGAGATGTTATGATGAGAGAGGATGCCTCCACTTGACCCAGTACTTCCATTTCCAAAAGTTGGAGCTAACTATGAAGCTGAAGATAAACACAAACTGCTGGAGTAACTCAGTGGGACTGGCAGCATCTCTGGATAAGAGGAATGGGTGGTGTTTCAGGTCGAGACCTTTCTTCAGTTCCTTCCTACACACAACTATGAAACTGGTTTTAAATACAGCTTTGGAGCAACAAATCAACAGGCAACTTCACACTACTGTGGATTAAAAGGCACGACCGTACTGACGCTAACTGCAGCTCAAGCCTAAATGTCCAAGTGTCACTAACCTCAGAACCATCAGCCACAGCACAAATTGGAGAATATCTATTGAAATTATTATATTTTGGTGTGAGATTACATGACCATAATATTAATCAAATAAAACATGTGTGCTATACCAGTTTATTGGGCAAAGAGAATATAATACAGCCTTAGTCCAGAATACACAATACCTCAACTATCCTGATGGCTCATCTGAGATATGTACCACATGAAATAGGTTTCTAAACAAGGTCAATCTCAAATTCACAAACTTGGTTAATCTGCCATTAGTTAATCATAGTCCCATGTTTGGCCTTTTGGAATTGGTTTAATATTGTCACGTGCACCAAGATACAGTGAAAAGCGTTGTTTGCCTGCTACCCTATCAAATCGTACAATACATGAATTACACATCAAGTCATACACAAGCACAACAGGTAGTGCAAAGAGAAAAATACCAGCGGCAGAATATAGTGTTACAACATTAAAGCAGTCATTGCAGAGAAAAAGTGCAAAGTCTGCAAGTAGACAGGGTGGAAGATCGGGACTCCTCCCCATCTTTAGGGAAGATCACTCAGCAGCCTAATAACGGGGGAAAAGGTATGTGCTTTCAAGCTTATGTATCTTCTGACTGACAGGAGAGGAGAAGAGGGAACGACTGGGTTGAGAGTGGTCCTTGACTTAAGGT
This sequence comes from Leucoraja erinaceus, assembly GCF_028641065.1. Classification (NCBI taxonomy): domain Eukaryota; kingdom Metazoa; phylum Chordata; class Chondrichthyes; order Rajiformes; family Rajidae; genus Leucoraja; species Leucoraja erinaceus. Next base: position 21,154,622 of record NC_073403.1, read on the forward strand.
AGATCAGTTTATAAATCCAATCATCATCTCTGTGATCTTGCAGCTGGAATGTATTGATGGTTAAAATACAATTCAACAATCACTTCCCCCTGCCATCATACTCATATTTTACAGTCCATCGCTGCTTAGGTAACAACTGAGGTACAGTTTCTTCCAGATGCTACCTAAATCAGTTGGTTGCTTTAGGACTACGTATATTTAAAAAAAAAAATAACATACACTAGAGGCTTCAATGGCCTTTTTAGGTCAATAATTGTTTTCTGAGCAGGCTCTGAACTATTTTTGAGAAGGGGGCAATTTAATTTTTAATTGAAGTTTCAGGTGCTTTTAAATAAAGGCACTTAAGCAAATTCTTCAGAATTCACAGCTTTCAGTAGTGAATATTAGTGAATATTCATGATTGAGGGATTTTCACTGACAATTGTTCCTACCAAGATGATGCGGCGAGGACTAGGAAGTATTTGAAGTGCAGGAATGAACTGCAAATGCTGGTTTACACCGAAGATAGACACAAAAATCTGGAGTAACTCATTGGAGCCGGCAGCATTTCTGGAGAAAACATATAGGTTTCGGGTCGAGACCCTACTTCAGACTAAGAGTCGGGGGAGAGGGAAACTAGAGATATGAAAAGGTACAATAAAACAAATGTGTGAAAAGTGTGAAAAGAACAAATGATAATGGCCATGCTAACCACTAGATATAGATGATATAGATATAGACACAGCCAAATTGATCATGTGACTTGTGGCAAACCATTGAATTTCAGCATTAGTAGATCTATACTCAATTAATATGCACCATCATGAAATAGCTTCTCACTCAATACACATGGACTTTTAAATTGACTGATGTAAATGGTGCAAACTCACTCAATACACATGGACTCCCTAAATTGACAATATTCTTCACCCAGGCCAATTCAACAACTGGAAATCAAGTTTGGCTTTTGAAGGTTTTGTAGAGGTGGCATGATGGCACAGCAGTAGAGTTGCTGCCTTACAGCGCTAGGGACCCGGGTACGATCCTGACCATGGATGCTTTCTGTACGCAGTTTGTACATTCTCCCCATGGGTTTTCTCCGGGTGCTCTGGTTTCCTCCCACACTCCAAAGACGTACAGGTGTATTGGCTAATTGGCCTGGTAAAATTGTCCCTAGTGTGTGTAGGATAGTGTTAGTGTGTGGGGATCACAGGTCAGCATGGACTCAGAGGGCTGAAGCCCCTGTTTCCACGCTGTATCTGTATCTAAATGAAAAAAAAAAATCAAAAATTGTCCCAAGATATCCAAACTGATTGTGCCTCGGGCAGCTGCACAGTGCAGGTGTTAAACCTCCTGCACTTACAAAAGATGCGACTGTTCCCCTCCCCGTCACCTACCACTCCCCCTCCCCCTACTGCTGGTTTAGGTCCATCAAAACCTACCTTTGGCATGCAAGAAAAGTTGCCTGGTATTATTGACTGATACAAGATCCATAGATATTATTGTAGATAGAGTTTGTGGGATATAGTTAATACAAAGCATGGCTGTAGTGACTGATAGCAGTGACTAAGATGTACCCCTGTGATTTCTACCTGGTAATCAACATGACCTGAAAGTCAAAAAAACAAGTTAACTTTGGACTCGTCTTAAAAATTAAACTCAAAAGATTGTCAACATTCACACCATTTCATTTTCTGACCAGCTGTATCCTGTAACACTCTGCAGGTCCCAAGACATGATTTCAATCAAGAACAGGAACAAAAGACTTGAACAGAGCCATTCACAGTTGTGGTTGCTTTGTTTAATAGTTGCCACAAAGACATTAAAAGAGCAATTCTCTCAGGAATTCCAACAAGAAATTCCTAAGAACAACACGGGCTTAATTGTAGGCAACACTTCAAAGTTTAAGTGTCTCCCCTGAAAGAAAGAAATTAGGATTCCTCTCCATCTGTGGATGGGCTACATCCTTTGTCACTACAAAGTGGAATACAAAAATAATGGCACAAATGAAATCTGTGTAAAACTTCCACTTAGTAAAATCAAGGGTTGAAATAATTAATCCATCACAACAGCCATAAACTGAAGGTGGTATAACATCTTAAATCAGGTTATCAATGCATTGCTGTGTGTACATTCCTGGATACAATTAATGAAGTCTTAGGGAGGAGCGTCTAAAGTGGATTTTTTTGTACTCATTGTTTATAATTAGACTTAATAGGTGGGGGGGAGGGGGGTCCATCACTGTCAGAGTTGCTGCCTCACATTGCCAGAGACCCGGGTTCGATCCTGATAAAGATACAAGATACAAGATACAATTTAATTGTCATTTGGACCCCTTGAGGTCCAAACGAAATGCCGTTTCTGCAGCCATACATTACAAACAAATAGACCCAAGACACAACATAATTTACATTTTGTGCGCTCAGAGTTGTGGCGGTGATATAAGGCCCTGCTAGGAGCTCTTCAACCCCGCAACTCGGGGGGGGGGGGGGGGGGGGGGGGGGGGGGTGTCCGCCAGACCCGCAGTCACTGTCAAGAGTTGCTGCCTCACATAGCCAGAGACCCGGGTTCGATCCTGATAAAGGGAGCTGGTTGTATGGATTTTGCAGATTCACCCCCACCCCACCCCCACCCCCCCACACACACACCCAACAAAAAATAACAACAAAAACTACATAAAAAACAGGTTTCACTGGGTGCTGACGAGAGTCGCGCCGCCTACCGGGTGCTGGTTGTATGGATTTTGCACATTCACCCTGTCAGGTTTCACTGGGTGCTCCAGTTTCCTCCCACATTGCTAGAACGTGCGAGTTTGTAGGTTAAATGCCTTCCGTAAATTGTCCCTATACTGTAGCTGAGAACTAGTGTGGATTGTTGGTCGGCATAGACTCAGTGGGCTGAAGGGCCTGATTCCACACTGCATCTCTAATCTACTTTCCACAATGTTTTTTTAAAACTATACTTTCATATAAGATTGACAGAGGTTATTCATCCCACTGAGTCCATGTTGATGTAAAGAGCACTCCCACCAGTTATCTATACCCTCTCACACAGCAATGCACTCCTCCACGCACCTGCCACCCATCTACACAAAGAATCATTCGCCACTAATGTACGTACTATCTTTGGAATGTAGGGAGGATCCAAAGCTGGAAGAGGTCCAAGTGGTCACAGTGCGAATGTGCAGACTTCACACGGACAACACTCAAGGTCAACGGTGAAACTGTGAAATGTGGCATCTACATGTTGCTGCTCTCAATAAATATGACACACAGCTCCAGGAAATTGAATACCTTTCCATTATTCCAAGTCACACAAACTAACTCTCCCACATTTACAATGTTTTAACACTTCAAATACAATGTGGGATGCAGCAGGATAAATCATGGTTAATTAAATGTGTAACTCAGTGACGTGTTTACATCCTTAAAGTCATGAACAGCAGGAAGAGAATCTAACCAGCACCAGTCACTCAACTCTCCAGTCCATGCCCTTTCCCCAGATGGACCTCTTATATGGGCAGTATTTAATATAAACAGTCTAGGTAAATGATCACGTTATTTAATATGTAAGAAGGAACTGCAGATGCTGGTTAAACCGAAGATAGACACAAAAAGCTGGAGTAACTCAGCGGGTCAGGCAGCATCTCGGGAGTAAAGAAATAGGTGACGTTTCTGGTCGAGACCCTTCTTCAGATTGAGAGTCAGGGGACAGGGAAACGAGATATAGATGGTGATATAGAGAGATATACAACACAAATGAAAGATATGGAAAATGTAGCATTGATGAAGGAAAGGTGGAGTCCACAATGGTCCATTGTTGGCTATGGGCTTGGTGATAACGAGTTATACAGAAAATGAAACTCAACAGGGCGAAAATGAAACTAGTACAACAACTAGGCTGGGGGAGGAATGAAGAGAGAGGGATGCAAGGGTTACTTGTAGTGAGAGAAATCAATATTCATGAATCACACTGAAATCGAAGCTTGCAGGCTGTTAACTAATATCATTTTACCTCTGGAAAGATACTACAAATCTGACATGGGAAATATTTGAAACATTAAAAAAGAGCAAAGCACATAGACTTTGAAAAGCACCTTTCTTCTTAAAACCGATAGGTTCCAGCGTTTAAAATTTGGTACCATTGTTTCTTGTTGGAGAAGGTGTGAAAATTAGATCAGTGAGTCACCGGTGCGCTGAAAATAAAATCGTTATTTACAATCAAACCACTTCCTACCATGTTCAAGCTCATTACTATACGCACGGGCCCACTCTGAAAGGCTTTAGCTTAAAATACAGACTCGTTCGTCATCTATCAGATTGCAGAGTTTATTTCTACGGGTAAAAGGGCTCATGCTTACAAATTACAGGTGGAAGACAATGTGCATGTTGTGTAACCATTCCCGTGAGCGTCACTGGTTGTGAGGCTATGGGATCTGTTGCCTGCACCTTGAGATATTCAATAGCGTTGTCTCTGACATCAATCAGTAAGTCAATTGCACACCGACATTCATTTGCTGGCAACTGACAACTCAGAGATTGCCCTGTGCCAATTTACCATTCACAGAAAGGTCATCTTCTGATAATAATGTTCCTTCTCGAATGCAGACTAGTCATTTGGATCATGGCATGGCAATGGTTTTTTTTTTTTTTTTTTAAATGCACTGACAGTCAGGTTTAAGACAAGTGTTTTTGTTGCGGTCAACTCATTCTTCAGACAGGCACGATATACCACAAACAGCCGCACACCATCAGATTCAGGTACAGCCATTTTCCTACATCTAACAGATTAGTGATCCGACCTGCTAAACCCTAATCCTACCCCAGCAGCAGAACACAAGGGACCACCTGCAATAGTCCGAGGAAGGGTCCCGACCCGAAACCCACCCTTTTTCTCCAGTCACTGAGTTACTCCAGCACTTGGTGTTTATCTTTGGTATGAGCCAGCATCTGCAGTTCTTTAGTTGAGGCATAGGAGTTTATTAGATCCACACAAGGGCGGCACAGTGGCTGCCTTACCCGGGTCTGATCCTGACTATGGGTGCTGTCTGTACGGAGGTTGCACAATCTCCCCGTGACAACCTGGGTTTTCTCTGGGATCTCAGGTTTCTTCCCACACTCCAAAGACATTCAGGTTTGCAGGTTAATTGGCTTGTAATTATAATTATAAATTGTCCCTAATGTGTGTAGGATAGTGTAAGTATGTGGGGATCATTGGTCGGCACAGACTACGTGGGCCGAAGGGCCTGTTTTTGCACTGTACCTCTAAACTAAACACCTGCGATGTCAGGGAATCGACTTCTCTCTTTGAGAATCATAAGCTGGGGTTCTTTTCTTTGGACAAAGGATGCTGAAGAAACACTAACCTGAAGTCTATAAGATCCATGGCCCTAGATTGTGCAAATAGGAAGGATGAACCACTATTTTTTAGAGGGTTTAATTATGATTATAATATAATTTATGGAAGGATCAGAGAGTTGGTGGAGAACAAATGATCGATCAACTGTGCCATTGTTCCAATACTTCTTTATCTTTCAACCCACAATAGGGCTTCTCAGTTCGAACAAGCCTCTTAGACTTGAAATACAGTGCAAAAACAGGCCCTTCGGCCAACCGAGTTCACGCCCACCAACACTCACCCCTTACACTACCACAATCCTACACACTAGGGACAATTTACAATTATACCAAGCCAATCAGCCTACAAACCCGTACGTCTTTGGAGTGTGGGAGGAAACCGGAGATCCCGGAGAAAATCCACGCAGGTCACGAGAAGAACATACAAACACGGTACAGACACCGCCCGTAGTCAAGATCAAATGTAGGTCTCTGGTGCTGTAAGCCAGCAACTCTACCACTGCGTCACAGGCACGTATGTCTCCTCACACCATGGTGAAGGTCACTTTAGCCTCATTCATCGAGTTGCAGTCTCAAACAATGCTGGCTTGTGTCCACATTTGAAGGCAAAACACCAAGTTAGTATTGACTAGTTCATTGAAGCAGATAAGAGTATGTACCTTGCCCCCAACGACACCTATTAAACAAAGTTTTTCATGACTACCAAGAGGAAATGATGCAATGATTTTCTCAAAGCTTACCCGCCAATGCACATAAATCCCTGCCCTATTTCCACTTAAAACTGAAGATCATTCACGATGTTATTGAGAACCACTTGTCCATTTGTCCAGTGCAGGCAGAAATTCAACATAACGGCAGGAGAACAGCAAGTCCCAAACTACCCACTTGCCTTCCCCATCAAACCCGTCTTGCCCAACTGGGTTGGAGTTTGTAGATTCCACAATGGGCTCATTCCACAACTACCCCAGGACCCACAGAATTGGAGTGGAAGCAAGTTATCCTTGATTCCAAGGAACACCAAGGCTTAAGAACTCCTTTATACTTCTAATTTGAATCTTCCAAGTAACACAGATGAATGGAAGAGTAAATAATAACCCAATATCGAGCTAGTAAGGAGAAACTTCTGGTTGGTGTTAATTTTCAAAACTTCTGGTCAACACTGCCTTTCGAATGTTGATGGTGGTGCCACTGCCACTGGTGATTTAATTTATTTTGTTTGTGCAACCTTTACCCAACGTTAGCGTGGTTAACTTACACTTTGATTAAAAAATGTTGCTATTGCCTTCTGCTTCATTGCAAAAGGAAAATAAATTAAGCATAACTCCATGGAATCATTGACAATTTTTTTTTGATTGTGGAGGAAATTGATCGCAAAAGGAACATCTGATGGTTGGCGGTATAACAAGGAACTGGAATCTTGAGCAAAGCAAAAGTGCTTGACCGACTAAGTAGGTCAAGCAATATCTATGGAGGGAATGGACAGGCGATGTTTTGGGTCGAGATCTTTCTCCAGACTGATTGACAGATGGTAGGTGCTATTTGTAAGCGTAGGTGCTGTTTGCTGGTGGCTCTTTCCATCATTTTATTGCTTGGCAGAAACTTGTAGAATAATAATCAACTAGGAGATATTGGCCTTATTTTGTACCTAATATAAACTGTCGACCTTCCATATTGTTGGTCAGGTGCTAATAGCCTTGATTAGCATTCATCAAACACCATTTCCTTGAAGAAGCTGAAGAATATTTCAACAGACTAAAACATTATCCAACATGGGTTCCATACATTAATTTACAGCATTAAGAACAGTTTTTTTTGTATGTTATAAATTGCTATGGAACACCGCAGGAGATGCATAGGGCAGTAATGGTGCAGTGGTAGAGTCGCTGCCTTACAGCGCCAGAGACCCAGGTTTGATCCTGACTAGGGGAGCTTGTCTGTGCGGAGTTTGTACGTTCTCCCCGTGACATGCGTGGGTTTTCTCCGGGATCACCGGTTTCCTCCCACACTCCAAAGACATACAGGTTTGCAGGTTAATTGGCTTGGTGCAATTATTAATTGTCCATAGTATAGCGTAGGATAGTGCAAGTGTGCGGGGATCGCTGGTTGGCATGGGCTCGGTGGGCTAAAGATCCGCGCTGTATCTCTAATTAAACTAATCTACTTGTCTTCCTTTGATGGACAAAATTGGATCATTATGGCGAGAGCTCTCTGCTGCAACAACAAATGCTGAGGGCACTGAGACGGGTGGTTCTATGTAATATCAGCAGTGATGTACACAATCCATACAAGGTTTTCAGTCAATGTTCTCCACATGCTTTCCATTATTAGTCTGAGAGCTGTAGGTCAGCTGCTTCAGTTACAGTAATTACTGCACCACAAATTAGATTATAGTAAGACAAGACAAAACTGTGCCTGAAGTCATTTTTAGAATGTGATGAAACTGGAAAATGCAAATATTGGACGCTGCAATTATACGGGTCAGACATCCATCATTTGAAAACACAGACAGTGACCTTTATTTGAAATCCACTCAATATGAAACTTGAGGGGTTTGATGCACTGAAAGATTGCCGATTCCATTTACTGAATGAAATTCCTCCCATTTATAGGAACATAAATTGGTCATTTTATAAATGGCACAACTGCATGCAATGATTTATTTCACTTCAAATCGATATGAGTGTCTTGCTTGTATAAGAAGAAAAAAATAAATCAAGCTGCAACAGAAATATTGGCAATGTGCTGCCTCAATCGACGAGTTGCAGCTAAATATTAAAACAAATAACATTATAAAATAAAGTTACAGAAAAATGTATTAACCAGGAGAGAAGAATATTTGAATATTCATGAGAGTGAATAGAATAGCTGTGACCACTTGTTCTGGACTTCCCCAACATCGGGAACAAATCTTCCTGCATCTAGCCTGTCCAACCCCTTAAGAATTTGTAAGTTTTTATAAGATCCCCCCTCAATCTTCTAAATTCTAGCGAGTATAAGCCAAGTCTATCCAGTCTTTCTTCATATGAAAGTCCTGACAATCCAGGAATCAGTCTGGTGAACCTTCTCTGTGCTCCCCCTCTATGACAAGAATGTCTTTCCTCAGACTTGGAGACCAAAACTGTACGCAATACTCCAGGTGTGGTCTCACCAAGACCCTGTACAACTGCAGTAGAACCTCCCTGCTCCTATACTCAAATCATTTTGCTATTTCACAAGTAATTGTGTCTTATTTTCTATGCACATGAAGGTACTTTTTTTCCAGGGTAGAATTGAGGGGATAGCTTGAAGGTGAGAGAGGCAAAGTGTAAAAGGAGATTTTCTGGGGCAATATTTTTTCATGCAAACTTCCAGAGGTGGGTAGTAGAAGCAGACACAATAGCGGCATTTAAGAGGCTTTTAGGTAGAGAATGGATCGTGTGCAGGCAAATGAGGTTAGTTTAACTTGACATCATGTTCAGCATGGACATTATCGGCCAAAGGGCCTGTTCCAGTGCTGTGCTATACTGTATTATGCTCTTTGACTGGTAACCTTTTGAAAATATTCATGCCATTTCCCACAAGAAGTTGTTTGTAAAGCCAAATAAGTATATTAAATCCTCTTCTTGTCGGGCTAAGATAAATGTGGTATTTGCTAAAGTCACCATTAAATCACTCCAATCAGAGAGGGAGCAAGATTGGTTTTGTTTCGGGTTGGTGTACATTCGATGCATGATGTAACACCGACCGACCAGCGTTCCTCACTTCCCATGCAACCTCCAGCTTGCGACTCCAGCAGTAAGTCACAGATGTATAACCTGGAGCTGTGCCTTATCAGTTCATCAGCCACGTTAATGAATTAAACCTCTTTCCAAACTGCAAAGTATGAATTATCCCCGGCTTGATATATTGACTTTGTGATGGTTACCACACCTTTAGCAGGTCCCACTCGGCCTTGCGGGCTTCAAAAAGCAGTGATTTCCTGAAGGCAGGATGAAAAAGGCATGACACGCCGTAAATAACAGCAAGAGTAGTTATAACGATGCACAGCTCGGCCCTCTGCTCACCCCACCAGCAACCCACTCTATAGCGCGATGCTGAGAAGAGTAGAAATCTGAAATGCCAACTATTAGAGAGATCACCTGGCATTGTTGGATATGGGGCAAAATTGTTGCCAAGATTGATTGATGCCTGTACAGGAACAAACCGCAGACAGGAATAGAAGATAAACCTGTAGTTGAAGAAGAGGGGAAGTGTTCCGCCAGATCTCTTTAGTTTAGCGATACAGCATAGAAACAGGTCTTTCAGCCCACCAAGTACACTAGTTCTATCCTACACACTAGGGACAATTTACAGAAGCCATTAAACCTGCACATCTTTACAATGTGGGAGGAACCCAGAGCAACTGGGAAAAACCCACACAGTCACGGGGAGAAAGTACAAACTCCATACAGACAGCACCTTTAGTCGGGATTCAACACTGGTCTCTGGTGCTGGAAGGCAGCAACTCAACTGCTGTGCCAATGTGCAGCTCTTTATTGACTGACCATTTGGAACAGAGGTGCATAAACTCTGAGGTCATATTGTTGTACATCATATCCATTGCCTATCTCAACCAAGCCTCCACATTGTGACACTTATGCTAAATCTTATGTTTTCTCATGCTTCAACCAACCATATCATTGAGTTGCAATGTGCAAATGGACATCTTGCCGACTTCATCCTGGTCAAATGTCAAACCTTATTTTGCAGATGTGGTTATTGACTGACACCCAAGTGGGCGGTAGCAATGATGCTGGGCAGCTCTGCAAAGGATGGCCAACCTTTACTACCTGGCCCGAACGCTCTTGAGAAAGTGGTGGCGAGCCAGCCACGTTTTTGGTGAAGGTACTGCCCAAGGTACTGTTGGCCAGGGAGTTCCAGGACTTAGACTTAGCAACAAAGAGCAACCAGTGATATATATATCTAAGTGAAGATGGTGCACAGCTTGGAGCAAAACCCAAATGAAACCTACTGAATAATGAAAGGCCTAAATAGTGCGGATGTGAAGAGGATGTTTCCACTAGGGAGAGAGTCTAGGGCCAAAGAGTACAGCCTCAGAATATAAGGACGCACATTTCGAATGGAAACAAGGAGAAATTTCTTTAGCCAGAGGGTGGTGAATCTGTGGAATTCATTATCAAGCCTTTGGGTATTTTTAATGCAGAGATTGATAGGTTATTTATTAGTAAGGGTGACAAAGCTTACAGGGAGAAGGTATAAGAATGGGGATGATGGGGGAAAAAAAAAGATCAGCCATGAATAAATTACAGAGCAGACTCGATGGGCTGAATGGCCTAATTCCTTTCCCATGGCTTATGATCTTTTAGAGCTTACATGTGATGGCGTTTCCTTGCATCATCTTCCCTTATCTTTTTTGGTGGTGGAATCATAGTCATGGAGTCATAGAGCTTGGAAACAGGCCCTTCAGCCCAACTTGTCCACTCCAACCAACATTATTCCCATCTACACTAGTCCCATCTGCCTGTGTTTTGTCCATACCCTCTAAACCTATCCTATCCATGTACCTGTCCAAATGCTTTTGAAACTTTGCGTTAGCACCTTCCTCTGAACCGAGGTTGTAGGGTTGGAAGTTGCTGCCAGCGTGTAGAAGTTTCCAAACTGTATTTTTCAGTTAGTATACACTCTCTCCAGTGTTTGGAAATAAACATTGAGGTGGTTGGTTGTGGTGCCAATAGAAATCAAAAATCTTCAATTGCAGGAAATCCAAAATTAAAAACAAACCAGGAAGCGATGCAGGCACTCAGCAAGCCAGAGCAGCAACTAACAGAAAAACAGAAAACATTTCAACCCATAGACACTTCATCAGAACGGGATCCACAATTTCCACAGAATCGTGTGGAAAATGTTAGTCCTACGTTGTAGGGAAGATCAGGGAGTGAAGCATAGGTCAAATGGTGAAGCCAGGGTTGACATGGCAGTATGTTTTAGAGATTATACAGTCATAGAACAGAGCAGTGCAGGAACAGGCTCTTTAGCCCACTATGCCAGGGAGAAGGCAGGAGACTAGGGTTGAGATGGAAAAGTAGATCAGCCATGATCTAATGGCGGAGTAGACTTGATGGGCCAAATGGCCTAATTCTGTTCCTATGCCTTATGGTCGGTGGCGAACATGATGCAGTTAAATTAATCTCACCTGCTTGCATGTGATTCATATCCCTCCATATCTGTGTGCCTATCTAAAAGTTTCTTAAATGCCAGTATCATACCTGCCTCCTCCATCACCACCCCTGGCAGCATGTTCACGGCATCCACCACTCTCCATGTAAAAACAAACAAAAAAAACTTGCCTGGCATATCTCCTTCAACTCTGCCCCTCTCACCCTACAGCTATGACCGTGGCATTTCCACCCTGGAGAAAGGTTCTGACTGTCTACCCTGTCTATGCCTCTCATAATTTTAAATACTTCTAACAGGCCTCGGCCGCCAATGCTTCAGAGAAAACAATCCAAGTTTGTTCAACCTCTCCTTGTAACAAATACCATTTAATATAGGCATCATTCAGGTGCCCTGTGCCCTGTGGAAGCCTCCACATTCTTCCTGTAGCAACCAGAACTGTACATAATCAATCCATGAATGGGTGCATTAAGAGAGAGATAAATGTGGAAAGTGTACAAGATCAGGTAGTTGGAGACTTGAAAGATATAGAAAAAAATTAAAATGTGACATGCAGGTCTGTGGGCATGCATGGTCAGGGTGTGTAAATGGAGAGAGACATACTGAGCTGAGTTCCAGCGGACAGCAGTATACAAGTCAATTTTATAATATTCAGCAGTGAACACTTTTCAAAGCACTTGCTCTGGGTTTAAGCAACAAAACGTGACATCCAACCTTCCCTTAGTGCCCCTGTATCATTCTGCTGTGTGAAGAAATTGGATCACATACACTCATGTTAAAGTTGCAATCTTTAAATCCTTCAGGGTCCAAGCATCTATAAATTGCAAATATAACCTTGATGAATCCTTCTTCAAAAGCATTCATGAAATAACAGAAGGGGAGGTGCGGTGCCTCCTTAGTGCCAACTCTTTGAAATTACTCACCAATACCAATAAAGCAATACCAATCCCATTAGCTGGGCAAGGCTATCAAAGTAAACGGCCCTCACCTCTGTTAATCTCCTACCAGTACCAGGAGCCGGTGCTTTAGTCAGAGGAAATGAATCAGAAAGAGGGATTTATTAGTATGCTTTTAATGTAGATGAGTCATGCAGGTTGAGATGAGTTGCCACGAGCCATATTTCATCAGGATACTTCATCAGAGACCAGAGCAGGAGAAGCAATAGCTTTTTTCATTATTACCTCACCAACAATGGAAAGCACTCTTTTCCCTCGCTAATAAGATTTTTCAATCCTTTTACAAAGCTCTGATCAGAAAACAGAGGTTCTCTTAAAACCAACTATGTTTCCAAAATATCTTTTTGCTGCAAAGCTGTTTGTAATGAGAGGGTGGCTTGGTGGCGCAGTGGTAGAGTTGCCTCCTTAGAGCGACAGAGATCTGGGTTCGACCCTGACTATGGGTGCTGTCTGTATGGAGTTTGTACGTTCTCCCTGTGACCTGCGTAGCTTTTCACCGGGCGCTCCAGTTTCCTCCCACACTCCAAAGATGCACAGGTTTGTAGGGCAATTGGCTGGTCAGTGCAGACTCGGTGGGCCATAGGGCCTGTTTCCGCACTGTATCTCTCAACTAAACTAAAATAAACCAATGAGAGATGATGCAAGTTGCTCATTTTCTTTCACAGATGTTGACTAGCTACTGAGCATTTCCAGATTTTTCTGATTATTTTCAGAATTGCAGCTGGCGTATTAAACCTAAAATGAAACAACGCCAAGAAGAAGCAGTCTGGTCCTCTGTGCAATGTGTGTATCACACTTAAAACTACAGAGCACATTCAACTCCACTTCCTAGGACAAGCAGATTTTGCTGCTGCTGCTGATCATCAGGTATAAATCAGTTAACACAGTAAACATCGACAAGTTGCAGGATTGTTCAGACCAACAGAAGCATCTAAAAATAGTACCCTTAAAGATGCCAATTCTTTCAGTGTAGGAAGGAACTGCAGATGTTGGACTATACTAAAGATAGACACCAAATGCTGGAGTCAGGCAGGTGATGTTTCGAATTGGAACCCACCTTCAGGCCAAGTCTGAAACATTACCTATTCCTTTTCTCAAGAGATGCTGCTTGACCCACTGAGTTACTCTAGCATTCTGTTCCTTCAGTAAATGCTTCTCAGATATTGGAAACATTATCAATAATTCAAGCCAACACGGGTGCTTAAGGAAACAAAAATGAAAGCTCACAACATCAGAATCTTATTGCAACTTTCTTTCACACAGATACTTTCTAAGCAGCTCCACAGAAAATAAACTTGCCACACATACAGCTGTCAGATGACACAACCTTTAAAGTGGTATCGGCTTCAAACAATCACATCAGCCTGAATCTGTGGTTGATTTTTGCACTGTCTGCCTGACTTTTTACAAATGTTAACTTTATTCAATATAAAAAATACACACAAAAAAAACATAATAAACCCTCAATACATATATAGTGTCTATACATTCAAAATTACTAGCATTACATTCAGTAGTGTCAGTAGTATTTTTAACATAACACCCTTGCCACTTATGTGACCCCCTGGGGTGATGTCTCATCTTTTGTTTGAAGAGTGTCTACTACCAGACGCTGCCTCTCAATGAACTATTTATATGCACTGCTAACTTGATTGTGTTTGAACTATCCTGATTTTTGTTTGAACAAAAGTACAAGTAATATTTGGCTTCAGCCTCTGCAGTTCTCACCTTCATGCATCCGTGGAGTTCTTATTTGCAACAAAAGAAGAATTTTTATTCTTTAAAATAAATAAGTTACAGATGGGGAAGAAAAAATGAGGGGAATAGATGGATTGAATGCACATAGTCTTTTACTCAGAGTACGGGAAATCAAGACCCAGAGGATATAGATTTAAGATGAAAGTGGTAAGATTATATAGAAACCCGAGGGGCAACTCTTTCCACACAGAGGGTGTTGGGTATATCGAACGAGTTGTCATAGTTGCGGCAGGTACTATAGCAATAACAGCATTTAAAAGACATTTGGCCAGGTACGTGGACAGGAAACATTGAGAGGTATATGGACGAAAGGCAGGCAAAATCGATTAACTTTGATGGGGTCGGCATAGACGAGATGGGCCGAAGGACCTGTTTCTGTGCTTTATGATTCCACAAGCCGACTCCCCAACTAGAATCAACAGCTCATATGAACCAAAACCAACAAATGCCCTGGGGCAATAGAATAAGTAGGCTGAATAATATCTGCTCATCAGATTTAGTCCTTTCAAGTAACAGGATTAGAACTACTGCATCTGCCTATGGTATGTTGTCTGCCCAGAAATAATGTAAGCAATGTGCCATTTGAACAATAAAACCCTTACATTATGTGCAAAGGTTATGATTTACAGAGCAACAACCTCAGAGGACAAGCCTCAGTTTAATCCAACCTGTTAATGTCATCAATATGTAGATAATTGTTCAGAATAGGAGCATCTCCAAGATGCATCATAAAGCGAACTTGTATTAATTGGCGATGGAGAAAGATGGGTTATCAGGATCAGGATATCATTAGATAATGCAGATCATCTTCCCTTTTTCTTGGCCATACAAATAACATGTCATTTCTCTCCTTTATTCTTCTGCTTTCTACCTCTGCTTCTTTTCTTTTCATTCTCTTTTCCTCATTTTCCTTTTCTTACTTTCTGATATCACACACGTTTCTATTTATTTTCTATTCTTTCTCCGTCTCCTTTTTATTGTTAAAATAAAAAATAATAAGAAGCTGTACATGAATTGTAACATGCCAATATATACTAGGTACCTAAAAAGGTACCATATTATTGCACTTCTAATAAAAAAAAATATAAATACATAAAAATAACATGTAATTCTCTAAATAGTGATGAATGAAAAATTAACTTCTGAAAAATTGTGCAAGAATCGTTTTTGGTTGAACCCCCAGCAACAGATAAATGTGCTGTGCCAGTGTAGTTGTTTTACACAGCACAAGGATACTGCAAACACTGGAACACATTCCATCTGCCTTTGAGTTGGTGGAGTTTACTTATAGTACGTAATCGAAGCATTCCACAAACCCCCTCACATTTTCATTCAACTCCAGGCTGTGAATTCTTTGTGTCCCGATTTGCTCACTAAACTCAGTGTTTGCTTCATCTTATTGAGGGGCAGGATGGAGTCAAATATTTGGTTTGTCGAATAGTTGGAAATGGAACGCTCACTTAATTAGAGAAGGAAATCCCAATGAATACCAGCGGCCTTTGACTACTGCAAGAGACAGGTTGGCAACATATATGCATCTCTGCTTCTCAGCAGTGCTTAGTGCAGAAGTGGCATGAAGTCCTTGCAGCCATAGTCAGAAATTGCACAAAAGCAAAGTATTACATAAAGAAGCAGCATTTGGGAATGATATAATGTGGCTCTAAAGTGACATTGTCCTGATGAAGCAGACAACAGAGCTATTTGACAGATTGGTAGAGTCGCATTGACTGAAGTCAGCTAGCTGGCTGTGTCACACACAGGAGGATTAGGGGCAAATTGTTAACTTCCTCATCAGCTCTTTGGTGATTAAGTTCCTGTGCCACTGATTATCAATTTCCAAATAGTTGGCTACAGACGTATATACATCCCCTACTTCACCACAGAACAATTACTGGCTTCAAACTAATAGAAAAATTACTTGCGGAAATTAGGAATTGTGACTACGCCTGATTCAGTAGAGTTCCTGTTGGGGCATGGTCATATTACATCACTGTTACCCCAGTGCACATCAAATTGAATTAAGAAATGCCTAAGGTCTTTGAATTATGTATGTTTACAAAGTGAAGGCTTTGAGATCCCGAAACATTTACATTTGATAGCGTTGATCCAGGAAATCCGAGCTTATTTGTATACAACTGAACTACTGAAATGTTGCTGTATGTATTTACAATGAAAATAAAGTGTTTTATTATTAATATCTGTATGAATGAAAATCTGCCAGAGAACATAAACAGGCAAACATATTGACCACCCTGCTGTATTAGCACAACATATCATTGTATTAATTAATGTTCTTAACTATTTATCACTTTCACTCGAATTAAATGGGGCTTTCTTTCCATGGAACTCAAAATTATAGAAATTTGTGAATGGAATCATAATGTTCCAAAATTCTCCACACGATAATGGAACCATGCGCAGGATTTACAACTATTACGCTTCATTAGCAGTTCCCCGAGTTCCCCTATGTTTAGTTTATTTAGTTTTAGTTTTTAGATACGGCGTGGAAACAGGCACTTCGACCACTGGGTCTGCACCGACCAGAAATCCCCTCAAACTTACAGTACCCAATACACACTAGGGATAATATTACAATTATACCAAGCCAATTAACCTACAAACCAGTACGTCTTGGGCGAAAACCAGAGATCCAGGAGAAAACCCACGCATGTCACAGGGAGAACGTACATACTCTGTACAGACAAGCACCTGTAGTCAGGATTGAACCAGGGTCTCTGTCAAGGTAACTCAGCAATCTACCGCTGCACCACTGTGCTGCCCTGCCAACACCATGTTGCGTTGTAACTCTTTCTTAGTATAATTCTACAGATCAGTACTCTCTCAGCACTTACTGTATGCTCTTGTCAAAATTTGGATCAAGCTATGCCAATCATTAACCACAACTACTATGAACATCGATGGACCGTGTCCTTGGTTGCACCGCGGACTTTGTTTATTTTTTTTTGAACCAGTATCATGCTTGTTAACTTATTGATTTTTAAAATTATTATATTTATGTGTGTAGTGTGTTTACGAACCTATTGAGCTGCTGCAAGTAAGAATTCCATTCCATGGCAATGAAACTCTCTTGACTCGACTCTTACCACTTTCTCC
The DNA here is from genome assembly GCF_028641065.1 of Leucoraja erinaceus. Taxonomy (NCBI): domain Eukaryota; kingdom Metazoa; phylum Chordata; class Chondrichthyes; order Rajiformes; family Rajidae; genus Leucoraja; species Leucoraja erinaceus. The sequence goes on from NC_073403.1 coordinate 21,171,939, forward strand.
GATGAATGAAACATATTGGAAAATCGGAGCATTGTAAGTTGTAATATTTATTTTCCTTTCGCTACGTTGGATATTATTACACAATATTTGTAGTAAAATCCAACGTAACGAAGGGATAAGTATTGCAGAGGGGGCAGCTTACAATGCTCTGATTTCTGCATCTGACATGTAGAACAATCAAAATACTGTGTCACTCTCTCAATGCTCCAATGATTTTCACCTACGCAGGCCGGCACGGTGGTGCAGCATTAGTTTTGCTGCCTTACAGCGCTTACAGTGCCGGAGACCCAGGTTCGATCCCGACTACGGGTGTTGTCTGTATGGAGACAACAACCTGGCCCTTAACTCCAAGAAGACCAAGGAGCTCATTGTAGACTTCAGGAAGTCCAGTCAAACATATTGCGTCACTTCAGGTTCTCAACGCTCCAATGATTTTCTTGGACCCACAATACACTCTGATCAAGGGCCATCAGGCAGGAGACGGAAGGTCCAGCTGTTCCTCAGATTTTGCTGCCTTACAGCGAGAGCTCCTTACAACTGCATCACAGGGTATGGCAACCTCTGTTTCCGACCGGAAGTTGCAGAGGGTGGTGGTGAAAATTGCCCAACGCATCACCGGTTCCTCGCTCCCCTCCATTGAGTCTGTCCAAAGCAAGCGCTGTCTGTAGGGTGGAGTGCTGTACGTTTACTCCCCATCCGGGACCGCTACAGGTCTTTCTCCGAACCAGCAGGTCTTCTTTCCGGTGTTGTCCTCCCAACACTCCAAACCACCCCCCCCCCCCCCCCCCCCCCCCGACGACACTACTTAGGTTTGCTAGGTTAATTGGAGATGCTTGGTGTCTCTGTACTGTACACTGACAACAATTAAAATTGAATCCCTAATCTGGAGTTTGCAGGATACAGGTTTGTAGGTTACTGTGCAAGGATACAATTGTCCCTGGTGTGGCAGGATACTGTTAATGTGGGATCGAAGGAGCCTGGGCCTGTTTCCATGCTGTATCTCTAAAACTAAAACTTGCATGTCCCCACTCATACAGAAGCAGTCTTTGCGACACTGGATAAGAACGTGGATGGAACAACTGTTACGTTTGCAGATAAAGTTGGAATATGCAGAGGTATGTGTAGGAAGGAACTGCAGATGCTGGTTTAAACTGAAGATGGACACAAAATGTTGGAGTAACTCAGCAGGACAGGCAGCATCTCTGGAGAGAAGGAATGGGTGACGTTTCCGATCGAGACCTCTTCTTCAGACTGAGAGACTTCAAACAGAAATGTGTGCCCAACACAGGCAAATGAGCACAACACGTAGCAGAGACAAGGTAGGCTGGGCTGTAAGGGCCTGTTGTTGTGTGGTACATTTATTTGATTCTAAGATTTGCAAGCTCAGGTCCAGCAATGCCCGAAGGCCCTGCTTGTAGAATCTGGCACTGTAAATCCACCTGAGACAGGTCCACTTTAAGTAAACTAGCTACCTGGCTCCCCAATGTTACTCTTCCACACAATTTCAAATATCAACACCTTAATAGGCCTTTCTCACGGGGCGATGATGCAAGATGCAACGAGAGTGAAGTGGTCGTGGTCTAGCACGATATCACACGATATAACGGGGGGGGGGGGTAGACAAAGAGTTCCCACGGTACACGGCATTTCTGTTATTTGTGCGAGTGACTTGTCCGTCTCCCGAGCTTTCCCGTTAAATCTTGAAAGACGTTGTAAACTGTCAAGTGTAATTAAATCATCACGTGGCACAAATGATGGGGGGGGGGGGGGGGGGGGGGGGAGAGAAATGAGGGGAGAAATGTATATATACACACACAAAGCAGAGTTTTACTGTGTATGTGGGAGACACAGATGGACTGAGCACAGTACCTCAGTCGTACTGTGTGTAGGAGAGGGGGAGAAAGAGACGTACACTCACAGAGGCAGAGTTTCTCAGCCTGTGTGAGAGGGAGGGAGGGAGAGAGAGAGAGAGGCACACACAAGGTGGATGTGAAATCCCACCTGCCTGTTTCAGTGACAGACACCCACCGCCAGTAAATGAAGACACCCCCATCTGTCTCACCCTCCTCTCCCTCGACTCCCCCACCTTTCCCTCCCAACTCCAGGAGGGGGAGGGGGGGGGGGGGGGGGGTGGCGAGGGAGAGAGAGAGAGAGTGTAAGTTACCTAAAATTAAATAATTCAATGTTCATAGTGAACTCAGACACAAAATGTTGGAGTAACTCAATGGGTCAGGCAACATCTCTGGAGAAAATGAACAGGTAGCGTTTGTGTCTATCTTCGGTAAAAATCAGCATCCGCAGTTCTTTCCTGCACAATGGATCTCAGTGTCAAGTCCCTGACTCCCGTTGGCAGGCCATTCGGCCCACAGCCCGCCCAGCGATGACTAACCCATGTCACAGGGGGATGGTGTGAAGGCAGAGTTAGACAGACCTTGATTAATGTTACGGTTGGGGAATGGGCTATAATATGGCCAAGGAAACGCTGTTATTCGTGATGCCCCCTCCACCCTTTCCCAGTTGTTCTCAATCGCACCCCTGGCCACACAAAAATTTATACTTTAAGAAGGAATACACAGAACATTTAAACTCAGAATGCTTCTAACAGAGTGAGCCATGTGAGCACTTTGATCATTCTCCCTGTATTTGCATTTGACAAAATAGTCGGAATAAAATGTTTAAAAGTGTTCAGAACTTTTGCTATGCCTAATTGGCCTTACCTCTGTGAAAATAGTTTGATATTCGTAGGTGAAATGTCACCAACAATAATTTATTATATTATTAATTGACTAATAATTGACTCTATTAGCAGAAAGATGCAATTCTGATCTAATATTATAAGTGCCTCTGTCTTTGGAAGCAACACCAGCAATTTATTAAATCTGACTACATGTGGAACAGTGGCTGAGTTGCTGCCTCACAGCCCCAGAGACCGGGGTTCGATCCTGACCATGGGTACACCGGTTTCCTCTCACACTCCAGAGATTACAGGTTTGTAAATTAATCGGCTTCGGTAACATTGTAAAATTGTCCCTGGAGTGTATAAGAATAGGTGGTCGGCGCGGACTCGGTGGGCCGAAGGGCCTGTTTCCGCGCTATATCTCTAAAATCTGAAGTTAGGTAATGTCTAAAGGAACTGCAGATGCTGGTTAATACACACAAAAGGACAAAATGTTGGTGTAACTCAGCAGGTAAGTCAGATCTGGGAAGAAAAACATAAAAAGCTGGAGTAAGTCAGCGGGTCAGGCAGCATCTCTGGAGAAAAAGAATAGGTGGCGATTCGAATCGGAACCTTTCTTCAGACATCCTAATCGGAATTGAGTCTGAAGATGCGTCTCGTCCCGAAACATCACCTATTTTTCTCCAGAGATGCTGCTTGACTCGCTGAGTTACTCCAGCTTTTTGTGTCTGGCTTAGTTTTAAACCAGCATGTGCAGTTCACTCCTTTACACGGGTATCTGGAGAACATTGATTGGTAGCGTTCCGGACCTTGCTTCGGAAAGGCATCGATCGCTGGTCAGCGAGGACTCCGAGCTGTATCTCTCAAAGAAGTACATGTGAAAAATTTCTCATAGACCATAAAAATGCAGGACCTTTCAGTAAAGTCCCTTTTAAAGATTATAATTATTTTCTTGAATCTCATTAACATAACTCATGAATAAGTTGATGTCCATATGCGGATGCAAATCTTTATTTTTTTAATTCAATCCCACAGAAGACAATTTTTACTGACCTTCTGTCCCCACTGTCCAGCTTCACCGTTTGCAGGAGTTCCCACGGTACATGCAAGAGTCAGTACGGATATCACACTGACCACTACGTGCATATAATGTTGCAATGTTCAATCACAAGTGTACAAGTCACTCTTGGAGAAATTCAAGCTTGTTTGAATTTTCTCCCGAGTCACCAAGTTACACGAGTACCTGCCGTTAGCGCCACGGTGCTCCACGAATGCCGTACGGTTATCGCAAGAGGTTCCCACGATGTTCAACTCTGGTTAACTCTTGCGTCAAGTCGCCCCGTGAGAAAGGGGTTTAAAGGAATTATTTTTATTTTTAAGGTACATTTATAAATCAGCTCACGTCACATTCCTGGGTTGACAAGACTAATAACTGGAATGTTTGCTCACCTCACCAGGAAAGATCGGACTGGCTCGACTTGCATCTGTTGGAGTTAAGAGGATTGGGAGAGATCTTTATATGTAAGATATATTTAATATAACATACAAGATCCTAATGTTTCCTCCAGTGAGTGAACCTTGAAATAGGATCACTGTTTAAAATCTAATTATTCAGAGATATATTTTTCTTTCAGAGGGTACCAAGTTTTTTGAATTTTCATCCTCAAAGAACGGCGGAAGCAACTTATTTAAATACATTTTAAGGAACAGGTAGACGATTCTTGTTAGGCAAAAGAATGGAAGGTTACTGCAGGTAAACCGGAATAGGCAGTTGAGAGATTATGATCGGATCAGTGTGGGCTTGTTCCTGTGCTGTAATGTTCTATGTTCTCAGTATGATCTTATTAAATGATGAAGCACACTTGAAGGGCCAAGTGATGACCTCATGGTCCTAATTCATGTAATCAAATATACATCATATAATGCTGGGATACTGACATGTAGGGTCCCCACCTGTGGAAGTTGAAGGATTTTGTAGGGACCACATTTCTACTGCATTTGTGCTGGAGAGATGAAACCTTTTTCCCAGGTGGAAATGTCAAAGATGAGAGGATATTGAATGAGATGAGGATGAGAGGATATTGCTTCAAGGTGAGAGGGGCCAAGTTTTTACATGGGGCATGGTGGGTTCCTGCAATGTATGCCAGGTGTGATGTTGGAGCCAGACAGGATAGTGGTGTAAGAGGCTTTTGTATCAGAAGGCTATGTCTCAGAAACATATAGGATGGCTGGAATCACGCTGTCTGGCAGAGCATTGTTTTGAATTGGACGTCTTGGTCTTCAAATATTCTTTTCCCTGCTGGTGTGGTGACATCAAGGGTGAATTTCATTGCCAATGTCAGCCTTTGCTGAAGGGTGGCTTCCAGAATATCAGAGGTAGGTTATGAATGTATAGAACAGTACAGCACAGGAACATGTCCTGCAGCCCAAAATGCTCATGCTGAACATGATGCCAAGTTAAAATAATCTCTTCTGCCTGCACACGAGCCATATCCCTCCATACACATGGGCCTATGCCTCTTAAACAACCCTATCGTATCTGCCTCCACCACCATCCCTGGCATTGTATTCCAGGCATCCACCATTCTCAATATTAGCAACTTGCTCCCACCCCCCCCCCACCCCGCACATTTCCTTTAAACTTTGCCCCTCTCACATTAAAACTAAGCCCTGCAGCCTTGGGATGAACCCAATTATCTACTCTAGCTATGCCTCTCATAATTTGAGATACCTCTCTGGTCTCCCGAGTCATGCTTCCTTTGTTTTGTACATGTTAGCCATCAAACGCATTCTCTCATATCCTTCATTGAATGTTCAGTCACGAAACATGTGCACACACAAGATTCCTCTGCATACTACAGCCCCATTGTTCTGAGGTAGAATGACCTTGGTTCCGATGTGAAGGAAATGTCAATGGAACAGTTCCCCATTAGTCATGTCATTCAGCTTCACTCCAACAGGAACTTTACAGTAGTTTAGAGATCAACATGGAAACTGACGCTTCAGTCCATGAGGTCCATGCCGACCATCGATCACCCGTTCACACAAGTTCCGTTCTCCCGCTTTACACACTAAGGGCAATTTACTTAAGCTAATTAACCTCCAAACCCACATTTCTTTGGGCAGTGGGTGGAAACCCAAGCACCCGGAAGAAACCCCATGCAGTCATAGGGAGAACATACAAACTTTACAGACAGCATCCGAGGTCAGGATCGAATCCGGGTCTCTGGTGCTGTGAGGCAGCAGCTCAACCAGCTGCGTAACTGTGTCACTCCACCACCTTTGTTGGTGCAGGACTGTGGTGGGATGTTACAAGAAAATGGTGGTGATAATCATGCAGCTGTACTGGACTTCAGTCTGCACTGAGCACACTGTGTTGTGCAGGGTGTGAGGGTTCTGGGTTTGCATGTCACTATGGAATAGATGAATTTTTAAGGGCAGCCCAATTTGGAAAGGACACGCTGCAATATTATTTGTTGATGCCTTTTGCAAGATTAATAAAGATCAAGTGTTGACATTATTGTTGCTCCCTAAAGCCAAACACATATTCTGCATTCCATATCCTTTTCCCAGATCTCCATGTTGCGTCTTTAACAAGATCAGTTTGCTCAGCGTGCAACTGAAAATAATCAACAGGATTTCCTAAACAGAACACACTGTTCTACGAAGACTGTAAACGCCACGATAACTTATATTAGCACCCTGAATTCATTCCATATCTATTTCAAGTGTGCAGGAAAGAAGTGCATGTGCTGGTTTACATGGAGATATACTGGGGTAACTCAGTCGGACAGGCAGCATCTCTGGATAGAATGAATGGGTGACGTTTTGGGTCGAGACCCTTCTTCAGAAAAAGTGTCTCGACCCAAAACATCACCCATTCCTTCCATCCAGAGATGTTACCTGCCCTGCTGAGTTACTCTAGCATTTTGCGTCTATCTGCAGCTATTTCAAAAGGTTATAGACCCAATCACTGACAGAGAGGGATTGTGTTTTTTTAATGGGTTACAGTGTGGGGAAGTCAATCTCCAGGTTTGCCTTGGAATCTCTAATAGGCCTTTTTCACGGGGCGACTTGACGCAAGATGTAGCCAGAGTGAAGTGGTCGTGGTCTAGCACGATATCACACGATATAACGGGGGGGGTAGACAAAGAGTTCCCATGGTACTCGGCATTTCTGTTATTTGTGCGAGTGACTTGTCCGTCTCCCGAGCTTTCCCGTTAAATCTTGAATGACATTGTAAACTGTCAAGTGTAATTAAATCATTACGTGGCACAAATTATGTCACTTTTTTTTTCCACACACTATAAATATCCTCCCTTGGTTGAATTGGTATATACACACACAAAGCAGAGTTTTACTGTGTATGTGGGAGACACAGATGGAGTGAGCACAGTTACTCGGTCTTTACTCTGTGTGGGAGAGGGGGAGAAAGAGACGTACACTCACAGAGGCCGAGACTCTGTGAGAGAGAGGCACACACAAGGTGGATGTGAAATCTCACCTGCCTGTTTCAGTGACAGACACCCGCCGCCAGTAAATGAAGACACCCCCATCTGTCTCCCCCTCCTCTCCCTCGACTCCCCCACCTTTCCCTCCCAACTCCAGTCCCGTCCCGACCCCCTGGGAAACTGAAGGGAGCAACAATTAACTGCTGCCTGCCCGCTGAGTTAAAGAGTTCCCACGGCAGTAAGACAATGTTAGTTGCGCCCAAGTTTAAATTTCCAACGTGTGTTTCAGAGTAAATCAAAAACTGTCTGAATCAGCAAGTTAGACACAAAATGCTGGAGTAACTCAGCGGGCCAAGCAGCATCTTTGGAGAAAAGGAATAGATTCCATTTTTGGTCAGGACCCTTCTTCGGGATGATTGTAGGGGGGAACTGGAAGCAAGAAAAGACCGGGACAAATCAGGGCCAACAACAGATGACCTCAGCAGGGTATTCTGAAGAGGGGTCCTGACCTGAAATGTCGCTTAACCCTTTCCTCCAGAGATGCTGCCTGACCCACTGAGTCACTCCAGCACTTTATGTCTACATTTTGTTCCCTGATAGGCCAATTGTTGGCGAGGGATAGTGTGATCCCAAGAGGGAACCAGCGTGGCAAACCTTGGACTGGTTAACCGACATTTACTGCATGGGAGGGCAGGCGGGGGAGAGAGAGAGTGTGTAAGTTACCTAAAATTAAATAATTCAATGTTCATAGTGAACACAGACACAAAATGTTGGAGTAACTCAATGGGTCAGGCAACATTTAAACTCAGAACGCTTCTAACAGAGTGAGCCATGTGAGCACTTTGATCATTCTCCCTGTATTTGCATTTGACAAAATAGTCGGAAAAAAATGTTTAAAAGTGTTCATACCTTTTGCTATGCCTAATTGGCCCTTACCTCTGCGAAAATAGTTTGATATTCGTAGGTGAAATGTCACCAACAATAATTGATTCTATTATTAATTGACTAATAATTGACTCTATTAGCAATTTATTAAATCTGACTACATGCGGCACAGTGGTTGAGTTGCTGCCTCACATCCCCAGAGACCGGGGTTCGATCCTGACCATGGGTGCACCGGTTTCCTCTCACACTCCAGAGATTACAGGCTTGTAAGTTAATCGGCTTCGGTAACATTGTAAAATTGTCCCTGGAGTGTATAAGAATAGGTGGTCGGCGCGGACTCGGTGGGCCGAAGGGCCCGTTTCCGAGCTATATCTCTAAAATCTGAAGTTAGGTAATGTCTAAAGGAACTGCAGATGCTGGTTAATACACACAAAAGGACACAAAATGTTGGTGTAACTCAGCAGGTAAGTCAGATCTGGGAAGAAAAACATAAAAAGCTGGAGTAAGTCAGCGGGTCAGGCAGCTTCTCTGGAGAAAAAGAATAGGTGGCGATTCGAATTGGAACCCTTCTTCAGACATCCTAATCGGAATTGAGTCTGAAGATGTGTCTCGTCCCGAAACACCACCTATTTTTCTCCAGAGATGCTGCTTGACTCGCTGAGTTACTCCAGCTTTTTGTGTCTGTCTTCGTTTTAAACCAGCATGTGTAGTTCACTCCTTTACACGGGTCTCTGGCGAATATTGATTGGTAGCGTTCCGGACCCTGCTTCGGAAAGGCATCGATCGCTGGTCGGCGAGGACTCCGAGCTGTATCTCTCAAAGAAGTACATGTGAAAAATTTCTCACGGACCATAAAAATGCGGGACCTTTCAGTAAAGTCCCTTTTAAAGATTATAGTTATTTTCTTGAATCTCATTAACATAACTCATGAATAAGTTGATGTCCATATGCGGATGCAAATCTTTATTTTTTAAATTCAATCCCACAGAAGACAATTTTTACTCACCTTCTGTCCCCGCTGTCCAGCTTCCGGTTTCACCGTTCGCACGAGTTCCCACGGTACACGCAAGAGTCAGTACGGATATCGCACTGGCCACTACGTGCATATAATGTTGCAATGTTCAACCACAAGTGTACAAGTCATTCTTGGAGAAATTCAAGCTTGTTTGAATTTTCTCCCAAGTCACACGAGTACTTGCCGTTTGCGCCACGGTGGTCCACGAATGCCGTATGGTTATCGCAAGAGGTTCCCACGATGTTCAACTATGGTTAACTCTTGCGTGAAGTCGCCCCGTGAAAAAGGGGTTTAAGATTACAGGATATTTTTACAGGAAGTTAAAAGCAGGTCTCGTTTTGAAATTTCCAAGATGATGGCTGTGCAGATTTTGCTATTCTTATAGGAAAAAATGTTTTATAGGATTACAAATCAATGGGATGTGGACACTGTTGGAAATGTGAATACCGCTGTTTGCCCTTGAACTAAGAGTAATCCACATTGGTGGGTCAAGGGTCAAGATTCAAGAGTGTTTAATTGTCATATGTACTGAAATGGATCAACAACATTCTTAGTTGAAGGACCCTGGCCACACTGGGCATGAAGAGAACATATCCTTCCCTGAAGGACATCAGTAGACCAGAATATTGTTTTTTTAAATTACAATCCAATAGTTTCATTGTTCCTTGTAAATGGTATAAAGTTAAGCACATTATTGACAGCGGAATCATTATATCAGTACTTTTGCCAATGACATTTCATATACTGTGCACGGTTTACAACTCCAGTCCAAAGAGCACCAGAGTAAACTGTGGTGAGTCTATAAAACCTGATCAAATAAATGAAAGCCCTGAAGGCTATATCTGTAAAATACAGCATCACTTCAAAATTTCTCCAAAAAGAGAACCGATTGGAGATGGAGAAAACTGCAGATGCTCAAATCTGGAACAAAAAACAACTCGCTGGAAGATCTCAACAGGTCGAGTAGTTTCTAAAGCGCCGAGTTACTCCAGCATTTTGAGTCTATCTTCAGTTTAAACCAGTATCTGCAGTTCCTTCCTACACATCTACATTGCACTGCAGGGCATCAATCCAAAACATAGACCATCCCTCTCTGCCTCCACAGATGTTTCCTGACCTATGGCGTTCCTTATTATTTGCAACTGAAAATGATTGGAAACTTCCAGGTTAGCTTTGTTAAGAGTTTTGCTTTAATGTAAACTTTAGAAGCACAAAAAAAACTTTAAAAAAAAAACAAAACCCTGGAGCCACGCAGTTCATACTTGTTCATCTGATACCCATCGTCTGGCAGTCACAAACGAACACACTTTTGTATCGTTATACATGTGCCTACATGCAACAAAGAAAGTCCGTGTGGGGATTCAGCCGAGAACACTGCTATTTTGGCTCATTGCCCGTTTCAGTGCATTCAAAATGTTTGAGGTTTACCGAATGCAAATACAGGGTACCACACAGTGGTAACTAGAACATGCCTATGAAACACTCTCAACATCAGCATCTAAAGTTGTGTTTTTATCTTTTTCTGTCTTCTACTTAAATGTCAGGAAAAGGCACACAAAAAAACCATGGATATATAGAAAATATAGTAAAATAACATAATAGTATATACCAGAAGGTCCAGAACTCCGCTGCCTGCATTATCACCAGAACCCCATCTACCGAACACATCACTCCCATTCTCAAACAACTGCACTGGCTCCCTGCCCAATACCGCATTGATTTTAAGATTCTCCTCCTCACTTTCAAAGCCCTCCACAATCTCACTCCTCCGTACCTCTGTGAACTCCTCCAGCCTTACACTCCATCCCGAACTCTCCGATCCTCTTCTTCCTCCCTGCTCTCCACTCAATCTGCCCGACTGTCCACGATGGGGTTCAGAGCCTTCAGCCATTCTGCCCCTTGCCTCTGGAACTCTCTCCCATTATCCATCCGTACCATAGAGTCTCTTCCCACCTTTAAAACCTCCCTCAAAACTCACCTATTCAGACTGGCCTATCCACGTAACTCCGCTTTATCAAATTCATGGATATGTTGTTTTTGTTTCATTTTATTTATAATTTGCTTGTTTTAACTGTAAGGTGTCCTTGAGTGTTCTTAAAGGCGCCCATAAATAAAATGCATTATTAGAAGTACAAAAACCATCAAGATTTATTTTGACACTTGAGGTCTTCCATCAATTTGAAGTCTTTATCAATTTGATGACAAACAATGTATTTCTTTTGTCTGAAGAAGGGTCTCAACCCAAAGCATCACCTATTTTCTTCGCTCCATGGATGCTGCCTCACCCACCGAGTTTCTCCAGCATTTCTGTCTACCTTCTAATTCTTTTGGTAGATGTTCAGAGAGGCCAAGGAGTTACAGTGTTAGAGCAAAGAAAATGAATATGTCTGGTACCAGTATTTGCTTTCAAACAAATAATGAATATTTTATGTTCACATAACCCATTGATTGAGATTTTTATGTGTAAGAAGGGACGGCAGATGCTAGTTTAAACGGAAGAAAGGCACAAACAGCTAGAGTAACTCAGCGGGACAGGTAGCATCTCTGGAGAGAAGGAATGTGTGACATTTTGGGTCGAGGCCCTTCTTCAGACTAGTTAGGGATAAAGCAAACGAGAGATATAGATGGTGATGTGTAGAGATAAAGAACAATCAATAAAAGATGTGCAAAAACAGTAACGATGATTGAGATTATTAGCTTGATGTCCGAGTGATCAGCCAGAAGAAGGTTGTCGATCTAGAACCAGCCTATTCCCTCCACAGATGCTGCCCGACACACCGAGTTTCTCCAGCACTTTTTGCTCAAGATTCCAGCAACTGTAGGTTCATCTTCATTGAAGACCTCATGGCCCATTGTCACATATATTCCAGTGAATGAGTTGATGTTAAATTGAAACTTGGGCTTCAAACATATTCATGTAAAAATGTTACCTTGTTATTGCAGTGGAAGTAATACGTTTCCCATTTGTTTTATAGATTAGCTCCAACCCAGCCAGAAACAGGTTAGAAGCAAGCGACGGCTGATAGGGTGGAGGGTGAAGACAAGGGGGACTTGTAACGAATGGGGGGGGGGGGGGGGGGGGGGGGGGGGGGGGGAGGAGTAAGGGCAGAGCTGCAGGATATACACATATACACAGGGGTTCCCCTCTTCCATTATAGATGAAGCTCTCACTAGGGTCCCCTTGATATCCCACAGCTCTGCTCTTACTCCCCCTTCCCCCCATTCGTAACAAGGAAAGAGTCCCCCTTGTCCTCACCTTCCACCCCATCAGCCGTCGCATACAGCATATAATCCTCCAACATTTTCGCCACCTCCAACGGGCTCCCACTATTGGCCACATCTTCCCATCTCCCCCTTTTCTACTTTCCTCAGAGACCATTCCCTCCGAAACTCCCTGGTCAACTTGTCCCCTCCCATCCAAACCACCCCCTCCCCAGGTACTTTCCCCTGCAACCGCAGGAGATGCAACACCTGTCCTTTTACCTCCCCCCTCAACTCCATCCTAGGAACCAAACAGTCTTTTCAGGCGAGGCAAAGGTTCATTTGCAGCTCCTCCAATCTCATCTATATCCGCTGTTCCAGGTGTCAATTTCCCTACATCGGCAAGACCAAACGCAGGCTTGCCGATCGTTTCGCTGAACACCTAAGCTCAGTCTGTCTTAACCCACTGATCTCCCGGTGGCTCAGCACTTCAACTCCCCCTCCCATTCCCACACTGACCTTTCTGTCCTGGGCCTCCTCCATTGTCAGAGTGAGGCCCAGCGCAAATTGGAGGAACAGCACCTCATTGGGTAGTTTACACGCCAGCACCCAGCAGTATGAACATCGACTTCTCTAACTTCAGATAGCCCTTGCTTTCTCTCTCCATCCCCTTCCCAGTTCTCCCACTACTCATATTAAAAAGAGTGATGTATGTAGAGGAGGAAATTCTGAAACTATTACTGAACATTATAGTTCAGTGTGAACTGTGGACCTTACCAGATTAATTTTAGAAATAAATTAGGATGGCTTCTCTGTATAAATCACTTGACACTCACATTGCATTTTATTGCCAGTGAAACATTTCACAATGTTTTCCCCTCTTATTCATCTTTGGTGAATCAAGAGATTACGTAAACTACAATCCCACAGCACTGGAAATAGTACTGAGCCTAATGTAGTGTGTTTAATGGATTAATCCCCCTTTGAATTCCAGGGCTCTGGATACCAGTGCACAACGCAGACACACAGGAACTGCAGATGCAAGTGGTGCAGTAACTCAGCAGATCAGGCAGCATCCCTAAAGGACATGGATAGGCCATATCCATATTCTCCAAACAAGCTGCCTGACCATTTGACTTTGGTTTCCAGTGCATAACATAACGTGTTTTTTTAAACGGACTAAATGTACTGCATGAACGGCCGCTTTTAAAGTTTTTCGCGCAGATTACATAACAATGTAAGTTTCCTTCCAAAAGGTTATGTTGCATGAGAAAGTAAATGTGACTATCCTTGTATTAAAACCCATTTATGGCTGTGAGATCTTTCAGCCCAATATCCCTCTGGAGAGATAAAGAACAATGAATAAAAGATATGCAAAAAAGTAACAATGATAAAGGAAACAGGCCATTGTTAGCTGTTTGTAGGGTGAAAACGAGAAGCTAGTGTGACTTGGGTGGGGGAGGGATAGAGAGAGGGAGAGAGAGAGAGGGGGAATGCCGAGACTACCTGAAGTGAGAGAAATCAATATTCATACCACTGGCTGTCAGCTGCCCAAGCGAAATATGAGATGCTGTTCCTCCAATCTGCATTTAGCCTCACACTGTTAATGGAGGACAGAAAGGTCTGTGTAGGAATGGGAAGGGGAATGAAAGGGTCCAGCAACCGGGAGATCAGGTAGGTTCAGGCGGGCTGAGCGAAGGTGTTCCGTGAAACTTCCTTCAGTTCCCCATGTATTGAAATTCTTCCACACACTGTCGACCAGAGACTCCCTTACACGACCACTATCCTGCACATTAGGGAGAATTTACCATTTTTAGCAAAGCCAATCAACCTACAAACCTGCAAGTCTTTGGATTGTGGGAGGAAACTGGAGCACCCGGAGAAAACCCACGCAGTCACGGGAAGAACGTACAAACTCCCTACAGACGGTACTCATTGTTACATTGTAAGGATCGAACCGGGATCTCTGGCGCTGGAAAGCAGCAATTCTACCGCTGCTCCATCATGCCACCCATCTCTCCTTCTCTGGTCAAAATCCATTACGTTTGCATATATCACTGAAGCACAAAGGAATTTGTTTTTCTATTTCAAGGCTACGCTTTTTTTCTAAATTGCTTTTGCTACACATGTTCCATTGGTCTTGTGTATATTTGCTGGGAGAATGTTTCTCCTTGTGGGAAAATCTACAACTTGGGGCATCATTTCAGTATAAAATGTCATCCATTTAAAACAGAAAATAAATTTCTTCTCACAGAAGATCACGACCTTTTGGAATTCTCTACCGCAGAGAACTGTGGCAACCAAGTTACTGGGAAAGACTTTTGAACTTTAGGGAAGTCAAGTTTTTTGGGATTTGGCAGGAAAGTGGAATTAAATTCTAGGTCGGATTAATTTATTCATGCTATTCCTTATTTTCTTATCCTACATCCGAAAGAATCGCAGCAAGAACCTTGTCTATGCAAGATCTTGATTATTTTCAACCTCAGATAAAATATGAAAATGGAAGATTAAAAAAAATCTACCTCCTCAAGGCTTAAATAGCTTGTTCTTAATATACATTCACTTTCAATCTGCAGCTGAGATCAGGCTGCTTTTTAAATTTAAAAGCATGGGTAGAGAGGCTAGGTAACAAATTTTACATGAAAACCATTGATCTGAATGCTTTCTCATAGCTGCTATTTAAATTGTACCTTAGCTGCAATGCAGAATATCAAATAGCATTTTGATACATGTGCTGGCAAGTACTGAGAGGCAGGAGCCAAGTGGGGATATGAATCAGACAGTTTACAGTAGAGCCATCCACTCCTAAAAATCTGGCTGCACACACAGGAGATACTCTGTAGTCAGAGGATGTAAATCAGTGCCCCAGGTGTGCTTTGCCCAAACCAGGTAAGATGCCAAAACCAGCCAGTCATAAAATAAACTTCAGAGATACAGAGCGGAAACAGTCCCTTCGGCCAACCGAGTCCGCGCCGACCAGCGATCGATCGCCCTATACACTAGCATCATCCTACACACTAGGGACAATTTACAATTTTTACCAAAGCCAATTAACCTACAAATCTGTACATCTTTTGGAGAGTGGGAGGAAACCAGAGCTCCCGGAGAAATCCCACACGGTCACAGGGTGTACGTACAAACTCCATACAGACGGTACCGATAGTCGGGATTGAACCCAACTTTCTGGTGCTGTAAGGCAGCAGCTCTACTGCTGCGACACTGTTCCGCCCCATAGGCTGAACTAAAGCATAAACATGGGCATAAACAGAAAATAAACTAGAATAGAAACAAGGAACTGCAGATGCTGGTTTATAAAAAAGAACTCAAAGGATGGATTAACTCAGCAGGTCAGGCAGCATTTTGGGAGAACATGGATGGGTAACGTTCTATGTTCTCCAGTCGATCTCCTGACCAGCTGAGTTACTCCAGCACTTTGTATCTTTTTTTTTTTAAAAGACAATAAGCTAAATGGAGAATTATGCTGAAATATAGCACAGATTTGTTTGTCTTGGCATTACATTCAGGCAGTATCACTGGTGATCGTGCAGCCCTCCCTGATCAAGTTAATGCATTCTATGCTTGAGTTGTGCACAAGGCCAACAGGGCCTACCAGGGGACTGTGGTGAAGCCAGGCAGCGAGGGCTGTCAGGGTCGAAGAAGAATCCATGTGCTATTGACTGGATGGCCTGTCACTATTGATTGGTTAGCACATAAACAGGAGCATTTCACTGTATGTGTACGAAGGTTTAAACCAAAACATCATCATCATTATTGAAAACATCAACGGGCACGGTGCCTTACAATGCTATGTACGACAGTGATTGCAACTTCTACTGAAGCATGGATGGCCGTTGGCTCACTAGGAGCTCATCCGCCCTTAAACCAAAGATAGACACAAAATGCTGGAGTAACTCAGCCGGACAGGCAGCATCTCTGGAGGAGCAGACCCTAGTCTAAAGAAGGATCTCAACCCAAAACGCCACCCATTCCTTCTCTCCAGAGATGCTGCCTGTCCCGCCGAGTTACTCCAGCATTTTGTGTCTATCTAGCATTTCACTGTACCTCGGCACACATGACAATAATAACCTTTTAGTGGTCTGAGAAACGACTACTGGAGTTTCTAACAGATCTTTATTCAAAAGTTCGATATCCAGCATACAGGCTTTTCAGACACGTCTGCCCACAACAGTGGTCAGCGCTGAACTAACGCGCGCAGGTGAAAAACCGCACGAAAACAACAGCTCCTCCCGAGTCACGTGACCGCGGCTTCCGGACGCCGGGTTCGATATCTGCGTGCACTAGCGGGCGCCGCTACAACCTAAACATTCAGTACTGACATCGTGGGCTGAAGGGCCTGTTCCTGTGCTGTACTTTTCTATATTCTATAATTCAACCTTGAAGCAAGTTCTCAACAAACAGAATAATTCTGAAACGCCTTACAGGACATTGTGGAAACCAAACCTTCAAAAAGTGTGCAAAATCTGTAATTAGAGACATGAAGTGTGGTCTGAGGAAGTTATATTGCTTGGGGGAAAAAATTACAGGTTCAGATAATAAAATATAAACACACGATTTATGGTTTCATCAAAAACTGGAGATACTTATTGGAACACAGCTGCTACTTTGCAGGTTTATAGCTGTGTCTGCAATATAAACATTATATAAAAGGCCACTTCACACAACACCTTATTTCAGACTCTTTAGGGAGGTCTAACTGAATGTCTTTTTATGGTCTTGAATTTATTGTCACCATTTTGAAATAGTAAACTTGTAATGCAACCCAAACAGCAAGTGCTACAAGCCAAAGTCAAAAGCAGGACATGAATTTCCACACCTTTTACATCCCCTCAGAAGGATGTAAAGTCCTGACAGCCAATAAAATAAATGTGAAATACAGCCATTCATTTGAAAAGTATCCGTCTCCTTCTGTTCTGCCAATTACTAGAGATGAGTAGTCTTCATGTATGAGCTCTGTGAGTGATGGTCATCATGGCAAGAATAACAAGTTCACAAGTTATAGGAGTAGAATTAGGACATTCAGCCCATCAAGTCTACTCCGGATTTGCACTGGAATCAGCTTCCATTAGGAGCACCAGTCACCTGGACTGGAAACATTACTTTTGCTTTCACTTTCGACATAACATGGTACATTGAACAGCACAGCACAGGAATGGGCCATTTGGCCCAGAATGTCCACGTCATGCATTATGCCAAATTAAACCAATCTCCTGTGCCTGCACATGATCCATATCCCTCCAATCTCTGCATATCTAAAAACCTCTTAACACGTCATGCATTATGCCAAATTAAACCAATCTCCTAGACGTTTGAGACTTCCACCATTCCGTCAATGGAAATTAACCAACTCAGCCTGAACAAACTTAAAACTTGACCGAACTGAATTCAATTAACTCCTTTAATAGACTGATTGTTATTGAAATCAATAACAATCATAAGTGCCTTGTTGAAACGATAAGAGACAAGATCCAGTCACCCAATTCATTCCTGAGCCATCAAGCTATCTGTGTGGAATTTGTGTTTTCTGGCCAAATTTTCCCTGAGTGCTTTGTTTTTGCTCAAATCCCAAAGATGCCGGTGGGTTAATTTCCCTGTGAGTATCGGTGGGCGTTAGAATTTGATGGGAGAGGGGGGGAGATAGATTACAGGGGAAATTACTGGCATTGGCTCATTTGGAGAGTTCTACAGAATGGAAACAGGCCTTCCATCTGATGCAGTCACAGGGAGAAGGTGAAAACTCAACACAAACACCATCTGAGATCAAGGTGAAACATGGGTGACTGGAACCTCAAGGCATCAGGTCTACATGTCACCCCTTCACCAGTGAGGAGGGTAAAAAGAAAACCCGCCAGGATGTCACCTGGGATGGAGCGTTTCAGCTATGAGGGACAGGAGAGGCTAGACCTGTTTTCCCAGGAGCAAAGGAAGTTAATGGAATCATAGAGCATGGAGCCAGGCCCTCCAGCCCAACTTGCCCACACTGGCCAAACATGACCCAGCTATACTAGTCCCACCTGCCCGTGTTTGGTCCATATCTCTCCAAACCTGTCCTCTCCATGTACCTGTCTAATTGTTTTTTAAACATTGGTATAGTCCCTACCTCAACTGCCTCCTCTGGCAATAATAAGGGACTCAATTGAGGCATATAAAATGAGGAGAGTATAGATAGGGGAGACTGCAGGAAGCCTTTTTAGTGTAGTTTAGTTTTGGAGATAGATTGTGAAAATAGGCCCTTCGGTCCACCGAGTCCACACGGACCAGCAATCACCCACACACTCGTTCTATCCTACACACTAGGGACAATTTACAGCATTAAATTACCTACAATCTGCATGTCTTTGGAGTATGGGAGGAAAATGGAGCACTCGGAGAAAATCCCCATGGTCACAGGTAGAACATACAAACTCTGTGCAGACAGCATCCATAGTCAGGATCGAACCTGCTGTAAGGCAGCAGCTCTACCGCTGCAGCACTGTGCTCCCCCTTTTGCACATATTTAGATAAAACAAGAGGACATAGATATAGGATAAGGAGAAAGAGATTCATAGGGAATCTGAGGGGATCCCTTCCACCCAGAGAGTCATGAGTACCTGGAACACTTCCTAAGGGAGTGTTGGAAGTAAAGTTGCTGACAGCATTTACAAGTGTCTTGAGGAGCACTTGGCCACAGAAGGCTATGGACCAGTTACTGTACACAAGGATGAATAAAAGTATGCAGTCCAGTAGGACCATTCAGCTCAGCAAATCCAGCTTCACATCAATTTCTTGCTGCCCCTGTTCATTTACACAATAGGTGCAGGAGTAGGCCATTCGGTCCTTCAAGCCAGCACCGCCATTCAATGTGATCATGGCTGATCATCCCCAATCAGTACCCCGTTCCTGCCTTCTCCCCATATCCCCGACTCCGCTATTTTTAAGAGCCCTATCTAGCTCTCTCTTGAAAGCATCCAGAGAACCTGCCTCCACTGCCCTCTGAGGCAGAGAATTCCACAGACTCACCACTCTCTGTGAGAAAAAAGTGTTTGCTCGTCTCCGTTCTAAATGGCTTACTCCTTATTCTTAAACTGTGGCCCCTGGTTCTTGACTCCCCCGAATTTAATTCAGCAACCTACAGACTTTCCCAGGTAACAAATGATTTCCATTTTTACAGATATCGTCAAGTCAATTTTTGTCCATAAGACAGAAAATACACCAACATTACTTAGCACGGTAATCATACGTTCACAGTATTGTAATGAATGGTGTTTAATAAAATACAGGAGACTGATAAGAAAGATTGCACAGCTGATAGAGCTGCTGAATGACAGCCGGAGACATGGGTTTAATCCTAACCTTGGGTGCTGTCTGTGTGGAGTTTGCATGTTCTCCCTGTGACCATATGGATTTCCTCTGGGCACACTGGTTTCCTCCCACATCCCAAAGACGTGTGGGTTTGTAGGTTAATTGGCCTTTATAAATTACCCCTGGTGTTTAGGGAGTGGATGTGAAATTGGGAAAACACAGAACTAGTGTGAACAGGTGATCGATGGTTGGCGTATACTCTGTGGGCGGAAGAGCCCATTTCCATACTGTATCTTCAAATCAACCCAAAAGAAAAAAAATACAGAAAGCAAAGAGAAAGAGGAAACTAGTTCTGCTGTTTGTGGGATCTAATGAATGTACACGTCAGACTTTTGAATGTAATAATATTATTGTAGATTATTTGTATCTATTGATATTGATAAATTAGTGAGTTACGAATCCATGAACAGTCTGTATCCTAATGATCAGTTGTGTCTTGTATTTATCCGTTTCGTTGGTCACATGTCAATGGTATTTGTTTTAATTTCTTATACAGTGGCTAGTAACACATCCTCACTTATTTCTGGTTGAAAAAGTTCCTCTAGAATTCATTCTGTCCGCATTAGCCTTTGCTGGCTTTAAAATGTTGCATAGCTGCTAAATATACACCAGTTAATTAGATCTGTTTAACGTCAACTATGGTAGGTTACCATCCGTGTAATGGAGTAGGGATGAATCATGACAGCGAAAACCTTTCTGGCCTCCATGCGATTTGTTCATCTTAATGGCCTACAAAAATGATTCGCCAAAGAATAACTATAATTATCAAATCATTCTGGAGCTTTACCTTTTAGAAGTCAAGTCAAGTTTATTTGTCACATACACATACGAGATGTGCAGTGAAATGAAAGTGGCAATGCTCGCGGACTTTTGTGCAAAAGATAAACAACAAAACAACCAAACAAATTATAAACACAATCATAACACACATATTATTTTACATAATAAATAATGGAAGGAAAAACGTTCTGTAGAGTTAGTCCCTGGTGAGATAGGCGTTTACAGTCTGAATTGCCTCTGGGAAGAAACTCCTTCTCAACCTCTCCGTTCTCACCGCATGGCAACGGAAGGTTGTGTGTGTGTGTGTGTGTGTGAATGCTTCAGACATCACAGCTATACTATGGGAGTGGTTGCATTTAACTAGGAACTTTCCCTAAGGACAGAATGCCTCGAATAGTTTCACGACAAAAGAAGAGCTGAAGTAATGATAAGGCAGTGAAACCATGTTGCTGGAAATATTATTTACTTTGCAATATGCAATTATTTTAATGTCAAAGTTATATACTCTGTTGGTGGAAAATTCCTGCAGAATAAAAAAAAGCAAGATTCAAGAGTTTATTGTCATGAGTCCCAGATAGGACAATGAAATTCTTGCTTTGCTTCAGCACAACAGAATATCAAAGGCATGAATACAAAACAGATCAGTGTGTCCGTATACCATTATATAAATATATACACACATGAATAAATAAAACAGATAAAGTGCAAATAAACAGATAATGGGCTATTAATGTTCAGAGTTTTGTTTGAGTTGAGTTCAATAGCACAAGATGACTTTGAGAGCTCAATATGGTAGGAGGCAAGAGGTTGGTACAAGTTTAGGTTGTATGGCCTGGACATATTGGTGGACATGATGGAGGTACCACTGGCATTTACCTGCTCAACCAATGAAACCTGAATCAATTTTGTGATCTATCTATTTATACCTACAGAGTTTAACACAGAAATCCTTAAGTCGCCGTTGATAGTTTAGCATCTGCAGTGCTTGAAATATTTCCCACTGCAATCAACGAAAGTCACTGAAATTGATGTTTATTGAAGGTATTTATGAACTGGATCTCAATTAAGTGTCTTGTAGTTTTAGACATCGAGAGATAGCCAGAAACAGACCACTTGGCTACCTAGTCCATGCCAACTCTCAACCATTTGCAGTTATTCTACCATAATCCCATTTTTTTTTTTAAAATTCTCCCCACATTCCCAATAACTCCTACTCACATATACTCCAGTGGTAATTTATATGTCCAATTAAACTGCTTGCCTTTGGGATGTGGGAGGAAACTAGAGAACCCAGGAGAAACTCAAGTGGTCACAGGGAGAAGCAAAGATCTTGCTCCGCCATAGGATCTTTGGGAGAAGTGTAACCTCTGTGCAGACAGCATCCGAGCTCAGGATTGAACCCTGGTATCTGGCACTGCGAGACAGTGGCTTTTTTTGGCTGTGCTACAGCACTGCTAATCTAACTTTCTCACCAGAGGTCCAAGATATTTTTAAATTATGTATAAAACTATGAATACCATTTATCAAACTAAAACATGTCAAGATCACAATATCCTCACACGAGTTACCAAATAAGGAATTTCACGATAAATGTTTTAAAAATGTATGGTATTTTACCATCAGTCTTTGCTAAAAACTCAACATAATGTATAATAAGTCGATTAAACTTTGGTTCATGATATACAGTTGAGCAGAAGTAATTCTGACTATCCCTCCCCACTCTTGGATTCATAAATAACTGTGTGTCAAGTTAGTTAGTTGACCAGAGATTGTTCTGTGACCTGTCTGACCCAGCTGAAAGCTGAAGGATTATGGATCAGCATGCACTGTTGCAGGCTCAGAATTCTCAGCTCCCAAGCCCAATGAGAAAAAATGTTCAGATTTATAACTTTCCAAAAGATGGGATTATGCTCCAAACTGCTTGGTGAATGTGAATTAGTACTTTGAGCACATGTTTATTTTGAATGCAGTAAAACCTTTTAAGGCTTCTCAAGGAGCATTATCGACAAAATTTAACACCAAGCTGCACAAGGAAGATTTCAGATTGATCAAAGAGCTAGACTAAAATTAAGATTTAGTACAGGAGTAGAGTTGCTGTCTTACTGTGCCAGAGACCTGGGTTCGATCCCGACTATGTGTGCTGTCTGTACAGAGTTTGTACATACTCCCCGTGATAGTGTGGGTTTTCCCCGGGTGCTCCAGTTTTCTCCCACACTCCAAAGATGTAGAGGTTTGTAGGTGGCATGGGTTGGAACTGCAGATGCTGGTTTAAACAAATTTCTGGAGTAACTCAGCAGGACAGGTAGCATTTCTGGAGAGAATAAATGGGTGACATTTCGGGTCGAGACCCTTCTTCAGACTCAGAGGGGGAGCAGCGAGAGAGGATGTTGCCGAACTCTCGTCGGAGAGAGGAGAACTTCGGTAAAGATTGCAAATAATCCCCAGTGTGTAGGATACTGCTAGTGTACAGGGATTATTGGTCGGCGTGGATTTGGTGGGCCGATAGGCAACTTTAACGTGGACAAGTCAAACTAGCACCAAAAAGATGGATGATAATCATGTATATGATATGTTTTTCTAGATCAATGCATTGAGGAACCAACTAGATCTCATAATATGAAATGAAAGAGAGGGGAAAGAATGACTATAAAAGGTAAGAGCTTTGCAAGGAGTTTAAAATAAACATGAAGTTCAACAGAGAAGCAAACAACTACAGATGCTGTTCTTTAACAAAGATAGACACAAAGTGCTGGAGTAGTTCAGCACTTTAGAGCACACAGGTTTGAGAGGCAGAATACTCACATGGAATGAGAATTGGTTATTGGAAAGAGAAAAAAAAAATGAGAATGAATGGGGCTTCAGGTAGTGACTGGTGGGATATCACACAATGGATGCTCCAGCTATTCACAAAGCCATGGACAAAATCGCATATCTTCCAAGAGGTTAAATATATGGAAGTTACTTGAATCACTATTCAGGTACTACAGTTGGTAAGAATGCATACAAATATATCGGATCACAATGCCGTCCATTGTCAAACGATCTGCTACCGTGTTCAAGATCTGTTACTGTATTCAGTTAACACAAGACTGCTTTCAATTCACACAGGAAGATGGTCAGTACCTTGACGTGGCAGGCTGCCAGCAATGATTAATTCATCAGGGCCCATTGTGAATCACTACCTGTGGCACTGAAGCACGACTCAAAATGTTGGAGTAACTCAGCGGGCCAGACAGCAGTAAAGATGGGTTGGGCTTTGCTTTCACCAATACACATCCTCGCAGTTTGCCCACTCTACAGCAAAGATCTTATAAGATCTTTGCTCTACAGCCCACCAATAGGATGCCCCATCTAGGCTCTTCCCATTTGTCCGTATGCGTCCTATCTCCCTAAACCTTCCCTGGTTACGCACCTGTCCAAATGTCTTATAAATGCATCTTTTCTCACCATAGATCTATCCCCTATAGTTTTTGATTCCCCAACCCTGTGAAATAGACTTTGTGCGTTCACTTTATTTATGCCCCTCGTGAATTTATATGCTTCAATAAAGTCACTCGGCAATCTTCTACACTCCAAGGAATATTGTCCAAGCCTGTCCAATCTCTTCCTGTAACTCAGGCTGTCAAGCCCTGGCAATTCTAATAAATCTTCCACTGTCCACTGCAAAATCTTCTTCACACTCTTTTCAGCTTAGTGACATCTTTCACGTAGTAAGGTAACCAAAACTGTACACCAGTGTTGTTTTATTAAGGCCTTGCAGAGCTGCAACATACCATCATAACTTCTATACTCCTAAAATGCAATCCTGGCAAGATTTAGAGTGAATCAGCAAATTAGACCGCCAGGATGGGGTCATATTCGATGCACCAACTTTCTATTTGGGTGAATCGGTCTAGGTTTCAAAGCAACTCCATCTAAAAGACAAGGAAACCGGCCCTCCCTGACTCTCGGTCTGAAGAAGGGTCTCGACAGGTCTCAGGGGTTATGGGGAGAAGGCAGGAGAATGGGGTTAGGAGGGAGAGATCGATCAGCCATGATTGAAAGACGGGGTGGACTTGATGGGCCACATTGCCTAATACTGCTTCTATCACTTAAGAACATGACCAGAAACATCACTTATTCCTTTTCTCCAGAGACGCTGCCTGACCCGCTGAGTTACTCCAGCATTTTGTGTCTATCTCCGTCTGAACACCAGGTAGCCCCGGGCGTAATTCTGTTTAGGCAAGGGCAGTTCAGAGTAGGACAAGTCCTGCCTGCAAAGAGAAATATGCAGCACTGCACATCCCCCTGCCCGCCACACACACAAAAAAAACATCTGCAGAGGAATTTCTCGCTGATAAGGTCTTTTTCCGATGACTGCAAGACAAAACTCGGGCAAAATGGAGCGGTGGCGAAGTCCAGCCACAACTCTGGGCTCGGCGCTCGGGGTCGTGCAGAAACAGAGGAAATGTGGGCTTGGGCTACAGGTGCCCATTCACCTGCGAGACCACAGATCACCTGGTAAACCCCCAAACGCCACGGGGAAATGTTAACCTGAGCGGGGGGCACGGGTCCCACCTTCTCGGATGAGTTCGCGCATGAGTCTTGTTAACCACTGATTTGCAAAAAGGAAACCAGATTCATCCACAGAGTGGCCATGGTGGCCTCGGAAACGGCCGGGTCTGCGGTAAAGCGACATGCATCATTGGGATAGCATTATTCCCAATACCAACTATTACTATTGGATGGGGATTGGGAATAATGCAAAATTCTCTGTTTTTGTAAGACCCCCCCCACACACACAATCTTATTCGTCCATTCCCTCAGTTTAAAGCCCCTCTGAACTGCAGTGAAACCAAAGGGTGTGCTTTCCGACGAAAACACCGACCGCCCTGAAATAATTCGGCGCCTAATACTGAACGTACAGTGAGAACTTTGTACAAGGTGCGGATCGATCATTAGAGAGGAGAGAAAAAAAATAAGTTTTACATGCAACAGACGCTCAATACTGCAAACCAACCAATCTCCCAGTGTCAAAATATAAAGCCCGCGGCGCCTCTATGGAGCTGAATGTCGAGTTTGTTTTTAAAGAGCAACAAACTTGAAATGATTTACAATAGACACGTAGCCGACTGCTCCTATCCGCTGAAATCAAGTTTCGTTTCAAGCCGCGATCACCCGGCACAAATGGCTTACTGGACTAAAGACTCGAAGTCCCCACGTTTTTATTCTATAAAACTGATTCCCACTCTAATTTCACAAGCGTGCCGCGACTGGACTCCGCTCCCGCAGGGTGGTTCAGACATGCAACACGCCTTTATGATATAATGAAAGTTGAAACAAGCCCGGAGGCAACACAATTCTTCTTGTAGACTTGGCTGGTCGGCTCACCGGTCGACTGCTTTTCACATTTCACCTGTTGTGAACAAAAACTCTCCCGTCCCGTACAAGACACGAGCAAACAAACCCCCCACACATATCCCCGGCTCTCGCCCGCGTTCGCGTCCGTTCTCCACTGTGTACTTACAGGTAGCGATCCTGTTTTTTCAACTGCCGGTGCAAAGCCACCGAATATCCGAAGTAACTGCCGGCTGGACCCTTTTTAATGATGGGGTGCGCCACGTCGATGTTGAAGGCAGAGGAGATGGCCAAGGCAGCGGAAAGGAGCGAGTAGACCCCGAGATGAAAGTGACGGGCGGCACAAGGCGCCATGTCGATTTCAAAGGCAGTGTTATTTGCTTCTGCGAGTTCCCCGTCTCACTCTCTCTCTCCGGCTGCTCCACACCCTGCACACGCCTCTTCTTCCAACCTGCGCAGGGAACAAAACTGCTCTTCCGCACACAATCACATCCCTCCCTCTCCTCAGCGCTCCGCAAGTCCCGACACTGCACCGCCGCTCACGTT
The DNA here is from genome assembly GCF_028641065.1 of Leucoraja erinaceus. Classification (NCBI taxonomy): domain Eukaryota; kingdom Metazoa; phylum Chordata; class Chondrichthyes; order Rajiformes; family Rajidae; genus Leucoraja; species Leucoraja erinaceus. The sequence continues at coordinate 21,198,190 of NC_073403.1, forward strand.
TAAGCCACTTCCTCAAAGCGCCCGCCTGCTGTCAGGTTGCTGCAGCAGCCCTTGATTTTAATTACTACTTGTGGGGGCCGATCATACTGTGAACTGGGCGACAATTTGATGCGACGATTGCATATGATCCGCAGACAGGGAAAAAAATCTGATCTCAGCGAGAAATTGGGTTTGTACATAATGGTTGCAAACACACCATCTCCATGAACCCCATTGATAAGTTTATAAAACCCAGGAACTGAAGGTAGCTGTTCCGCCAGTTAATTTAAAGGGTGAACATAACCCACACCATCAATGGCAATGATGTGGAGAGGATGTTTCCACTCGTGGGAGAGTCTAGGAGCAGAGGTCATAGTCTTAAAATTAAAGGACCTTTATGATGGAAATGAGGAGGAATTTCTTTAGACAGAGGGTTGTGAATCTGGAATTCATTGCCGTAGGGGGCTGTGGAGGCCAAGTCAACGTATATATATTTTTAAGGCAGAGATAGATAGATTCTTGATTAGTACAGGTGTAAGGGGTTATGGGGAGAAGGCAGGGGAATGGGGTTAAGAGGGAAAGATAGGTCAGCCATGATTGAAGATGAAATAGACTTGATGGGCCGAATGGCTAAATTCTGCTCCTATCACTGATGAACATAATTGATTTCCTTTCAACTCCTTTCTAGATCTGGATCATCTAGACCTCCTGCAATTTGCAAACAGTCTTTGGTGCACACTATCCCTCTTACATTACATTCACACCTGCATCATCTTGACACTAAGAATATCTACTCATTAGAGTCATACAGCGTTGAAACAGGTTCTTCAGCCAAGCCCACATCAGCCAACATGTCCCAGCTACTCGACCACATCCTAACCTTCAACACCCTATTACTGAATAAACTCATCCATAAACTTCTGGACCTTGGACTTGGGCCCTTCCTCTGCAGCTGGCTTGTGGGCTTCTTGACCAGACGATGCCAGTCAGTTAGAATTGTTCACAACATTTCCTCTATCCTGACCCTCAACACTGGTGTCCCTCATTGTTGTACATGCAGTCTCTTGCTCGATTCCCTGTACACCCATGACTGTGTGGTGAAGTGCCAAGTAAACTTGATCTTTAAGTTTGCCGATGATACCACTGTTGTCGGCCGGATCTACAACCATGATGAGAGGATGAGCAGGAAAGAGATTGAGAACTTTGGATCATGGTATCAGGCCAATGACCTGGCCCTTAACCTCAGCAAGAATACAGAGTTGGTTGCTGACCTAAAGATGCGAGAGGGTGAACACAACCCTGCCCTCATCAACGGAATTGCTGAAGTTATGGTCAACTGTTTCACATTCCTAGGCATACATATCACTCACAACGTAACCTGACCCCTTCACAGTGACGCAGTGATCAAGGAAGTACATCAGCGTATTTACTTTCGTAGTCATCTGAGAATATTGTCCACAAGGATTCTCTCGAACTTCGATATATGTGGTCAGATCAGAAAATTTGTGATCTCATCTCCAATCGATGCATTTTTCTGTAAATGTTGAAAAGATTCCTGCTGCTGCAATTGTAGTTCCTGTGATGCTATATTGCAATCAGACAGGCAATTCTTTGGCATTTCTTTTATTGTGCACTATTCCTAAGAAATGATATTGTTAGAAATAACACCAATTTGATGAGCCACAGTAACTTGAAAACCCATGACAGAATAGATATAAGATAGACACAAAAAACTGGAGTAACTCAGCTGGACAGGCAGCATCACTAGAGAGAAGGAATGGGTGATGTTTCGGTTCGAGACCCTTCGTCAGATGTCTTCAGATGCCTATCCAGCGGAGTTACTCCAGCGTTTTGTGTCTAGTGTATCTTCAGTTTAAACCAGCATCGGCAGTTCTTTCCTACACATATAATAAATATAGTTTTCTTTAAGGAGCTATAAATCAGCAAATGAACATAATTTGGCAAAAATGATGAGGATTATTAAGGACCAGATTGACCATTAAACACATGTTGGCCCTCTTATATTGTTTATCCTGCTATGTTTTCCCTGCCAGATAGATTGACAATAGGAAACTCCAAGGAAATACTTGTTTATGATTTAAAAGCCCACCATTGTATCCTCTCCACTGATGTGTGAATATTGTTTTAAACATAAAAACAGTGATGGGTCAGGTACAGTTTCTTAGTCGATGATAATTGCCCATTCCTACGTTTTCATCCCTACCATAGCATGCATAATGTGATCCTTCTCTTGAAAGGCGCAGCACATTACTCACTATGTTTTCCTGTCAGTACAATATTCCTGTGTAATATATTTTCCAACAGCACAATTCTATTATGCTAAAACTTGGGTTGATTTACAGTAGTATTTAGGTTTTAATCTTCTATTTTTTTTAGGTAAGTGGAGAAACAGGCCCTTCAGCTCACAGAGTCCTCTCAAACAAATAATCACCAGTTCGCTTGTTCTATCCTACACACTAGGAACAATTTACAGAAGCCAATTAACCTACAAACCTGCATATCTTTGGAATGTGGAAGGAAACCGGAACACACCCGGACTAAACCCATGTGGTCACAGTGAGAATGTGCAAACTCCACACAGACAGCACCCGTACGCAGAATTGAACCTGGGACTCTGGTGCTGTAAGGAAGCAATTCTACAGCCATGCCACTGTGCTGCCACTACTGCTGTGCCACTGTACCACTGTAATATTCACTGTAGATAGACTCAGAAAGCTGGAGTAACTCAGCGGGACAGGCAGCATCTCTGTAGAGAAGGAATGGGTGACGTTTTGGGTTAATATTCACTGTGCTATTCACTGAAGAACATAATCTTCCTAAATTCCCTTCCATTCTCCCAGGATTCTACCCTTTATCTATCCACTAGGGGTAGCTAAGAGTGGCCAGTCTTTAGGCTAAAGGACAAAACCAGAACACACAAAGGAAACAGGAAGAACGTGCAAACTCCACACAGCCAGCACTGGGAATCTGGGTTGAACTGGGATCACTGGTGCCACAAGACAGCAACTCCACTAGCTGAATCATCCATTTAACCCAATGAAAAAAGACGTGCAGCTGGAGGTTTGGACATTGTGATTTTCATTGATGCTTTTGAGCTATTTTTGATATTAACCAGAAAATAAAGTCAAGTATTATCATTGTAGATTTTCTAATGCTATTTGTCTTAAACACAATCTGTTGGTTTCTAGTATGTCAAACACCATAGTGTCGGTGGTATTAACTGATAAAAACAACAATTTCACCATGGATAGGAATATCAAACTTGTAAAGGCACAGAATGACACAAACTGCTGGAGTAACTCAGCAGGTCAGGCATCATCTCTGGAGAACGTGGATAGATGACAATTCAGGTTGGGACCCCTTCCATTCCACAATTTGTAAAAACTATTGTGGCTTTGACACATTAATTATTTAACTCCTTGTATAAATGTTCTGACAATAGTTTAAAAAGTACAAAATGATTCACATAGAAATCTAAGCCTTTATATGGTAAGGCAAACTGCCAAGGCAATGTTGATCCCCAAAAATGATTTATACACCCAATGTATTTTTTCAAAGCATTGATCCAGTCCAGTATGTAACACAATTCTCTTGAGACTGAGTGACATCCTGATATAAGTATATAATGTTAGGAGGGGCACGCAGGTAGATAGAGTCTTACTCTGAGGATGGAATTAGGTCATAAAGTCATAAGGAATAAGAGAATTAGGTCATTGGGCCCATCAAGTCTACTCCACCATTCAATAATGGCTGATCTATCTCTCCCTCCTAACCCCATTCTTCTGCCTTCTCCCCATAACCTCTGACACTCTTACTCATCAAGAATCTATCTATCTCTGCCTTAAAAATATCCACTGACGGCCTCTACAGCCTTCTGTAGCAAAGAATTCCACAGATTCACCACTCTCTGACTAAATACATTTCTCCCTATCTCCTTCCTAAAAGAATGCCCTTTTGAATTGTCACGTTATGATGAGAGGGGAAAAGACAACATATCTGTTGTGCTGCTGCAAGTAAAAATGTAATTGCCCCGTTTCGGGACGGATGGCAATAAAACACTCTTCAATTGACTCTTGACTCTTCACTGTTCAATGAAGATTTATGAGGCAAGTGAGAGTGGTAGGTCTTGGAAATCACTAACAGAGAGGTGGTGAAAGCAGATATGATAGCAAAGTTTAAGAGGCATCTATGCAGGCACATGACGTGATAGCAAATAGAGGGAACAGGCAATGTACAGGCGGATGTGGCAGGCAGTTTAAATTAGCATAATTAGCATCATGATCAGTATAAACATTATGGAACGAAGGGCCTGTACTGTTCTAAATGCATGTGCTATTATAACTTTACCCACACGGTGAGGATAATATAAAGGATTTGCAGGGGAGTAACTCAGCGGGACAGGCAGCATCTCTGGAGAGAAGGAATGGGTGACTTCTCGACCCAAAATGTCACCCATTCCTTCTCTCCACTAATGCTGCCTGTCCCGTTGAGCTACTCCCCAGCATTTTGTGTCTCTCTTTAATACAAATGATTTGTTCATTTCAAACAACACCTTCACCTGCAGATGTTAATCAGGCTGCCAAAATAATCTGATTTTACAGAAGAAAGATAAAAATGCTGGAGTAACTCACCGGGATAGGCAACATCTCTGGATAGAAGGAATGGGTGACGTTTCGGGTCTTCAGACTGAGCCTAAGTCTTAAATCATATCCAGACTCAGCCCTAAGAAGGGTCTCGACCTAAAAAAACATCACCCAATCCTTCTATCCAGAGATGCTGCCTATCCCGCTGAGTTACTCCAACATTTTGTGTCTATCTTCGGTATAAACCAGCATTTGCAGTTACTTCCTACACTTGTCTGATTTTACGGATAAACTGCCTAAATAGGAAGTGTAAATAAAATAGCTTTGCTGCAACCAACTGGTTAAGTCTTAATTACATCGCTGATGGTGGAACCACATCATTGTTCTCAATCTCCAACAGACCCACATCCCTGAATGTTGTAGTAATCACATCACAGACTACACCTCATCATGTAGTGGAGTGGGAAAACTAATTATTTGTTTACTACTGCGGTGTATTACCATATCTAAATGATTATAGATAAGTTCAATATTAGGTCCTGAGTCCATCTAAATTGTAATTAGCTTATTAACCATTGACATAAATGAGTATAAAATATATTGCTGTGACTGCATCGTAGACGTATATGTGATAAATATTTAAGTGGTTTCAATAGGATGTCTAGGATGGTAATTAATTGTCAATTCATAACATGAATTAAGACACCACCAATTTAAGTAATCATAATGGAAGATTAGTTTACAAACACAAAACTACACTATTGTAATGGAAGATTAGTTTAGTTCAGTTACAAACATCAAACTACACTATTTTAAACCAAAAGCTATTTTGCATTGAATGAATGAATGCCTTCAAATTTATGTGATTCAAATTCAAATACCAGTTTGGAATTCTGCGAGGTATTATTTCCCCGATGGCCAATATTAAATAAATTATTTATTTATTTTGATCATTGATCAGTCAGCCTGGATATCCTCATAACTTATTTGCATTCAAATTTGAGGTATCTGTGATGACAAAAGATTGAAATCTTCCCCATAAACCCAAGTCCAGTCAGATGATAAATCTCTCACTGGGAGCCAGGATTAGCAGCAGAACCCAGTTTGGCTGGAGCAAACTTCCTTTTGCAAGGCACAAAATGCTGGACAAACCTAAACTGAAGCAGGGTCTTGACCTGAAATGGCTTGTCTATTTCCCTCCACAGATGCTGCCTCATTGTAGAGTTCCTCCAGCACTTTTGCTTTTGGCATCTGCAGTTTCTTGTGTCTTGTTTCCCCACATGCCACAGCGGGGATGAGGGAAGATCTACTTATTCTTCCAACAGGGGCAAGGATGCCTGTATAGACATGTCAAAACGCATACCTCCAGATTCAGGGACAGTTTGTTTCCAGATGTTATCAGGCAACTGAACCATCCTATCACCAACAATAGTGTGTTCCCAACCTACCATCTACCTCATTGAAGACCCTTGGACTATCTTTACTCGGACTTTACCTTGCACTAAATGTGATTCCCTTTATCCTGTGTCTGCACACTGTGGGTGGGTTGATTGCAATTATGTGCAGTATTTTCGCTGACTAGATAGCATGCAACAAAAATGCTTTTCTCTGTACCTCGGTACACTTTAAACTTTAGAGATGCAGCGTAGAATCAGTTCCTTTGTCCCACTGAGTCCGCGCCGACCAGCAATAAACCCATACACTAGCACTACCCCACTACACACTAGGGACAAATTACAATCAACAACAGCCAATTACCTACAAACCTGTACGTCTTTGGAGTGTGGGAGGAAACTGGAGCACTTAGAGAAAACTCTTGAGGTCACGGGGAGAATTCACAAATTCCATACAGACAGCACCTGTAGTCAGGATTGAACCAAGCTTTTTGGTGCTGCAAGGCAGAAATTCTACCGCTGCGGCACTACATGACAATAATACATGGGTTGCATGACACATGATAATAATAAACAAATCTAAACGAGTACAGTTCCTGTTCTCCCCAGGAATTTTACTATGAACGCACTCAGGAATTTGCAGCAGAACTGATTCTACCTGAAAGCTGGGACGTGTGTGTGTGAGGCTCTGTTAAAGGCCAAAAATCCAATCTGTGGTGAAACATTTCATCACTGATAAAATCAATTGTATGAATGGCTTTAGGTATAATGGCTCCTTTTAGTCATTAGGTGATTTGTTCCTCTGCCCTAGATCTGCCTGAAAGCTTTACAGGCTAATTGGCTATGGATCCTTTGCCCTATAATAAAGGATTATTATAGAGTCATAGATTTATACAGAACTGAAACAGGCCCGTCACTGCTTGAGTAGCTTACAGCTAAATGGTATGAACATTACATTCTCCATTTGTAGGTAATACCCCCTCAACCATGTTTTTTTCTCCTATTTTTCTCTTCTTTTACAGATGCCTACAATCCCACGTGTCTTTGGGGTGTGGGAGGAATCTAGAGCACTAAAAGGAAACCCATATTGTCACAGGGATAACATGTGAATTCCGCACACACAGCACCCGAGGTCGGGATTGAACCCGGGTCTCTGACAAAGTGAGGCACCAGCTCTACCAACTGCACTGCTGTGCCATCCCTACTAATATATACATCTTTGGGATGTGTGGAAAAATCCAGCAGAAACCCATATTGTCAGTGCATACTCCACACAGAAAAACACATGGAAGTTAGGACAGAACTCTGGTCCCTGGAGCTGTGAGGTAGCATCTGTGCCAAAGTACCTAGGATAGACCCAAGATGCTGGAGTAACTCAGCGGGTCAGGCAACATCTCTGGAGAAAAGGAATAGGTAACGTTTCAGGTCAGGACCTTTCATCAGACTGATTATGGGTGAAGGGGAGACTGAAAAACTGCTTAACCAACTTTTAATGGTGGAAGAGGATCAAGGGTAATGTTTGAAGAAGTTACCAAAGATTAGAGAATTCAGTGTTCATATCGCTGAGTTGTAAGCTACCAAGGGGAAATATGAGGTGCTGTTCCTCCGATTTGTATGTAGCTTCACTCTGGCAATGGAGAAGGCCCAGGACAGAAAGGTCTGTATGGAATTGCAAAGGGGAATTAAAGTGGTTAGCAACTGGGAGATCCAGTAGGCATTGGTGGACTGAGCGTAAGTGTTCAGTGACATCGTCGGCGAGTCTACACTTTGTCTCGCCGTTGTACAGAAGCCCATACGGGAAACACTGGATGCAGTAGATGAGGCTGGAAGAGATGAATGCGAACCTCTGTCTCATGTGGAAGGACTGTCGGGGTCCCTGGATGGAGTCATGGGAGGAGATATAAGGGCAGGTGTTGCATCTCTTGCAATTGCAAGGAAAGTACCTGGGGAGGGGATGAGTGAACCAAGGAGTTGCGGAGGGACCAGTCTCTGCAAACGACGGAAAGGAGTGGAGATGGGAAGATGTGATAGGTGGCGGGGTCACGTTGGAGTTGATGTCACCTATCCATTTTCGCCGGAGATGCCGTTGCCTAACCCACTGAGTTACTCCAGCATTTAGTCTCCATCTTTGGTATAAACCAGCATCCACAGCTCCTTTTGATAACATATTTTGCATTTGCTCTTGGTCAAGTCAGATTGATTGATTGAAGGATACAGCAGGGAACCAGGCCCACCAGCACATCAAGCCCACACCAACCACCGATCACTTTTTCACGGCAGTTTGATGTTATCCCACTTTCACATCCACTCCCCACACAATAAAGGCAATTTACAGCGGCCTACAAACCTACACGTTTTGGCAGGAATCTGGAGCACCCAGAGGAAACCCCCTTGCTCACCTGGAGAACATGCAAACTCCACACAGGCAGTACCCGAGGTCTGGATCGAACTCGGGTGTCTGGCTCTGTAAGGCAGAAGCTCTCCCAGCTGCACATCGCACTATTTAAGTGGATGGTTGGTTGTACTGAAGAAAGGAACAATCCTTGCATCCAGGGCATCTTAGGAGTCACAACCTAATGGTGTTTGACAAGGTTAAACCAAACATAATAATAAATAGCTAAACCAGCTGCGTGATATTTATTTTCAAATCTCCCCCCTTTGAACCTCAGTAAATGAGGATTAGAGACATGCTAAAGTACATATTTGGATGGCAGACCACAAAAATGTTATAGTTATTCTGTTGTATCTGGGTAAATCATCAATCTCGCATAAAATACAAAGAGTGAGGTAAAAGATAAAGGGGCAGCACAGTCGCGCAGCTGTAGAGTTGCTACCTCACAGTGCTAGAGCCCTGGGTTCGATTCTGATTATAGGAGCTGCCTGTGTGGAGTTTGCATGTTCTCCCTGCGGCCGCCTGCTCCAGTTTCCTCCCACATTCCAAAGACGTGCAGGTTTGTTGGTTGATTGGCTTCTGTAAATTGCCCCTAGGGAAGCGGAATTGGGATACCATAGAATCAGCGTACGGGTGATCGATGGTCGGCCTGGACTTGGTGGGGCCAAAGTACCTGCTTCCACGCCGCACCTCCAAACTACTAAGTATATTCCAAAAGGTGGAGAAATATCATCGCAGTCAGTGAATATTAAACACTAACCCAGGCCTTGGAGGTTGGGTGTCTTCATTAGACACTTTGACATTGATTTCCAATCTCATTATTTTCCTAACCATAACACAGCCTTACTAACCTCAAATAAATTCACAAACATTAGTTATATTCTTAAGCTTTATTCTGGGCCAAAGGGCCTGTTTCTATGCTCTACTGTTATTATTTGAATAACCTTTCTTTCGATGGTTCTAAAATATTGTACAATTACTGTAAGCCTTGCAGCATCAGAGACCTGGGTTTGATCCTGACCTCGAGTGTGGTTTGTGTGGAGTTTCCCTGTTCTTCCAATGACCATGTGTCTTTCTTCTGGGTGTTCTGGTTGCCTCCCACATCCCAAAGATGTGCGAGTTTGTAAGTTAATCGTCCGGTGTAAATTGTCCCTAATGTGGGATAACATACTGTAGAACTGATGTGAATGGCATGGACTCAAATGGGCCGAAGGGACTGTTTCCATGCAATATCTTGCAAATAATCAAAATGCCTCACAGTTTCTCCTTAGAGGTGTGTCTGTAAATCATAGTGAAAATATTGACGACGGTGCTTTGTGGCCTTTCAAGTCTGCATTCAAATAACAGCTTTAAGAATAATCAGTATATTCTCAGCACTGACGACAGACTGGGAGCGACCACTAAACAATGAGGAGTTTTGCTACTTTACAATATCCCTGCCAGCACATTGAGGAGTGTCACCTGCATTAACATCCTGGAACAAACTGTTCTAATAACCTCTGCCATGTTTACCAATATAGAGACGTCCTTCTGGAGCAAACATCATTTTTTTAATTCAGTCGGAGATGTGTGATAATTAATCTTTCATTTGTTCAAGAGAGCACATGTTTTTTGAAAGAATACCCCATTATGAGGTCAGAACTCGTCGGTCACTGACTTATTAATGAAAATCACAAGAGAATCTCTCACCCACTCCAGCGTTTTCGTTCATGGCATTGATGTATATTTTTGGCTTTTCCATGATTGAATGATGCATTTTATTCCAGAACAATCAGATCTACTTTAACAAACAACAATGTGAGTCAGTATAAATTTGCATATATCATTTGCCATCTATGTAGAAATAAGGAATCAAAGATTCCTGGAGTAACTAAGTGAGTCGGGCTGCATCCTTGGAAAACATGGATAGGTGACCTTTCAGATGGGGACCATTCTTCAGACTGATAAACTTGTCTCGTGTCTGAAGAAGAGTTCCATCCCGCAATGTCACCTGTCCATGTTCTCCAGAGTTGCTGCCTGACCTGCTGAGTTACTCCAGCATCTCGTGTCCTGATTTGCCATCTATCTGTCTTTGTGTAGGTCTGGAAGAGTCTGAGTTGGAATGTCAGTCAGAAGTCTCATAATAGCTTGCCAAGTAAACTGTTCATTAAGGCCTGATTCTCGACTGTTTTTCTATTGTATGACTGTATACATCAAACCCATTATATTTTGATGCCAACTGTGCCAGAACTCAATGTTCCTCATTGAGATAATCGAATGCCTTTTCCCAAGGTCAAATCCACCATCCTTCATAACAAACTTACTCGAAATAACGCTAATAACTGTGGATGAGTTGTTGAGGTATTATATGCTGATCTTACTAAGCAAACGCACTTATCCTATCACTAGGGAACAAACGTGTTAAATACCATAAAATCTGCCAGATAGGTTGGCTTGGATATAAGTTCTAACCCTTTCTGCACACTGTGTCCCCCTCTCCTGCTTTTGCCCCTGAAGGTAGAGAATCATTCTGAGGGTTATGCCCACTCCCTGAAGGGCCTTTTCAAAATTTGAGAGTCTCCTGGTGAGTTAAATAATCGTGGACGACAACAGTGTTTAGTTTTTCCATGCCTGATGCAGCATGAGAACAGGTCCTTCGGCCCACCGAGTCCACACCGACTATTGATCGCCTATCCAAACTAGTTCTATATTATCCCACCCATTTGTTTCACGTTCAGCTCTTGCCTATCTCATCTGCCCATCTGCCTGTATCTGCCTATCACATGCCAGGCTTTGCTCCAGCCGAACCTATCTTTTCCTGCCAGACTGCAACTCCGTCAGTCTAAAGAAGGGTCTCCACTGGAAACATTACCCTTTCATTTTCCCTCCATTGACCTGCTGACTTCCTCCACCACTTTAATTTTCATTGGCTTGTAATATAGGTAAGTGGGATTAGTGGAAGTAGGTAGAATAGTTGGCCTGTTTGTGATGGGCCAAAGGGCCTAGTTCTGTGCTATGCAACTCCATGTGACAGCCACTTAGTTTGTACTGCTCAGTATCACAAGGCATTTACCCACTGAATCACTCCAACACTCAACCTTGCTGGCTTCAATTGAATTAACAATACTTTTGTAATTGACTGTAAATTCATATGAATGGGAAAACACACTTGTGGGTAGCACTATGGCGTAGCTGGTGGAGCCACTGCATGACAGCGCCAGGGACGCGGATTTGATCCTGACTGTCTGTGTGGGGTTTGCACGTTCACCCTGTTTCCTCCCACTTCCCAACTACGTGCGTGTTTGAAGGTTAATTGACCTCTGTTAATTGCCCCTATTGTGTAGGGAGTGGAGGTGAAAGTGGGATGACATAGAACTGATGTGAGCGGGTGATCGATGGTTGGGGTGGACGTGATGGGCCAAAGAGACAGTTCCCATGCTGTATCTTTCAATCAATGAAAGTATGTATGCACACGAGGCCTTTATCCTTAGGATATGAGTAACCTTAACCAGTATAAGACCATCAAAGGGTTGCATTGTACACCCTAGAAACATCATGCATGATATAACTTACAAATTATATTCTTACAATAAATACAATATATTTTTGTTCTATATTTTAATGGAAGTAGTGTTTGACAATTGACAGCTAATATGAGCGTCTGAAAAAGGGTTTCGGCCAGAAACGTCGCCTATTTCCTTCGCTCCATAGATGTTGCTGCACCCGCTGAGTTTCTCCAGCAATTCTTTGTACCTGACAGCTAATATGATTCTTGTGCACAAATCACAAATAAGATATGGGTGTAAATCTATTCAGTAAAGAAGCATGGGTTATTTTTTTACCTAATTAGGAGTATGAATAATGAATAGTGAATGGAAATTTAGCTGCAACATCTTCTTATTAAGAATCAGGGCATTTTGGCACTGTTAATACAGATGAAGTAATTTATCTTCAAATAATAATTTCTTCTCAGCAAGAGCTAATAGGCCAAAATACATTAAAATATCACTTCAATTTCCTGTGATCACATCTGTCAACACCGAAATTGAACTAGCAGGAATGTAATTATGTTACCTGTATCCCTTAAAAAAAGAGGGAAGTAAAAAGTAGAGAGTGACAGATTTATAGAATTACACAGTGTGGAAACAGGCCCTTTGGCCCAACTTGTCCACGCTGACCAACATGCCCCATCTACACTAGTTCAATCTGCCAGCATTTGGCCCATATCCCTCTAAATCTATCCTATTACTGTACCTGTCTAAATGTTTCTTAAACTTGTGATAGTTCTTGCCTCAACTACCTCATCCGGCAGCTCGTTCCATATACCTATCACCCTTTGTGCAAAAATGTTGCCCCTCCAGTTCTTATCAAATCTCTTCCATCATCTTAAACCTATGTCCTCTGGTTCTCGATTCCCCTACTCTGGGTAAAAGACTGGGAAATATTTAAAGATAGTTATAAGAGATTTAATATATTATCACCTATAATTATTATGTTTCTATTAAGTTCATCCAAACACCTTAGTAATGTGTGCATTATTAAGAAATGTGGGTACATGATATCTGCCAAGAGTTGTAAGCATAGAAGGACTTGCTTATGATATTGTTGAATTGCTCTATCATATACTAGATGGGTCTATTTGGCCCATCAAGTATATACTGGCGGTAGACAAAAATGCTGGAGAAACTCAGCAGGTGAGGCAGCATCTATGGAGTGAAGGAAATAGGCAACGTTTTGGGCCGAAACCCTTCTTCAGACCAAATAGGTAATGTTTTGGGCCGAAACGTTGTCTATTTCCTTCGCTCCATAGATGCTGCCTCACTCGCTGAGTTTCTCCAGCATTTTTGTCTACCTTTGATTTTCCAGCATCTGCAGTTCCTTCTTAAGTATATATTGGCTCCAAGTTGGGCAATCTCATCAAATCCATTTCCCAGTTCTTTCTCCACAGCTTGCAAACTATTTAATCTCAAGCCCCTGTCAAATTCCCTGATACTGTATTAAACCACGAAGCAACCCTTCCAAAGATGTGCAGGTTTGTAGGTTAATTGGCTTGGTGTAAATGTAAAATTGGCCCTATTGTATGTAGGGTAGTGTCAATGTGCGGGGATTGCTGATCGTTGAGAGCCCGGTAAAGAGCCTGTTTTGCTGCTGTACCTCTGAACTAAACTATCAAGATATTTTCTACAATGCATCTGCAGAAATTTGTTATAGTATTTAGTGACAAAGTAGAGGCATGTACATAGAAACATAGAAAATAGGTGCAGGAGTAGGCCATTTGGCCCTTTGAGCCAACACCGCCATTCAATGTAATCATGGCTGATCATCCAAAATTAGAACCCCATTCCTGCTTTCTCCCCATATCCCTTGATTCCCGTTAGGCCTAAGAGCTATATGAAACTCTATGTGTAATATGCTATATGACCTTCATCATGATTATATATACGTGCTGTGTTCAGATCAGGTCATCTGAGATGACAACACCCAGTAATGTCAAGCTACTAACTCTCTCTCCCGCTCACCCACAAATGAAAATTGTACTCCATTGCAAAGAGCGAGATTAGTTAATGATTGGACCTGCAATTCGCAATGTATTTGGACTGGGAAAGAGTAACGAGTTAGTTAGAGATCGTGATCTTAATTCCTTTCTTGTGACTTGCTGAAAGCACACACGTAAATACCGAGCTCATTGACTTGGCATTTGTAAAGCTTCCATGGTTGAACAGTTTGTGAAAAATCGCTGTTGGAAGTTGCACGTTAAAAATGACATTGGAAGATAGCTGATAGAGGAGGCAGAGGCAAGAAACATCCGTTTTCACAGGAATGTATGGGTTCCCTTCTGAATATGCAATATAAACATAACATGAAGCAATGTTAATTGGACATATTTCCTCGTGTAGCATGATGAAAGGTGTGTCCATATTCACTGATGCATTGCAGCAAACGCCAGCAGTAATGTAAATCTTTTCTCCAATATTGATGCTCTTGTACCCCAGTCAAACTGAAAGCCTAAAAGCCCTGTCCCACTGTACAAGTTCATTCCAAGAGTTCTCCCGAGCTTGTCCTGATTCGAACTCGGAGATTTACGGTAATGGCCATTCGTCGGTACCCGGGTCTCACGTGGACATTTTTCAACATGTTGAAAAATCTTCACGAGTCTTCCCGTGCTTACCTGCCATTAGCGAATCTTCCCGAGTACCTGCAGTTAGCGTTACGAGCCGCTAAGAGACGTCCCCGAGCTCCGACGCACCCGCTACGTTCATTCTCCGCTTACCACGAGTTTGATTTTTTTTAAAACTCGGGAGAGCTCTTGGAATTAACTCATACTGTGGGACAGGGCTATAAATATTCATCTTTATGTTTGACATTTATGAACATTCTGAAATCTATGTATAAGAAAGAACTGCAGATGCTGGTTTAAATTGAAGGTAGACGTCACCCATTCCTTCTCCCCAGAGATGCTGCCTGTCCCGCTGAGTTACTCCAGCATTTTGTGTCTACCTGAATTCTATGTATGTTGGGACAAAGGCAACTGGTGTTCTTATCTTCTTTAACCTTGTAAAACTTCACAACTTGCTTTCTGCTGTGTGAACAAACTGAAACAATTGATGCTTCCAAAAATATTTTTTAATTTCTTCAAAGAAACAATTTTATCTCTCTGATAGACAAGTGCCAAAACATTTCTGCACAACATTTTAAGGGACTGTGAATATATTGTATGCTTACACAAAGTGAATAATTCTGCAGACAGATAATTGGAGGCCTACTTAAATAGTAACATGGCGAGAATTGTAGATTACACGATATTCAATCTCAATAGCAGTGCTCACTTACCCCAGCAGCTGGGATTCTCTCAATTGGGTGGTGCAATGGTAAAGTTTACAGTGCCGGAGACCCGAGTTCATTCCTGACTATAGGTGCTGTCTGTACGGAGTTTGCTCGTTTCCCCCATGACCACGTGTATTTTCTCCGAGATCTTCGGTTTCCTCCCACACTCCAAAGACTGACTGGTTTGTAGGTTAATTGGATTGGTATAATTGTAAATTGTCCCTAGTGTGTGTCGGACAGCGCTTGTGTGTGGGGATCACTAGTTGGCCTGGACTTGAAGGGCCGATGGGCTGAAGGGCCTGGTTCCGCGCTGTATCTCCTAACTAAACTAAATTGCTCTCTGAATCTCTGACCTCTCTCTCAGCCACTTCCCGGGAATATCACCTGCCCACCCATTTACAGACCTCCGAGATGCAAACCAATAATGTCCTTTAGATCAATGAACTGCAATGCAGAAAGGGAATTTTATTGAATAAAAACCATCAAAGCTAAACGCTCCATATTTATGATTCATAGACATATGTTTTTAAAGATGTACTGGAAGGGTTTATGTATTTTAAGCTGTTTCCCATCAACCCAGTGAAATAAATATGCCTAATGATTGTTCCAAATTACCATTATTAATAAATATTAATGTTACCCTGTGCAATTTTGTTTGTCATGTCCTTAACTTAGTTGGTTTTACTTGATGTTGATAACTTAGTTGTAATTGTTTGAACTTCATTGTGAGGTGTAGGTATGGTCGTATAGAGCATTTGATTCCGGGCTTTCCCTGTGGCCCTAGACTGGATCCGAGTTCATCTATATTCATAGCGTGCACTGATAAATAGGATGAAATTGAGGAAATTACTCAGTCAGGACTCTACGGCAGTGAATACAACTCAGCTAGAATGTTCAGGAAATGTTTCTTAAATGGCCAAATCAAAAACAAATTTGAAACAAGTTCTGGTCCTTAAATATGGGATAGCAATCAGAACGCAGGAATAAACCAATGTGTAGACCAGCAACTTATCACAATGAATCACCCTGAAGGGCTACCAAAGGTGGTGGATTGGTAGTTAATTGCCCCAAGTGCGCAGGTGAGTCGTAAAATCCAGATGGAGTTGATGGGAATGAAGGGGAAATGGGGTTTGTTTTACATAGAACATTACAGCACAGGAACAAGACCTTTGGCCCTTAATGTCCATGCTGAACATAATACCAAGATCAACTCTTATCTCCCTGCATATAATCCATATACCATTTCCTGCATATTTAATTAGTATAAATGTGAGTCTGATGGTCAACCCGAAATGTCACCCATTCCTTCTCTCCAGAGATGCTGCCTGTCCCGCTGAGTTACTGCAGCATTTTGTGTCTATTTAGATGGACTGAAGATGGGCTGAAGGGTTTCCTTCTGTGTTTTGAGATTTTATGACCAATTTCTTTGGCTCTATAAATGTAAATAATCTTGAGATTAATGTGATAAATATGCAATAGTTAAGCAGTGGTTTCACCACTAACTTTCACTTTAAATCAGGAAGAAATAAGGTGATCTTAAAGAATCTCTACACTTCATTCTCCATATAACTAAACGGGTTGCAAACTCTCTTTGTTATTTTCCAGGTATCAGATCTAAGAGGGAGTCAATCAAGCCCCAGTAGATGGCCACAAATTTTATAATTGGTTCATGTAGGAACACGATACAAGAACACAAGAAAGGAGTAGTGATGGGCCATTGACCTCTTAAGCCTTCTCCTACATTCAATATATTCATAGGTGATCTGCTTAATTCCTCGTGCCAGTTCTACACAGCAACCTATCCTTCCATCTTTCAACAATGTACCTACTTCTTTGAATACCTCCAGCAATCTAAACTCGACAACCTTCTGGAATAGAGAATTTATTATTTTCTGCAGTAAGTAATTCTTACCCATCTCAGTTTTAAGTGACCACCCCCTTATCTATGGCAGTGGAAACATCTTGATATCTACTACTTGGGACCTTAAATATACATCAATAAGATCATACCTCATTCTTCTAAATGCTGAAGAAAGATGTTTTTTTTTGTTTGCCATGCCTGATAGGAAGGCCCCCTTAACCCTGGAATTAGCCATAAACATCTCCTTTAGTCTACCTTCAATGCCAGTACATCCTTTCCTGAATGAGGTGACATTGAAAGGTAATCATAATGATATTCAATAGTGGAGAGTAACAAACTGAGACTTTCTCTAAGCTTGGGATGATTGAGAAAAATGGAAATCTTCATTGAAAGGCAAGAGGTTCAATGATTCATTGTCAAGTAGTGCTCCCATTATTTCTAATCTGGTAGAATATAGATTTTTTTTTCACCTCAGGAAAATAGGGAATACGATTTTGACTGTTGATAAATATATGTGCTGATACTGGTTGATTAATCACTCCAACTGACAAACATGCTAACAAAGACGAATTCAAAAGTATAGGGAGCTCAGAGTCTGTGTAAGTTAAATCTATTACCTGACAGCCAAAAAGAAAATCAATAGAAAGGATGAGAATTAAAGAGGTGAAAATCTGACAGTGGGCTGGGAGGAGATGATATCAAAACACATTGACGGAACTGAGAAGATATTATATTCTGGGGAAGAATGAGGGAGATCTCAGGAGCACATCAACAGGCCAGGGGGGTGTGGGTGGTCAGTAAAAATGGCAAATGCAACTCATCCTGGAGAATGGTAAAATAGTTGCTGAGAAATTAAGTTGTATCATGCCATGTTTGTATATGTTGTATGATCCAATTTCACTTAAAAATTATTTTGTTGTGCAAAGAAAAACTGTCAATTTATTGCTAGTTTAGTTTTTTACTGTCACGTGTACCGAGGTACAATGAAAAGCTTTTGTTTGCTAGCCAGTCAAAGAAGAGACTATATATGAATACAATCAAGTCCACACTGCACAGATAGAGGATAAAGGGTACAATGTTTAGTGCAATGTTTAGTTTGCATTTTAGGCGTTTTAGGCATTTTAATAAGGTGGGTCAATTCGGGTCAATGCATGTTTTATTCGAAGTCCCATTGCCTCATAGGACAATCAGGCATTTGCTACACCAATGCATAAACCTGGATCTGAGGGCTGGGATTAGTGTGGACCCCAGATTGATTACAACACACCTCCATTTTCCTCATTGACAACAAATCTCTGAAGCAGTAGACAACGTGCACATATCATTACACTGCTTGTTTGGTATGTGTGACTGTGCATACATCTCTATCCTTAATTGCCAATTACCTGACACATGAATCATGCCTGACATGCATCAGTCAACCCTGATATTGCAGAGTTGTAAGTGGCCGAGTGGGGTGATTCTGTTTGCAGATCCAGACTCAGATTAGTTTACTGCCGTATACACAAGGGTGCAATGAAATTCCTTGTTCGCGTGAAGTTCAGAGACTAAACAATAGATACAATATGTACAAAAATAAATACAATGAAAACAATAAATGCAAAGCTGGCTGAGATTTACGAGTCGTCTGGCTGAGATTTGCAAGCCGTCATTAAATACATGTGAAGTGCCGGAAGACTGTAAGGTTTTTAAATGTTGTGCCTCGATTCAAGAAGGACTGCAGAGAAAAACCTGGGAATTATAGGCCAGTGAGCCTAACATCTATGGTCAGAAAATACTATAGAGTATTCTGAGGGATAGGATATGCATGCATTTAGATGGACAAGAGCTGATTAGCAATAGTCAGCATGGTTTTGTAAGTGTGAGGTCATGTCTCACGAATCAGATTGAATTTTTCGAAGATGTGACCAAAATGTTTGACGAGGGCAGAGCTGTAGACATTGTATATGTCAATTTCACCAAGGCATTCAACAAGGTTCTGCATGGTAGGCTGCTCTGGAAGGTTAAATCGCATGGGATGGGGTTGTGCCCACACTGCTTAATTCGGTCGACAACCAACTCTTTCGCCTTGCTTCTGTTAAGGGCTAGTTTATTGAACTGACACCATGAGACAAGGTTGATCAAGGGACAGAAAACACAATCCTGAAGAGCACCAGTATTGAGGATCAGGGTGGAGGAAATGTTGGGACCTTTCTAAGCAACTGAGGTCTGCAGATCAGAAAGTCCCAAAGTCAATTGCAGATGGAGATCTTAAAGCCAAGGTGCAGATATTCAGCACCTTATTCTGCATTATGGTGGTGAAGGTTGAGATGTAGTCAATGGATAGCATCCTGACAAAAATGTACCTATTGTCAAAGAAATCCAGAACTGATCATAGTTCAAGGAAGATGGCATCGTCCATAGACCTATACGTTTTTGTACGTAAATTGGAAGGGATCTAGATTGTCTGGTATTCCCATCAATTAACTGGCAAATATTTTCCATGTTTTCTGTACCCTTTTGTGAGATAAGTTAGAAGATTCCCTATTTTATGAGAACATTTGTATTTGTAATACACAATTAATTACTTTACATGCTGGATGGTTATTTGTAACTTTGCATGTCTACCTCTGAATGCAGGTCACATTATGCCAAGGCCTTGATATTAATAACAGCCCAGTTAGCATAGAAAGGAACTTCCAAATCTTATTCTTTGAATTGGTGTTGGTTTTGTGTCCATTGTTTTAAGGATGATGGTGGGAAGTTGATGTGGTTAAGGTTAAGGTGGGTATGTGAATAGTTGAATTGGACAAACCTGTGCATCTTTCGTTTAGTAGATTAATAAGTCTGAACCTTGTGTTGAGATGAGAATAGCCTGCTCTGCTCTGAGAAAAGAAACAATGTATGGTGAATATAAACCTACTGTGTCCCCACTGAAAAACTGAGAACATTTATGTGGATTTAATAAACAAAGAGAAAGAATATTTCTCGTTGTACGAAGGCATGAGTGAAGGAAGGAGTCAGGAGAACATTTTTAATGTTAAAACATGGAATTACTGATCAGAATATGTGGTGAAGATAGAGACCTTAAATGTTTCTGAAGAAATGATGATAAATGTCCGAAAAACCCCCAAACTATAGTTTAAGAGCGGGAATAAGAGAATAATTATTCCAAAAGGTGAGTAGATGGGATGGAGTAAATGGCTGTCTCTGTGTTGTGGAATTCAACAATATCATGAGTTTTATCTGATTCATTTCCTTGCAATAGATCATTGATATTTGCTGAAAGGTTTATTGCAGCAATTTGAAGCAAAGAGAGTTGCACTTTAGGCCATTTAACGTCAAGTGTAGGTTGATTTCAACCTCTAGAGTGGTGTTGGATCATTCTACTACGGAGACACTGCAGCTCCAGAGATTGATTTACAATAGAGTTATTGATTTTTTGAGTGGTGACATTTATTGATAAAAACAAAGACATGCATTTATATGGTGCCTTTCATAGTTATGATATCACAGAATGATTAAGAATGGAAATAAGCCATTTAGTTCATTCAGCCTGTCTCAGTTCTCATATGCTGGTGTGGAGTATGCAGTAGAGTTGCTGCCTTAAAGCGCTAGAGATCCGGGTTTGATCCTGATCACGGGTACTGTCCCGACAGGGCTGTACGTTTTCCCTGGGACCGTGTGGGTTCTCTCCAGGTGCTCCGGTTTCCTTCCACACTCCATAGGCACAGAGGTTATTAGGTTATGTGTAGGAATGAACTGCAGATTCTGGTTTAAACCGAAGATAGACACAAAAAGCAGGAGCAACTCAGCGGAGCAGGCAGCATCTCTGGAGAGAAGGAATGTGTGACGTTTTGGATCGAGACCTCTTCAGAAGAAGGGTTTTGATCCACTGAGTCACTCCAGCTTTTTGTTCCTATCTTCAGGTTATTAGGTTAATTGGCTTTTGTAAATTGTAAATTGTCCCTAGGTGTGTAGGGTAGTGCTAGTATAGTGGGTGATTGCTGGTTGGCGTGGACTCTGTGGGTCAAAGGGCCTGTTTCTATGCTGTAACTCTAAAGTCTAAAGCTATTCCCATAACCATACAACCTATTGAACGCTACAATTGCATCTATCTCTATTAATTTCCCTGGCAGTGCATTCCAGACCACAACCACTTCTTCACATCACTTGTGGCTCTTTTATTAACCACCTTTACTCTTTTCTCTTATATTTTGACCACCCAGTCAATGGGATCGTACTCCAGAATGGCCCAAAGTGCTTCTAAGCTAATAAAATATTTTTCAAATGTGATTCTTGCTGTAATATAAGCCATCCCTGAATTTCAGAGATAAATCTTAAAAGTCTACAATTCAGACTGGTTCAGCAGCAGCAATTCTCAACAAAGGATTATTATGATTGTATCAAATCTATAGGTTAATTGGCCTGTAAAGTAATTGTCCCTAGTGTGTCGGGAGTGGATGCAAGAGTCGGATAACATAGAACTAGTGTGATCGGGTGATCAATGGTCGATATGGACTAGTTGGACCAAAGGGCTTGTTTCCATGCTCAATTCAATATAAATCAAGATGAACATATTAGTTTAGTTTAGTGTGTTATTATTGTCATATGTACCGAGGTACAGTGAAAAGCTGTTTGTTGCATGCTATCCAGTCAGCGAAAAGACTATACAGGATGAAAATAAAGACACCAGGCAGGTCTTTGCCATCTTTCACAATCCAGTGGTGTGCTCATTTGGTTTGAAGATGTATAGTATGGACTAATCTTCCCTATTACACCCTGGCACGCATTCTCATAGTTATCATTGTAGGCATGGCAAAACACAACCAAATGTTATCATATAATGGGAGCGAGAATCATATTCCTCAGCCCTTCTCCCAGACTAAATGTAATGAAAACGCTGATACATGTTTATTCCTTGACATCAGAAGATTGAATATTTTAAAGTAAAACCAGTGCTTTTAGTGGTCTTCCATTCTTAAAGATTTTAGGTAAACTTATCAAGGCTAAATGAATATAATTGCTACAGAAGCATTAAGTGAAAATAAAAACATTATTTATCCTGGATCACGAAAATAAAAATCAATTAAATGTCTTTGCAGCTTAAGTGCTGGCTAGCTATGCATGCACTCTGTTCAACACTTCTTTGATATTCTTCATGAGTAATATTTCAACTTGTTCAAACTCTGCCAATAACGCCACTCTCACCTTGATAATCAAAAAATCCTCACCAATCTCATCTAATTATAAAATGGTGCAAATGAAAAATAAGATGGTCGTATTCCTGATAAAAGTGGTTTTCAGTGGGAAGGAACTGCAGATGCTGGTTTAAACTGAAGATAGACACAAAAAGGTGGAGCAACTCAGTGGGACATGCAGCATCTCTGGAGAGAAGGAATGGGTGACGTTTCGGGTCGAGACCCTTCTTCAGTTCCTTCCTACACATTTCGTCTGCTCCACTGCAAAATCTCTTCAAGGTATGTCTACTTTGAAGAAGGTTTCCTCCTCTCTCCAACGAGAGTTCTGCAACATCCTCTCGCTGCCCCCCTCTGTGATTCCTCCCGCTCTCAAATCTTTTATTTATTGTTCTTAATCTCTCTACGTCATCTTCTTTATCTCTTGTTTCCCTTTCCTGTGGCTTCAGTCTCATGAAGGGTCTCAACCCGAAACGTCACCCATTCCTTCTCTCCAGAGATACTGCCTGTCCCGAGTTACTCCAGCTTTTTGTGTTGAAACGTGATTTTGAGTCGAGTTGAAGGAGTTTGATACATCTCGTCAGTTTAGTTAAGAGATACAGCATAGAAGCAGCCTCTTTGACTTACCGGGCCCACCCCAACCATATATCACACGATCACACTAGCTCTAGGTTATTGCACTTTTACATCCTCTTTCTACACACCAGGAACAATTCACAGAGGCCGACTAATCTGCAAACCTACACGTCTTAGGGATGTGGGAGGAAACTGGCGCACCTGAAGGAAACCCACGCTATCATAGGGAGAACGTGTAAACTCCAGAGGGCAGAGGTTTAAGGTGAAGGGGAAAAATGTAATGAGGGGTAACCTTTTCCACACGAAGGGTGCTGGGTGTATGGAACCAGCTTCCAGAGGAGGTAGTTGAAGTAGGGACTATTGCAATGTTTAAGAAACAATTAGATAGGTACATGGGTAAGACAGGTTTAGAGGGATATGGGCCAAATTCAGGCAAATGGGACTCGTGTAGATGGGACATGTTGGGTGATGTGGGCAAGTTCGGCTGAAGGGCTTGTTTCCACGTTGCAGGACTCCATGACTCCACACAGAAAGTATTGAGGTCAGGATCAAATTCAGGTCTCTAGCATTGTGAGACCATCTTGAAACTCTCTTAGAAAATCTATTATTTTTTTTCTTTCCTGGAATTAATGCTATATTTAGGAACATATGAAATCTTCATTATCAGGTTAGAGACAATGGTACTTCCTCCTTCCAAAAAAAACGGCCTCCAGTATTTTGCTACTGATTATTTTGCTGGTTCTTGGAATATTTTCAGTATGAACAGATAAAAAACAGAAATCAAAATAATGATGGGTAGCTGAGCAGAGCAAAAAGAAGAAATAGACACAAATTAAGAAATGTTACTTCAGAGATCTTCATGAAAATATCAAGATGGTTCTTGGTGGCAATGAAACCAACCAATGCTCACATTCTGTGTACAGAGCTTGTACAAAATGTAGAGACAAGAAATGCTTTGGTAGTGGCATGGATCATCTCCAGCACTTTCTACTGCCAGCTGTTCCTTGTTTCTCCAAACCAGAACTTCAACGCATCTTGTCCAGACCTGCACAGAGACTGCTGTGTGTGCAGAATGACAATATTTGCACATGTCCTCTACCACATTTGGTATTATTTCTGTGTCTATGACTCCATGACTCTAAACCAGGCTTCAACATAAAGATAAGAGCTCCTTCAGCATAAATTGCGATATTTTTGTGGTCAAATGATTGTCAATAGCTAGCGATCAAGACCAATAAGCAAGCGATGACTGCAACGACCAGGTTCAGCAATAGCTACTTCCCCACAGCCATCAGACTATTAAACCTGGCTCGGACAAAACTCTGATCATTAATAACCCATTATCTGTTATTTGTACTTTATCAGTTTATTTCTTCATGTGTGTATATATTTATATAATGGTATATGGACACACTGATCTGTTTTGTAGTAAATGCCTACTATGTTCTGTGTGCTGAAGCAAAGCAAGAATTTCATTGTCCTATCAGGGACAAATGACAATAAATTCACTTGAACCTGAACATAACCCAGCATAGAGGATGGGGAATTTGAATTAAAGTACTGAAGAAAATCTGGAATTTTCCACAATTGATTCCATTAGTTTAAAAAGGTGACAGTTGTCGTCAAGAACTGTAACAGAGATTCATCAGACTGGGCTTTTGGCTGGTAAATCTATTCTCCTGAGATTCGAGGAATTGGAGGAGACTTCATTAAAATAAAATGAGCATAGCACAGTGGCACAGCAGTGGTGTTGCTGCCTTACAGTGCCAGAGACCTGGGTTCGAACCTGACTGCGGATGCTGTCTGTATGTAGTTTTACGTTCTCCCTGTAATCTCGTGGGTTTTCTCTGGGATCTCTGGTTTCCTCCCACTCTCCAGACATACAGGTTTTTAGGCTTTGGTAAAATTGTAAAGTGTGTAGGATAGTCTTAGTATACGGGGTAATCACTGGTCAGTGTGGGCTGAAGGGCCTGTTTCTACACTGTATTTCTAAAGTCTAAAAGAATTTGAAAAGTTAGATATGCAAAGAACATTTATCCTGACTGAGGGATCTCAAACTGTGAGTCACAGTTTCAGAATTAAGGATAGGCCATTTCGAAATGAAATTAGGAGAAAATCTTATACAGTACTCAAAGCAGTGAAACCATTGAATTCACTACCCCCAGGGTAGAGACTCAGCCACTCCTTGCATTCAAAAGGGAATTAATTAATTCTCTTGAGTATTGACAGTTAAATGATATAGGGACAGAGCAAGAAAATGTTAATCCTTCCTCTGTTTGAGGTAACACAAAAACCATTAGTTTAATGAACGTGGGGCATCTGGAGAGGCCAAATGTCCCATTCCAGCTTTTACTTTATTCATAAAGGAGGGAGTGGCGGAGGTAGGATGAAAATTGAACAACCTGGTCCCCTGTCAAGGAAATCATCTGTCATTTCGCAGGTGACCTGTTTTTGATACATTCTCACCCTCCCCCCTCGTTGTTTGGCTCCACTACCTTCACTGGTGGCTGCGAGCATCTTCAGGGCCTTTTGTTTGCTGGTCTGGCACCATCTATCAATCTGCGGTAAGGGCCTTTGTTGTCAGCCTGAAGTCCCTGCACCTTCCAGTCAACTTTGTCTGGCCACAAGCACACTAAGCAAAGACTACATACCACAACACACAGCGCATACAACCACACACACGCGCATGCACATCAGAACCACACACACGGACATGTGCACATATGCACAAACCGACAAGCCACGCCAATTGGGCCCCTCACCTCCTAAGGCCGCCGCTGCCCGTCTGCTCCTATGAACCTTTGAGAGAAATCCATAGAGGCGCTGAGCCAATATCATTTTTAGGAAGACCCACAAAGCACCTTTCACCCTGGCCACGCTCTCAACTTGTACGATGGAAGGTATAGGAGGAGTCAAATTACGACCACCAGGTTCATTAAAGAATTTTATATAGTTCAGGCTCTTGAACATTACATATCACTAATCGATGAACCTCTCTGACTGTCTTTTGTTTTCATTAAGGAATTTTTTTTTTTTTGCGCATTAGTATGTAGTGGGTTATTAATTGATTGTATTGCTTATTACATATTATCAGTATGTACATTATTCACAGTAGCAATTAATTTTTTATTGTTGGATGTGACAATTGAACACGCTTGGTTTAGTTATTTAGTTTTAGAGATACAGCGTTATCAGTCCGCACCAACCATATCAGCAGGATTTAGCATTAACACTATTGACACACCTATGCAAACATTTATACCAAGCCAATTAACCTACAAAACATGTACGCCTTTGGGAGGAGAGGAAACCCACACAATCACCGTACGAACTTGGACAGGAGATTGGCAGGATTGAACCTGGGACTCTGGCGATGTAAAGTGCAGCAACTTTACCACTGCGTCCCATTCACAAATATTAGTGAGCCAAGTGAAATACTCCCCCCAATTAACTGGTGTGACCAATGCAAGCGACAAGGCAATTATTCAAATATGGAATATATGGCAGTCCAAAATAGCCAAAAAAAAGATATTACATCAGCTATCTTCCAATGAGCCAGATAATGGTAGAATAATCAAGTTAATGTAAAAGTATTTCAGAGAATAAGTTAAGACATGAGCCTTGTACAAGCTTTTAAACCAAAATAGATAGACGCTTTATGTAATCTCGTGGGTTCAGGGACCGGGATCTCTGGTTTCCTCCCACTCTCCAGACATACAGGTTTGTAGGCTTTGGTAAAATTGTAAAGTGTGTAGGATAGTCTTAGTATACGGGGTAATCACTGGTCAGTGTGGGCTGAAGGGCCTGTTTCTACACTGTATTTCTAAAGTCTAAAAGAACTTGACAAGATAGATATGCAAAGAACATTTATCCTGACTGAGGGATCTCAAACTGTGAGTCACAGTTTCAGAATTAAGGATGGGCCATTTCGAAATGAAATTAGGAGAAAATCTTATACAGTACTCAAAGCAGTGAAACCATTGAATTCACTACCCCCAGGGTAGAGACTCAGCCACTCCTTGCATTCAAAAGGGAATTAATTAATTCTCTTGAGTATTGACAGTTAAATGATATAGGGACAGAGCAAGAAAATGTTAATCTTCCTCTGTTTGAGGTAACACAAAACCATTAGTTTAATGAACGTGGGGCATCTGGAGAGGCCAAATGTCCCATTCCAGCTTTTACTTTATTCATAAAGGAGGGAGTGGCGGAGGTAGGATGAAAATTGAACATACCTGGTCCCCTGTCAAGAAAACTGAGATACCTGTCATTTCGCAGGTGGATCTTCTTTTAAAGTACCTTTTTTGATACATTCTCACCCTCCCCCCTCGTTGTTTGCTCCCACTACCTTCACTGGTGGCTGCGAATATCTTCAGGGCCTTTTGTTTGCTGGTCTGGCCATCTATCAATCTGCGTAAACCATGGCTTTGTTGTCAGCCTGAAGTCCCTGCACCTTCAGTCAACTATGAAATCACCTGTCTGGCCACAAGCACACGCACACATGCACATGCACATACATAACCAAACACACGCATACAACCACACACACGCGCACGCACACAGAACCACACACACGGACATGTGCGCACACACACACACACACACACACACACACACACACACACACACACACACACACACACACACACACACACACACACACACACACACACATACAGAACCAAGCACAGAACCGCACAAGCCACGCCAATTGGGCCCCGCACCTCCTAAGGCCGGCCCTGTCTGCTCCTATGAACCTTTGAAGAAATCCATAGGAGGCGCTGCCTCTAAAAAGGCAGCCAATATCATCGAAGACCCACAGCACCTGGCCACGCTCTCATTTCACTTGTACGATTTGGAAGGTATAGGAGTCTGTAAATTACGACCACCAGGTACAAGAATTACTTCTTCCCAACAACTATCAGGCTCTTGAACACTACATATCACTAATCAATGAACCTCTCTGGACTGTCTTTGGTTGCATTAAGGAATTGTTTTTTTTTGCGCATTAGTATTATGGTTATTAATTGATTGTATTGCTTATTACATATTATCAGTATGTACAATATTTACATGCCTATTATTCCACAGCAATTAAGAATTTCATTGTTTTATTGTTGGTATATGTGACAATTAAACACTCTTGACTTTTTAGTTTAGTTTAGTTTAGAGATACAGCGTGGAAACAGGCCCACTGAGTCCGCACCAACCAGCGATCCTACCAGCAGCGATTAGCATTAACACTATTCTACACACACACTAGGGGCAATCTTTACATTTATACCAAGCCGATTAACTTACAAACCTGTACGCCTTTGGAGTTTGGGAGGAAACCAAAGATCACAGAGGAAACCCACACAATCACGGGGAGAACGTACGAACTGTACAGACAGCATCCGTTGTCAGGATTGAACCTGGGACTCTGGCGCTGTAAGGCAGCAACTTTACCACTGCGTCACCATTCACAAATATTGTGAACCAAGTGAAACTGGGTGTGACCTGCCCCCAATTAATGTGAAGGCAACGAAGCATGAGTCAAATTATGGAATACGATGGAGTCCAAAATAATTTCCACAATAAAAGATATTACATCAGCTATCTTCCAATGAGCCAGATAATGGTAGAATAATCAAGTTAATGTAAGTATTTCAGAGAATAAGTTAAGACATGAGAGCTGTACAAGTGAATTGAATTTTATTAGAGAAGAAAATATTTTAGCAGAGACATGATCCCAATAATTAAATTGCTGTAGAGTATTCTTTATGAAAATAAATGATGATCACAGGACCAGGGTATATGATTACAAAATTAACCAAGTCAAAGCAAGGGTAAACATGTTTCTACTGAACAGTAAATGGATGAAATAGACCATCAGTGGAAGTATTTAAAGCAATATTGATTAACTCATTTTTAAACAGAATAAATACGTGATTGAGAATTGAATTAAAAATTACAACGAAGGTCATGAAATACAGTGAGCAACACAATGTTATCGAGATAAGAGAGATATCATCAGGAGAATGAATGTGTCCAGTTGAATAATGTACATGTCCTAAACTAATCTTCTACTGAATCGTCATACAAGTGCAAGAAATTCATATTCCTCTATTTTCCCTCTGTTTAACCAGCACTGGCTTAATCAATTTCCTGATCTATATGAATTATAACCACTGCTATTATTGTCTGCAATATGAACATATCTCTTGTTTTAGTAACAATTGTATTTGCCACTTTTGCATTATCTACTGTCAAGCTTTGTTGTAATCTTCAATTCAATTCCTAATGATGAATTTATTCAGTTTTGAAAGGAGCTAATCAATATTACTTTAAACACGTGTACAGTACGTGTTTAGTTCCTCTAAGGTTTTCTCATTATAGAACACAGATCAGTACAACCCAGGATTGACACAAAATGCTGGAGTAACTTCCTACTCAGTACAACACAGGAGCAGGCCCTTCAGCCCCCAATGGCTGTGCCAAACATGATGCCAAGATAAACTAATCCCGTTTGCCTGTACGTGATCCACATCCCTCCATTCCCTTCATATCCTTGGTCCTATTTGATAGATTGTTAAATGCCACTATTGTATCTGCTTCCACCACCACACCTTGCAGACTATGTCAGGCACCAATCACTTGTAGAAAAATAACTTCTCCCTGACATCTGCTTTAAACTTTACTGCTCTCACCTGAAACCTATACGCTCTTGCATTTGACATTTCCAGCCTGGGAAAAAGGTTCTGACTGTCTTCCCTATCTATGCTTTGCGTCATTTAATATACTTCTTGCAGTTTACAATTTAGTTTATTGTCACGTGTACCGAGGTACAGTGAATAAAGCTTGTGTTGTGTGCTAACCAGCCAGTGGAAAGGCAATACATGATTACAATTGAACCATTTACAGTGTATAGATACATATTAAGGGAATAAAGTTTGGTGCAAGGTAAAGCCAGCAACGTCTGATTAAGGATAGTCTGAGCATCACCATAGAGGTAGATAGTAGTTCAGGACTGCTCTCTGGCTGTGGTAGAATGGTTCAGTTGCCTGATAGGTCTCTATCTAGGTTCTTTCAGGTCTCGTCTCAACTATCAGCACTTCAGAGGAAATAATCCAAGTTCTCCTTGTTACTACTACCCTCTAATCCAGGCAGCATTCTGGTAAATATCTTCTGCACCTTTTCCGAAGCCTCCACATCCTTCCTGTAATGGGACGATCAAAACTGGAGTTTGATTTATTTTGCTTTTTTGCAATCTTGTATCCAAACTAATGAATAGTCCCTCTGAAGCACATAACTTTATTTTCAAATCCCATCACTATTTCACAGTAATTACATTTCTAAACGATCTATTTTTATTTAGGTTACGATATTCCCAGTAACACTCAGCAGTCTCATTTCTAATTTCTGAAGTAGATTCAGTCAATTTTCAAAAGAGAATTGGATAATTAGTTTTAAACAGATTTGTAGGTTCATGGAAGCAGAGCAGAAGAGTGGGAGTAATTGTATAAACCTTCCATATAATTGACATGATTCGGGGCCAGTTTTGCGGATGGGGGAAGGTACAACTGTAGAGGCAGTAGGTGAGTAGGGGTTGGGGTTGGTATAATGAGAGGAATGCATGCTACAAAGAGGTGAGTGAGTAAGGGAAGATAGACAGAAAAAGCTGGAGTAACTCAGAAGGTCAAACAGCATCTCTAGAGAAAATGAATAGGTGACATTTCGGGTCAAGACCAATCTTCAGTCCTGTCTGACCTTCAGACCAGTCTGAAGAAGGTCCTCGACCCGAAACATCACCTAATCCTTTTCTCCAGAGATGTTATCTGACCCGCTGAAATACTCCAGCTTTTTCTGTCTATCTTTGGTTTAAACCAGCATCAGCAGTTTCTCGGAGCTGTGGCAGCGGCAGCGACCACCCGCGGAGTTTGAACCGGCCCGTTCGCGGAGCACGGTTGAGCCGCGGGATTTACCATCACCCGGTGGGGTCACAACATCTGGAGCCTGGATCGCCTCGGCGCAGAGGGAGAACAAAGAGGGAAGAGACAGAGACTTTAAGATTTTGCCTTCCACCACAGTGAGGAGGTGTTTGGTGAACTCACTGTGGTGGATGTTAAATTTGTGTTGATTGTGTGTTTTTGTCATTTTTTATTATATGTATGATTGCAGGGAAACAAAATTTCGTTCAGCCCAAAAGGTCTGAATGACAATAAAGGATTCTAATCTAATCTAATCTAATCTAATCTCCCCACACAGGTCAGTAAGAGAACTTACTTGGGTAGGGGTTCCAATGTTACCATGGGTTCTTCCGAGGGTACAGCAATACTAAAGCACAAATGTTTTGCGTGCTGCATCACAAAAGCCGGAGCTAATTTCCTTGGCAATGTTGTAAAGCTGAAAATAACTTTGCTAATGAAACAACCTTATTCTCTGAACGTCTGAGACCCACACCTCATCATTGACACAAACTGAACTGATTGAAGATTATCTGAACTTTGTTCCATTTGGGAAGTAATCAATTTTCATACACATTGTACTGGGAAAAATAGTGATATAAACATAGATTTCAAGGCATGTCTTAGCTACACAAGGCAAGATTGTCTTCATTGTACCGATCAAATGTATACAGCAATGGAAATGCCAAGTCAATAAACAATGATGAATACAGAAATATGTTAATAGATATTGGATATCCGATGACCTTGTAGATTCCTTGGGATCACTTCAAACAGCTTTGGAATTCCCACTTGAAATCTTGTGGTATTTATTAAAAGACCAAAGGGAATCGAGTTGTAAACACCCTCATTAATCTTCACCAATCACTCTCACCATCTCTGATATCATAGCATATGCTTTTTGCCTTCACTGTTCAATATTTTACAATATTCAAAAACTATCACAGGACTAAAGAATTTATGTTGAGCAACGCTGTGGGTGAGACAGAAGAGCAGCTGGTAAAGCTGCTGTTTGACTGCGCCAGACACCCGGGTTCGATTCTGACCTTGGATGCTGACTGAGCGGAGTTTGCACGCTCTACCTGTGACTGCATGGGTTTCCACTTGGTGCTCCATTTTCCTCCCACATCCCAAGGAGAGGCAGGTTTATAGGACAGTTGGTCTCTGTAAATTGCCCCTACTGTGTAGGGAGTGGATGAGAAAGTGTATTAACATAGATCTAGTGTGAATGGGTGATTGATGTTGAAAGGCCTTTTTCCTCACTGACTCTTTTAATCAATCAATCGGAAGAAACCTGGCAACTCATATTGGCAATTAATGTAAAGAAGTTGTCTGGGTCGTGTTTATAGTTTGGTACGGAACATTTGCATTTTTCAACTTGAAATTGTGCAATATGGTGCATACTGTAGCGAGTCTTTTAACTTACACTTGAATGCAATATATATGCTTTAAATTGGATTGGAGTGTTTTTGAGAGGGGGGAGGCTGTGCGATCACTGGCCTTGGGGGTACCCGGTGAGGGAGTGGAGCAACCGAGTGGGGAGAGGGTGTGGACGAAGGGTGTCCCCCTTCCCAGGGTGGGAACTTTTTGAAATTTGATGTATTAAAATCATGTAGAAATACTGTAGAAGTATGGTTTCAATGTTTTTTGTATGGAGTATTTTTAAGAGGTAACTTTTTAAGGAGTAACTTTATCCACACAAAGGGTGATGGGTGTATGGAACAAGCTGCCAGAGGAGGTAGTTGAGGCAGGGACCATCCCAACATTTAAGAAAAAGTTAGACTGATACATGGATAGGACAGGTTTGGAGGTATGGACCAAAAGCAGGTGGCGTTGCTGGGACATGTTGGCGGGTGTGGGCAAGTTGCACTGAAGGGCCTGTTTTCACACTGTATCACCCTATGACTACATTATACCTCCACCATGCATGAATGCTTCAAAATCAAGTGATCGAGTTTTATTGCCATATACTCAAGCAGAGAAACATAGAAAATAGGTGCAGGAATATGCCATCGGCCCTTCGAGCCAGCACTGCCATTCAATATGATCATGGCTATTCATCGAAAATCAGTACCTCTTTCCTGTTTTTTCCTCATATCCCTTGATGTCGTTAGCCCCAAGAACTAAATGTAACTCTCTCTTGAAAACATCCAGTGAATTGGCCTGCACTGCATTCTGTGGCAGAGAATTCCAGATTCACAACTCTCTGCGTGAAGAAAGTTCAAGTTCAAGTTCAAGTGAGTTTATTGTCATGTGTCCCTGTATAGGCCAATGAAATTCTTGCTTAAACACACAGAAAAATAGTAGGCATTTACTACAAAACAGATAAATGTGTCCATATACCATGATATAAATATATACACACATGAATAAATAAACTGGTAAACTGCAAATGACAGAAAGTGGTTATTAATAATCAGAGTTTTGTCCGAGCCAGGTTTAATAGCCTGATGGCTGTGGGGAAGTAGCTATTCCTGAACCTGGTTGTTGCAGTCTTCAGGCTCTTGTACCTTCTACCTGAATGTAGTAGGGAGATGAGTGTGTGGCCAGGATGGTATGGGTCTTTGATGATACTGCCAGCCTTTTTGAGGCAGCGACTGCGATAAATCCCCTCGATGGAAGGAAGGTCAGAGCCGATGATGGACTGGGCAGTGTTTACTACTTTTTGTAGTCTTTTCCTCTCCAGGGCGCTCAAATTGCCGAACCAAGCCATGATGCAACCGGTCAGTATGCTCTCGACTGTGCACCTGTAGAAGTTAGAGAGAGTCTTCCTTGACAATCCGACTCTCCGTAATCTTCTCAGGAAGTAGAGGCGCTGATGAGATTTTTGATAATTGCGTTAGTGTTCTCGGAACAGGAAAGATCTTCAGAGATGTGCACGCCCAGGAATTTGAAGTTTGTTCTCATCTCAGTCTTAACGGGCCCCTCCTTTATTCTTAAACTGTGACCCATGGTTCTGAATGCCCCCAACATTGGGAACATTTTTCCTGCAGTTACAGTAAGTGAAAATCTAGCAGGCAAGCAGGATGCTTTCAACAACCACCCCCATTTGAAGTCCATTTTCTTCCACCGTATCTACCCAGTGCTTGGTACTTACTTCCAGCAGCCACTGGTTTTCCTCCAGGATGCTGCAGCCTGATCCATGCCGATCACCTGGGCGAATTCGGCACAGAGACTCTTACGGCAGCGGCGCAACGCTTCGACGCCTCCGACGGCCCGTGACTCTTTCACTGAGGCTGCTCCATGGCCGGAGCTGCAGTGAGCGACTCGCAAGCCCGGCAAACAGTCGCCAGCCCCGCTCCCCGTCCGCATCTGTCCCCGCCGATGCTTCTGCTTCCAACACCCACGGCCCATGCAGTTGATATGAGTTTTGACATTTTCATTGATCACAGAATTTCTCACAACAGAGCGAGAGAAATTTGTGATCAGCGTGAGAATTTGGTGAAATGCGTGATTCTCACGCTCAATGCATGGGAGTTGGCAGCCCTGCCTCTCTATCCCCCTCTCCCCCCTCCCTCCCTCCCCCCCCTCTCTTTCTCTCCTCTCATTCTCATCCCTCTCTCTCCCCTCTCTCTTCCGCTCTCTCTCATCTCAACCCCCCTCTCTCGCCCCTCCCCCGCTCTCTGTCCCTTTCCTCTCTCTCTCCCCTCTCACTCTCTCTCTCTCTCTCTCCCCTTCCCTCTCTCTCTCTCTCTCCCCCCCTCCCCCCCTCCCTCTCTCTCTCTCCCTCCCCTCTCTCTCCCCCTCTCTCTCTCTCTCCCCTCTCTCTCTACTTTCTCTCCTCCTCTCTCTCCCCTCTCTCCCCCCCTCTTTCCCCTAACTCTTTCTCCCCTCTCTTTCCCCTAACTCTCTCTCCCCCCCTCTCTCTCCCCCCCTCTCTGTCTCCTCTCTCCCCCCCCTCTCTCCCTCTCCTCTCTCTCTCGTCCCTCTCCATTCGCTTTCCCCTAACTCTCTCGCCCCTCTCTTTCCCCTAACTCTCTCTCCCCTCTCTTTTCCCTAACTCTCTCTCCCCCCTCGATCCCTCTTTCTCCCTCCCTCTCTATCTCTCCCTCTCTCTCCACACTCTCCCCCCCCTCCCTCTTCTCTCTCTCCATTCACTCCCCCTCTGTCTCTCCCCTCTCTCCTCTCACCCCCCTCTCTCTCTCCCCACTGTCTCCTTCTCCTCTCTCTCCGCCTCCCTTTGAGAGTGTCACTTTGACACAGAGACTCTCGCGGCAGCGGCACAACGCTTCCGACGCCCCTGACAGCCCGGGACACTCGCACTGTCCGGAGTGCTCCATGGCCAGAGCTGCAGCGAGCGACTCGCAGCCCCGGCAAACACTCGCCAGTCCCAGCTCCCCGCATCTGTTCCCGCCGCTGGTCCTGCTCCCATCCCTCCTTCAGCCCTGGCTCTCCAACATCCGCGGACCATGC
The DNA here is from genome assembly GCF_028641065.1 of Leucoraja erinaceus. Classification (NCBI taxonomy): domain Eukaryota; kingdom Metazoa; phylum Chordata; class Chondrichthyes; order Rajiformes; family Rajidae; genus Leucoraja; species Leucoraja erinaceus. Next base: position 21,233,336 of record NC_073403.1, read on the forward strand.
AGTTTATCCGAGTTTTGAAATTTTCGTTGATCACGGAATTTCTCACCACAGAGCGTGAGAAATTTCTGATCAGCGTGAGGGCGTGAGAGTTTGCTTGAGGGCGTGATTCTCATGCTCAAAGCGTGAGAGTTGGTAGCCCTGTATAACATTACGCACTATAGTTCCAAGTCAAAGCTTAAATGTTTCTGTGTGGTTTATCCACAGGACACAAGGTCCATTAGAGATGAAATGGTTTCTGCTGTAAATTGCATCAATAATTCTGATCTGGGACAATATAGTGTTGTTTGGTGCCATAACATGGTGCAGCAAGTGAGCAAGTGCTTTGGGTTAGTTCCTACAAACATTTCAGTGTTGGTCTTCCAGAGGCCGTTTTGACCCACATTAAAAAAAAAACAATGCATGGGAGTTGGCAGCCCTGCCTCTCTATCCCCCTCTCCCTCTCCCCCTTCTCTTTGGCATGTGGGCGGAAAGGGGAGCACACAGAGGAAACCCACGTGCTCATAGGGTGAAAGTGTAAACTCCATACAGACAGCACCCGAGGTCAGGATCCAATCCGAGTCTCTGGCGCTGTGAGGCAGCAGCTCTACCAGCTGCGCCACTCAGAGGGGGAGAGGGGGGAAGAGGGGGGAAGAGGGGGGAAGAGGGGGGAAGAGGGGGGAGAGGGGGGGAGAGGGGGGAGAGGGGGGGGAGGGGGGGGGGAGAGAGAAGGGGAGAGAGGGGGGGAGGGGGGAGAGGGGAGGGGAGAGGGGGAATGACGATTACCTTGACAGGCATGTCTTAATGCTGTGTATAAATTAGGAAATAGTAAATGAATAGTCAATTGAAATAAAAATCAAGGAGATTGAATGGAAGCTGCTGATTAACTATGGCTCATCTTAGACTGTGGCAAAAAGCCAATATCTATCAGAGCCAGTTGAAAGTTCCCACACAATCTTTGGCCTCTGCTGGCTTTTGTAAATAGTTGACATTCTTTGCAGGCCTTTCTCAGTGGAGTTTAGAACTTAAACTCAAATCCTTCAAACCCTAGCAGTCTTTGTAATTGCTTAATAAAATGTTTGTTTGCTTCTAGTCTTCAAAATTAGCATTGATAAATTGAATCAAAGAAGAATCTAGGAAAACGGAACTTGAATATTAACAAACTATAATTGTTAATAGGAAACCTCAGCTAATTTCTGTTAGATTTCACTGAAACATTTCCAAAATGGCCATATTTTCTGTGTAATAACAGTTTTGTTTATTTCTATAGACTTCCAAGGAAATTATTGGCATATGTCTATGAACCATCATTGAGTCTCATTTCAGGGAATAGATCTATTAACATCTCTTAAAGATGTAAACATTAATTGCTAAAGGGCCTGTCCCACGAGCATGCGACCTGCAGTGCAACCAAACCGGAAACGGGGGCCGCGTGGAGGTCGAGTGATCCCCGTACAGGGCCGGTCCCACCAGCATGCGCCTGCATGTGGCGAGCGCGACCAAACCGGAAGCGGGGGCCGCGCGGAGGTCGAGTGAGTGATGTGAATTTCGAGCGAAGTCCGCGGGAGGTTTGCGCGTGACGTACGGTGTCAAGACGCTGCGTACGGCGTTGAGACGCTGCGCACGCCCGGCGAGGTGGTGCGTACAGCCTCGAGGCGGCTGCGGGCCGGCAGGCCGTTGCCCCGCGGAATTTTTGAACACGGTCAGTTTTTCGGAGCCCCGTGCGATGTCGGGACCAGCTCCGCACAACTCCATACGGCTCCGGTAATTGAAGTGGGACCGGTCCCGCGAGGCTGTACGGCTCAAGCGACCACGTTATTGGGTCGCATGCTCCTGGAACAGGCCCTTTAATGATCCAATTTCCAGAATTCTGCTTAACTACAACCAGAGGACCAAATATTTCCAATCTGCAAAAAACATCAACCATTCCTTCTCTCCAGAGATGCTACCCGCTGAGATACTCCAGCTTTTTTTTAATCCATCTTCAGCGTAAACCAGCATCTGCAATTCCTTCCTGCACATTTTGTCCGCTCCACAGCAAAATCTCCTCGAGGTATGCCTACTTTGAAGAAGTTCTCTTCCTCTCTCTGACGAGAATTCAGCCTGAAGAAGGGTCTCAACTCAAAATGTCACCCATCATCTCTCTCTCCAGAGATGCTGCCTGTCCGGCTGAGTTACTCCAACATTTTGTGTCTATTTTCTGAATAAATGAAGCTGGTGTTCTTTGAATCATTTTCACAATTTGATCCTTACCAGAAGGGCCAGAAATTATTACCCATCCCTAATTTCCCTTCAGAAGATGGAGGCCCAAGATGGAGGCACAAGAGACTGCAGATGCTGGAATCTAGACCAAAAAAGCAAAGTGCTGGAGCAACTCAATGGGTCAGGCAGCAGCCATAAAGGGAAATGGACAGATGCCAGTTTGGATCTGAAAAAGAATCCCAAGATAGAAAGCAATTTAGTTTTAAATTGCAAGGAGGGTTGGGAAATGATGGACAGAACAAAGGCAGTATCTCTGATAGGGCCGGGTCATTGTTACCAGGGGTACGCTACTGATGAAGTCTTCTAGTTGACGAAGAAAGATGAGGAAAGCCAAAGGAAGGGATGAATGCTGTGAAGCTGCAGGTTGTTGGAAAGTCCCAACAGGTCAGGGAGCATCAGTGGTGAAAGAAAAGTTGAGCCAATATTATATTTCGATAGCCAACAACAGAGCTGGCCACGTCTGTCACAAGTAGAGAAAGTGAATTACCTGAAATTGTGACCCAGTCATTGATGGTGACCCACAAGAATGTGGTTTCAAAGGCACTGCCTCCCAGAGCCACCTACTCAATTAGCCATTACTGACACATAAGCCTTGTGGTAAATTGCAGCAGGTTGCTCATTTGTACTACTTGCAATCAGCATCTTTAAGCACTTCAGATGAGGTGGGTTACGATTAATTGGCAGCAATTAAAGATTGGCAAACTCAGTTCAGTTTTATGTGCCTTCATTGAATTACACTGCCACCATGATGACATCCGATCTTTCGTCACAGTTGAGAACTTTCTTGCCGGGTTGTTCATTAAGTAAACTCTCAATAAAAATAATTTGCTGCCATTAGAACAGAGCAACCTTCTTGCAGTTCTTGGAAACATAGATTGGGCTGGTGACGATGGGAGAGATTTTAGCCTCTCTTCTCTGCAGAGAAATAAATTGGTTTGGTGCAGAATGATTTGAATATATTACCAACTTTGCATCACACATGGAAGACAATCTTGGTCGGGGAATAAACCATTATTTTACTTAACCCCAGTGGTTTCCTGTAATGTTGAAAATGTTCCCATAGAAGCAGTGGAAATCATTGTGACTCTGTAAATATTAGTGACAAAGAACATAAAGTCATGTAGTCACACAGCATGGAAACAACCCCTATGTTAGAAGGAACAGCAGATGTTGGTTTACACCAAAATCAGACATAAAATGCTGGAGTAACTCAATGGGTCTCTGGAGAAAAGGAATAGGCGACCAATCGAGTCAAGACCCTTCTTCAGTCTTGACCCAAAACGTCACCTTTTCTTCAGAGATGCTGCCTGACCTGTTGAGTCACTCCAGCATTTTGTTTCTATCTTTAATGGAAACAAACAAATGCCTTTTAAATGCTGTTATTGTACCTGCTTCAACTACATCAAATTGTATAAGGAGGAACTGCAGATGCTGGAAAATCGAAGGTAGACAAAAATGCTGGAGAAACTCAGCGGGTGAAGCAGCAACCTCCTTTGCTCCATAGATGCTGCCTCACCCGCTGAGTTTCTCCAGCATTTTTGTCTACATCATCTTGTAGCTCATTCTTTATACCCATCACCCTCTGTGTGGAGAAGTTCCCCCACAGATCCATATTAAATCTTTTCCCTCTCACCATAAATCTAAGCTCCCTGGTTTCTTGATTCCGCTAACCTGGGGAAAAGTCTGTGCATTTTCCCCTCATGATATTATATGATGTTACAAGATCTCCCTTTAGCCTCCAGCACTCTAAGGAATAAAGTCCTAAACTGTCCAATCTTTCCTTGTGGTTCAGGCCTCGAGTCCTGGCAACATCATTCTGTATCTTCTCAGCACTCCTTCCAGTTAGGGTGATAAAAACACATGTCAGTAAATAAACAAACCCTTTTGTTTCCTTACATCACCAGTTATTCCAAAAATGGACACAAAATGCTGGAGTAACCCAGCAGAACAGGCAATATCTCTGGAGAGAAGCAATGGGTGACATTTCGAGATAGCATTTTGTGTCTTTCTTCAGTTTAAACCCAGCATCTGCAGTTCCTTCCTATGCATACTAAAATATTCTGATCTGCTGTTATAGAACACTGTTGGGTCAGAAGAACAAAGTCAGATAAAGAAGGAAGACAAATTTCAGAGCCAGTCTCTTTCTTCAACTCACATCCTGTCTCAATGATAAATGTTATGTAAAAAGAATTCCATAAATATTTTCTCCATGAGTTGTAAATAAAGAATGAGTGCACTGATAAAAAAATTGTAAATTGTCACTCAAAACCACATAAGTTGATATCCAAGGGAACATGACCAGCCTGCTTTTTAACAATTAAAGTTATTGACAAAATTAGGTTTTGTAGACCATTTCAATTGACCTCCAGGCATTCAATGCTCTCAGGCAATAAATGATTTATTTTTCATATCAAACATATTGAAGTGTAATCTGTCCAGGACCATCCTTAAGTAATGATTAGGAGATGTTTCAGGTTGAGACCCATCTTCAGACATGTACAGACAGTCTGCCGTAGGGTCATGACCCGATACTTCACCTATTCCTTTACTCCAGGGATGCTGCCTGACCCGCTGAGTTACTCCAGCAATTTGTGTCTATCTTCGGAGTAAACCAACATCTGCAGGTCCTTCGTACACAATAAGTAATGATTATCCCTTCCTTTGATACTACAAGTACATTTCTTTATGCTGAGGCAAACTTAGCCCAACCTGCCCAACATAGAACAGATTTGGAGGAAATGACACAAAATGGTGAAGTAACTCAGAGGGTCATGCAGCATTTCTGGAGAACATGGATAGGTGACGCTTTGGGTTGGGGCCCTTCTTCAGACTGTGATAGTGGGGGAGAAAGCTGGAAATGAGAGATGTGGTTGGAATAAAACCTAGCAAGTGTACCATGATTCGCAAGTTGCTATCTCACCCCGCCCCCCTTTCCCCCCCTAACCCCCTCCCCCAACCCCGTTCCCTTCTACATATCTGCCTCCCTCTGGCTTTCCATTTCACTCCTCTTGTCTCCTAACCAACACCCTTTTGTCTCCTTTTCACCTCCAGCCTTGTCCACCCATCTGGCAATCACCCCCCTCGTCCCTCCCCTCCACTCACCTGTATCCAGGCTTTGTCCCGGCCGCAACTCTCCATCCCAACTTTCTCCCCCACTATTGCAAACAGTCTGAAGAAGAGTCCCAACTCAAAATGTCACATCTGAAGAAGGTTCTTGACTAGAAACGTTACCTATTCCTTTTCTCCAGTGATGTTGCTGCCTGACCCGTTGAATTACTCCAGCCTATATTGTGTCTGTTTGTAAACTAGCATCTGCAGTTCCTGGTGTCAACATCCGTTAATTTAGAAAGGCAGCTTAGATAGCTGTCAAGAATAGTTGGAAGTTAATTGCCAATTGAATCAGTTATCCCAAGCAGATGCAAGGGAAACTCATGCATCCCAGTGTTTTCATTTGATTCCGTAGAATGCCATAAACCACTTTTGTGTAGCGGTAATATTCTGTTTGGTAATGAAATAGGTATAATTGGTTTCTGCTCTTAATTATGTCGAATTACAGAAGATTTCTTTTTGGCAAAACTTAAAGAGACAAAATAAGTGATCAATAATCAACACTAATTGTTTTCTATGTTGAATGCATTAAAAAGTTCTGCCAAACGTCTGGCTCTGCAAGGGTGATGACAACATTTGTAATTACCATGTGTTTGCTTGTCTTTGATTTACCCCAGGAGATGAGCTACAATATTACATATCCTTCAAAAGGCATGATGATGGAACCAGTTCACAACTCTTATATTTCATCTTATTTATATATTCTTTTTGGAGCAGAACCAAAAGAAATGTTGAAACATCGAATTTTGTGAAAGGTCTGGATAGAGTAGATGTGGAGGGATGTTTCCACAAGTGGCAGAGTCTAAGTCCAATATGTCATAGCCTGAAAATAAAAGGACATATCTTTAGAAAAGAGATAACTAAATTTCTTTAGCCAGAGGGTGGTGAATCTGTGGAACCCATTGCCACAGGCAGCCGTGGGGGCTGTCATTGTGTATTTTTAAGGCACAGATGAACAGATTATTGGTTAGTACAAATGGCAGGGTTATAGGGAGAAGGCAGGAGAATTGGTGTTGAGGGGGAAAGATAGATCAGTAATGATTGAATGGCGGAGTAGACTTGATGGCTGAATGGCCTAATTCTGCTGCTATAATTTATGAACATGTACCTGGAGAGTTCTTTCTACCTGAGCAATTAATTTGAACGGAAAGATTATGAGAAGTTGGACTCAAAACAATAAGAGCAGTAGCAATCTGCATGAATTTGAAGTCTGGCTCAAAAACAAGAAAATAAATGAGAGAAATATAGAATTGTATTAGATTCATCAATGATCAGAGAGATGCATTTGGGAAGAAGTCTCTAAGTCTGTTACTAATTAATAGCGTGGATAAAGACAAGATAGCTGTATCACGCAATGCAAATGGACCTTGAATTTATCAAGGATCCTAAATGGAATTTGTAAGGTTCTTTCGGTAATGTCAGTGATTTGCTTGTTTGTAAGTAATATTGCAATTAATGTCCTATAATTAAAGAGTTTTAATCTGAGAGAAGAAGTCATAAAAATAACAATGCTATCAACTCCTAAAGGAAAGAGTGTCGTTATTAAGACCGCAAATAACTCCTAGTGGAATAGTTTCATTGTTAGGAGCACAAACATGAGACTTGTCTATTTGCAAATATCTGAGCTCTTTGCTTAGTTACTTAATGGAATGTATTGACTTAACTGCAATTGCGTGTCATTAACTAAAGGGCCTGTCCCACTTTCACGACCTAATTCACGACCTTTGCCGAGTTTGCCCTTGACTCATGCAGCATGGTCATCACGAGATCGGAAAAGGTCGTAGGTAGGTCGTAGGGGATTCATAGGTAGGCCGTAGCAGGTCATGATGCTAGTCGAAGGCACTCGTGGCATCAAGTAAATCGGGGCGTTTTTTCAACATGATTAAAAATGTCCACGAGTAAAAAAGGTTGTGAATTAGGTCCTGAAAGTGGGACAGGCCCTTTAGGCAGGAAAACACTTTGCACTCAACTGTACCTGGACAACCCGAGTGGCCACCATCTTCAGGTCCTACCATATTCAGCGGCAAATATTTCCAATGTGGAGGAAAACACGCAAGCTGGAACAGCATCTCAGATTCTGCTTGGGTTGCTTACAACCTAACGGTATGAAGAAGAAGGGTCTCAACATGAAACGCCACCCATTCCTTCTCTCCAGACATGCTGTCTGTCCCGCTGAGTCATTCCAGCATTTTGTGTCTATCTAATGGTATGATGATTGAATTTACCAACTTCATGTAACTAACCAACTAACGATAACCCCCACTTTTCCCTTCCCTTCCCCCATCTCTTCCATGTGTCCCACTTGGATTCACACCCATTTCCCATGTTCTCCCTCCCGCAGTCCCCTTACACCTACATTCCTTCCCCAGACTACACATTAACACCGTAGCTATCCATTTCTCAAGACATGCTCTCTGTCCCAACTGAAAACTCAGTTCCAGCATTTTGATGCAACACTGTCCCTATCTAATGGTATGATGATTGACCTACCAACTTCATGTAACTAATATCCAACTAACGAGGTACGCCGAACCCACTTTTCCCTCGGTCCCAATAACCTAGCCCACTCTTCCCGGTGGTCCAGCACTTGGACTCCCCCTCCCACTCCGCCCTGACCTCTCTGTCCTGGGTCTCCTCCATGGCCACAGCGAGCAGCACCGGAAATTGGAGGAACAGCACCTCATATTCCGTCCCGGGGAGTCCCCCGGGGGCATGACACATCGACATTCCCCAATTCCCCAGCTGTCTCTACACAATTAACACCGTAGCTGTATCCATTTCTCAAGCTTTTTTGTCTCTTCATCTCTGGCCTTTGTCCAACATTTGCCTTTCAGAAACTCCCCTTGTCAGTATCCACGTGATAATAAACTAAACTAGCTGAGTAAACTAAAGTAATATTGAGCAAAACTCAAAATGCTGGAGGAAATCAATGAGCCAGGCAGCAACTGTGGGAGAATGGGCAAATAATGCCTCAAACAGGGGCCCACTTTACACTAAGGCACTCAAAATTGCTGGAGAAACTCAGCGGGTGCAGCAGCATCTATGGAGCGAAGAAGCCTATTTTCTTCACTCCATAGATGCTGCTGCACCCGCTCAATTTCTCCAGCAATTTTGTGTACCTTCGATCTTCCAGCATCTTGCCTTCTTGCCCACTTTACACTGATGTGTGAAGTGGTCACAGAATGCTCAGTTTAGTTTAATATGTTCACAGATCTCTAAAGCTTCCTAACTAAATTTAATATTTCAAGACAGCTGTTGCACTCATCATTAGTTGTATGCCACGACATACTTTGAAAAAAAAGTCAGAAATTTTGCAGTAATACCAAAAATATAGTTTCGTTTATTGTCACCTGTACCGACCGATGTACAGTGAAAAGTTTTTGTTGCATGCTATCCAGTCAGTGGCAAGACAATACATGATTACATGATTACAATTTGCAGTGCATAGATACATACAATACAATACAATACAATACAATACAATACAATACAATTTATTTGTCACTTGAACCTCATAGAGGCTCAAATGAAATGTTGTTTCTGCAGTCATACACACAAAAAAAAGACCCAAGACACAACACAATTTACACAGACATCCATCACAGCGCATCTCCTCCTCGCTGTGATGGAAGGCAAAAAAACTTATCTCTCCCCTGCACTCCCCATTCCCCTCCCGATGTCAGAGTCAAAGCCCCCGGCGGGCGACGGCAATTGTCCCGCGGCCATTAACGCCGCGCCGGGTGATGCAAGGCCGCGCTCCGGGTCTTGTTGTTAGAGCCCCCGGCGGGCACTAGCAAAGTCCCGCAGCCGTTGAAGCCACGCCGGGCGATGTCAGGCCCCGCTCCAGGTACTCCTCGACCCCGCGACTCGGGCGGGAGAAGTCGCCGTTGCGGAAGCCCTGAAAAGCGGTCTCCCAGCAGGGACCCGCAGGCTCCTGATATTACTGTCCACCGGACCTGCGGTAAGCCTCCGAATCTCCGAGGGTCGGGTCGCAGCAGCGCGCCACCACAGCTCCACCAACTCGGCCAGCTCCGTGATGGTGAATAGGTCCGCATCTCTGCGACTGCAGCCCCAGGTCATTCCTGCTGAAGGCCGCTCCACGTTGCAGCCCCAATGACAACGGAGACCCGACAGGGAAAAGGTCGGGTTCTCTGTGCAGGAGAAAGATTTTAAAAGTTTCCCCCACCCCCCCACACACACACACACCCCATCAAAAAAAAATAAAAACTACATTAAAACGGGACACAAAAAAAACAAAAAGACAGACGGACTGCAGAGGCCGCTGCGACGTGAGTCACGCCGCCCACCGGAATGATAAGATAATAACATTTAGTTCAAGGTAAAGCCAGCAAAGACCGGTCAAGGATAGTCCAATGATCACCAATGAGGTAGATAGTAGTTCGGCACTGCTCTCTGGTTGTGGTAGGATGATTCAATTGCCTGATAACAGCTGAGAAGAAACTTTTCCTGAATCTGGAGGTGTGCGTTTTCACACCCATACCTTTTGCCTGATGGAAGAGGGGAGAAGAGGGAGTGGCCAGGGTGTGACTCGTATAAGATACATGGAGCAGATCCAGTAGCGCCTACGGAAAGGAAAAAGCAGGATTACTGACAAAAGGTTTTTGACCCGAAACATTAACTGTTTCTCTTTCCGCATATGCAGCCTGACTTGCTGTGTGTTTCCAGCATTTTCTGTTTTATTTCAGATTTTGAGCGGCTGCAGCTTTATTGACATCAAACCTTTACTGTGTATTCAATCAAGCAGAAGACATGGGAGCGAAAGGCCATCTCTAACAAACATAGTTGTACAAATCCAGGCAAGTCCATGCTGTGAATCATCCAACTGAGATATTTGAATACTGCTGGGATGAAGTAATTATTGAATTGACTCAGTTGGCGAGAGATAGGCTTACTTCTGGTGATGATGGAGGTGGTGTTGTCCAAAAAGATTAGGGATGTCAGTAACCTTAATTATAGCCAGAGTGGTTTCTTAAACTAGTTTTTAAACTCCTAAATAATTGTTCCATTACCCATCTTACTTACCCATATTATTATTTTTTCTTTCCCAGAAAATTACATGATGGGTTGAGCATTGTCTGTCTTGTGGTATGCAATGATGTGTTGTGTCTTGTGAATGCATTGTTGCATTCTCATTGTTGCTGGTTCATAACCCTTGAACCGTTTACCATAGTACTTTACCAAAAGATTGCAAGGCAAGAAAACATGTCATAGAGTCGTACATGTGGAAACAGGCCCTTTGACCCAACATGCCCACACCAACTAACATGTCCCATCTACACTAGTCCCACCCGCCCTGCGTTTGGTCCATATCCATCCAAACCTGTCTTATCCATGTACCTGTCCAAATGTTTCTTAATGTTGAGATACTATCTGCCTCAACTACCTCCTCTGGCAGTCCGTTCCATACACCAACCACACTCTGTGTGACAAAGTTACCCCTCAGGTTCCTATTAAATCTTCCCCCCCCTCACATTAATCCTATGTCAGTAGTGGAAGACTTAGGATAACATAGTTAGCCATTAATTCAATTCCTATTTTACACAACAATATTGGATCCAATGTCCGTGCAGGAGATTAGGATGCTTATTTAGTTTGATCCTTTTAACTTCAGCTTGGGTGCCAAAAGCAGTTGTCAGCAAGAACTAATGAGTGTAGATTTTGATAGTCAGCTCGGTCTCTGAAAACAGGATATCTCGCTCTCAACTTCTGTATTATTCATGCGTGGAAGATTTTATTGATGTTGACATAACCATGTGGAAGAAAATGTTTTCTTTTAACCTACGTGAAATAATTTTGCGCACAAAGTTTAAAGCCAATGAGAGCTTTTTATGTGTAGGAAGGAACTGTAGATTCTGGTTTAAACCTTAGCCAGACAGCACCTCTGGAGAAGAGGGATAAGTGACGTATCGGGTCAAGGAAGGCCAGTTTCTCAACCCAAAACGGTCTCGACCCGAAACGTCACCAATCCCCTTTCTCCAGACATGCTGCAATGCCCGCTGAGTTACTTAAGCTTTTTTTTTGTCTATGTTTGATAGAATGGGTTTATTTAACTCCATTCTTACTGGAAAGGACAACAATGAAAATGCAGGAAACATTCATCGGGTCAGTCAGCATCTGGTTGATGGCCATTGATTCTAACTAAAATCCCGGCAACTACTGCACGATAAACAAGAAACCATTCTCTAAGAAATGCATAATCAGACCTCTACTATTGCAGCCCTCCTTTTGTTGGCACAGTGGAGTAGCATAGAGCTGTTGCCTCACAGCTCCTGAGACGCGGGTTCTATCTTGACCACAGGTGCTGTCTGTGTGGAGTTTGTACGTTGTCCCTGTGACCATGTAAGTTTTCTCTGGCTGCTCTGGTTTCCCCCCACATTCCAAAGTTGTGCAGGTTTGTAGATTACTGGTAACTGGCTTTTGTAAATTGCTCCTGGAGTGCAGGATGCAAAAGTTGGATGACATAGATGGGTTGGCATGGTCTCGGTGGGCCGAAGGGTCTGTTTTCACGCAATGCAGAGGTTTCAAGTGATCAACACTGGGACCCAAGTACATTGCTGCTACAAAGCTGTATGTGCCAGACAAACATCGACTTATAGGTAGCGTTGAGGTGCTACACATCATGCTAGTAAATGTAGTGCTCTCATAAAAATGTCCAATTCTACACCACATCATAAACCTACACACACATCTAGAGTAAGTAATCCGCAGAAACCATTACATTTACTATTGTGCTTGTTGCTAAAAGACACACAACATTTCCTTCCTGTTATTGCTGTCAAGTACTGAAACCAAAAGGGGGGTTTTATTCTCAAATGCTTGATGCGACCTAACTGCTGAATTATTGCCAAAGATGACGATTCCTTCTTTATGTAAACAGACCCAGTCTTTAATGACACCACTGGGCCCCTCTAAAACTTTAACGGGGTGAATAACTGGGGAAACGATTGTTAATCCTCCTGGGTGCTGACTAGTGAGAGAATCGGAAATCGCTTAAGGAAGTCTAGGTCTACTTCGTGCACTGGTTGAAATCCCCCACCCCTGCCTCTTTCTCCCCTGCTGAACTCACACTTAGCTGAGCGACTGCAAGGTTTCGAGAGCTGCATGATTTTCCATCTATCGGCAGCTGTTTCTGCCAGAATGAAACAGGTGGGACGTCTACCAGCACCAGGTTAATGGGGCCAGGCCATTAATATTTGCCGAGGCCACATCTTGCTATGTGCAAGCAGGAAATTAACTTACTTCAGTGGATACCCGCTGGAATGTTCAAATCAACCCTTTAGATTGTGAATTTTGATGCTGGGGACCTTAATAAGTGCTTGCACAGCCAAAGTACTGCAGCTGCAATCAAGTTTGCGTTGAAAGACGTTAGACCGAGTTCCCACGGTTTAAATCTGATAGTAGATAGCACAGGAAAGGTAAAAGTTAAGTGTAACGTACAGTAGTAATACAAGTGGGGCACTATATTAAAGCATTGTTGGCAGCACAGTGGTGCAGCTGGTAAAGCTGCTGTCTCACAGCACCAGAGACACAGGTTCGATCCTGACCTCGGGTGTTGACTGGCTGACAGACTGGGTTTCCTCCAGATGCTCCGTTTACCCCCAATTCACAAACTCGTGCAAATTTGTAGGTTAAATGGCACAGGTGTGTAGGTTGTTTGAGTTTAGTTTGGTTTAGTGTCACTGTGAAAAGCTTTTGTTGCGTGCTAACCAGTCAGCGGAAAGACAACAACACATGAATACAATCAAGCTATCCACAGTGTACATGATAAAGGGAGAAATGTTGCTGTCGGAGTAGAGATTTAAAAGAGTGGAGCGATTATAATGCGTGATTACAGATCCACTTCTGTGACCAGCACACGAAGAGTTGCCTGGGTTAGATATATATATATATGCCATTTATTGTCACTATACATGTACAGTGAAACTGAAAGCTGCTCGAACTCAGTGCATACATACACTTTAGCAAAAAAAAACAAGAAAAAGAAAAAAAACAAAAAACAGAAGGGATATGGGGGGGGGGGGGACATATATACATATATCATATATACATATATACAGATGGAAGTCCGTGTTGGGCGGTGTAGTCAGTGCATGTTGTGATTGAATTTATGGTAGATATAATTCTCGGAAAGCAACTATTCCTGAGTCTGTTTGTCCTGGATTTGATGCACCTATAGCGCCTTCCAGAGGGCAGCAGGTCGAACAGTCCAAACGCAGGATGGGAGCTGTCTTTGATGATCAGGGACTCGAAAGAGGGAGCACATATCGCCAATTCTGGCCTCCCTCCACTGGCTCCCGGTGCACTTTCGGGTTCATTTTAAGTTACAAAATCTCTGAATGGGCTCGCCCCGCCTTAACTCTCTGATCTGCTCCACCCATACACTCCTGCCATCCCTCAGGTCAGATGCTCCTGGAACCGAGGTCAGTCGGAGGCTCAGAGGGGATAGAGCCTTCTCTGTTGCTGCTCCGGCACTCTGGAACACCCTGCCGCTGCACATCAGACAGGCCCCCTCACTGTCCATCTTCAAATCCAGTGTTAAAACGCATTTGTACTCCCTGGCTTTTGACCATGCCTGAGGCTTTGCTTCTGTTTGTGGTGTTTTTGATGTTTCTTTATTTTACATGTCTTTTCCTACTATTTCTTTTGATTGTTATTTTTGGTGTGTATTAACTTTTTTGTCAATGATTAGTGATGTACAGCACTTTGTTGCAGCTATGTTTGTTTTTAAAGTGCTCTATAAATAAAATTATTATTATTATTATTATTATTATCTTCTTTGCCCTGCTAAGGCAGCGGGAGGTGTAGATGTCCATCAGGGAGGGGAGAGGGCAGCCAATGATCCTCTGCGCTGTCCTGGTTACCCTCTGAAGCCTCTCCCTGTCTGCCATGGTGCAGCTGCCATACCATGCGGTTGGCCGCCATCTTGGATTTTCAAGGTTTCAAGGCCAGTTTATTGTCACATGTACCAATTAAAGGACAGTGAAATTACAATTACCATACAGCCATTCTAAAGAAAAGCAACACATGACTACATAAAAGTTAGCGTAAACATCCACAACAGCGGATTCCCTACATTCCTCACAGTGATGGAAGGCAATAAAGTCGGTCTCCAGCAAAAGCCGCCAACTCCTCGATGTTAGACCGCAGTGCAGACGGTGATACGATACAGAAAAAAAAACGCATCTCTGTCGAGGTAAGAGATTAGAAAAAGTTTCCCCCAACTCCCCCACCCCCCACATAAAACAAGCTAAATATGCATCACGGTGGAGCAGCAGTAGAGTTGCTGCCTTCCAGCGAATGCAGCGCCAGAGACCCGGGTTCAATCCCGATTACAGGTTCAATCTGTACGGAGTTTGTACGGTCTCCCCGTGACCTGCGTGGGTTTTCTCCGAGATCTTCGGTTTCCTCCCACACTCCAAAGACGGACAGGTTTGTGGGTTAATTGGCGAACAGGTTTGTGGGTTAATTGGCTTGTTAAATTTAAAAATGTGGGTGTAGGATGGTGTTAATGTGTTAACACATACAAACAAACAACAAAAAAGGAAGGGACAGACAGACTGTTCCTATGGTGTGGATGTGAAGGTTCAATAACACAGAACTAGTGTAAACGGGTGATTGATCATTGGCGTGGATAGTGGGCCAAAGGGTCTATTTCCATACTGTATCTTTCAATCAATCAATGAAACAATTCCCCTTGTGAAATTATGTTTACATATTCAAATAATACTTCGAATGGTCTTCCGGGCATAGTGCTGAAGTTTTGCTATTTGTTGACTCATTTAGTACACAAATAAGGTTTGTATTCCAAATGGAACCAGTTTGGCTGGAAAGAGGAAATAACAATCTATTTGCAATAACTGGCAAATAACGTTTAAGATACCTGTTCTGCCACAGGGGAAATTCTTTGTTCGGCTTGTTAAAAGCACCTATCATTACTTTGCTATAAAAGTTTATTGTTCCCCCCAAATATACAAATAAATTGTTCCCAAATTTACAACTGGTTGCCTTGCAGATACCAGTCTGCTTTGAACATATGGTCTGTCAAAGGAATGCAAACATTTCTACATCTGATTACTGGGAGGAAATTGTGGTAATAAAACAGACTGCTTGGTTCAGAATAGCAGAGTGAACTGGTGAGTTCACTTCACCAAACATCACTTTTTGTTCCCATGAGTTGGAAAGGATGCACTATTCAAAGGCAGTTGAGACAGATGCAAACACAATCAGAATACTTCAGCATGTGATTTCACTAATAACATTACACGGGGGGGCATGGTGGCGCAGCGGTAGAGTTGCTGCCTTACGGAGCCAGCTTGTTTGGTTGTTTCTATCTTTTTTCTAAATGAAACGAGAAAACAAATTTGACTTCTATGGTCATTTGTCAACAGTTTCACAACAAAAGTATGGATCCATCTACAACTTCAAATACGTCAACCATCCATAATTATTTTGTTGTTATGTTGTAGGGAAAGTCTTCTTTGTCCCTTGCTTTTCATAAGATTTCACATTGAGTGTAGGATTGGGGTAGGGTTGGAAGAATGGTTCAGGGAATCTCCTATATTGGAGTGGAGAGGAGCTAATCCGTAATTAAGGAGAGTTGCAGTGTTCTAATTTTGTTATTAGTTACTTTGGTGCTTTTTTTGTAGACAAAAAGGTGTTGGTGCGCACATTTGACAAACATATGTGTCACGTGACCAGAAAACAAAGTAATGGCAACACAGTGGCACAGCTGGTAGATGAACTGCCTCACAGCGCCAGAGACCCAGGTTTGGTCCTGGCCATGGATGCTGTCTATGTGGAGTTTGCATGGTCTCCCTGTGAACATGTGGGTTTCCTTTGGTTGCTCCGGTTTCCCCCTACATCCCAAAGACGTGTGGGCTCGTAAGTTAATTGGTTGCTGTAAATTGCCCCACACGTATAGGCGTGTGGAGGAATCTGGAGAGGAATTAATAACATAATGGAGAGAGTAAAGTTAGATTAGATCAGCGTAAAATTTGTGTAAATGGACTCAGTTTCCATGCCATATGAATCTAGAATTTATGGACATTTTAACTGTTTAGAGGTGCTGGTCTGCCATACCAGTGCCATACCAGTGCATAATGTCACCCAAAAAAGTATTGGGTTCATTGCTCTGTGGAACTAAATCCTAGGGAATACCAACCATAATATTAACATTAGAATATAATGGTGTCACTATGATGCTGAGCAAACACCAATCAGTAGTAACAATTATTTGAAGAAAGAACTTAGATTTATTACATTACATACCATCGTTTATAATCTTGGGTGCGTTAAAGTGTTCTTCAGCTAACGTGCTGCATTCCAATGTTGGAGGGGACATGGAGAGCAATAATGACATGCTTGGCACATTCATGATGTTGGTGCTAACTATTAGTCTGGACATTGGGGGAAATTTCACTACTCTTTGAATTATTGCCTAATGTTATGGGGTTTGTAAGTCTTGGAAATGCAGAAGTAGCTTTGGGTTAAAGTTTGACATATACCTTTAATAGGGCAGTGGTTCCTCTGAAATGAATAGAAGCGTTGCTCTTGATTACAAGGCTCAAGGCTCTGAGCTTAATTATAGATCTTCACATCGCTTGTTCTCACGGCTGCCTCTCAAAGAATGCACAGGCAGGAAGGGGGATACAAAAAAATGGTGGACACTGCCCAGCCCATCATGAGTAGTGACATCCCCACCATCAAAGGGATCTGTAGGAGGTACTGTCTCTAAAAAGGCAGCCAGTATATTCAGGGATCCACGCTACCCAGTGGAACACTCGCATTTAATTCCCAACCATCAGGAAGAAAGCATTGGAGTCTGAAAATCATGACAGGAACAGCTTCTTCCCAACAACCATCAGGCTCTTCTTCTTTTTTTTTTGTTTTTGTTTATTTTATTAGAAGTTAATACAGTACAAAACAGTATAGTGGAACCTAATTTTAGGTGTCAACTATGTCATACCGTAATCCATTCTATGTACAATCTCTAGTTTTATGTTTTGAGAAGGAAGTAAGCAAGACAAGAAAAAGAAACCAATAGAAAGGGGAAAAAGAGGAAAAATAGATGGTAGAGAATAGAAAAACGTGAAGTGTGTATATAAAAAAAAAGAAAAAGTGGAAAGTAGAGAAGGAGAGAAGGCCCCTTAAAAGAGAAATTTTCAAATCTTTATTCGGAGTTGTAGATCTATCCACGGCATGAACTGAAATCAGCAATCTTTACTGTACCGCTGCATCACATGATTCCAAAAAAGTCGATGAAAGGAGACCAACTCTTTAAGAATTGGTCATATTTATCTATTAGTCGGAGTCTCATTTCTTCAAGGTGTGCTATGTCCATCATATTCCTAATCCACATTTTAACAGTTGGTATGGTTGTATTTTTCCAGAATTTAAGTATCAATTTCTTTCCAGTTATTAACCCATAATTAAAAAAAACGTTTTGGTCTTTATTTAAATTGATATCTTCTACTATTATTCCAAATATAATCCATTCCGTTTTAGGTTCTATTCTTCTTCTTCTTGCGTACGGCGTGCACAGACTAAAGTTGCAGGTCAACTTGTTCTATTTGATCTTGTTTGTGCAATTCGGGTTGATTGTATTAGTCGAAACAGGGCAGACCACATGAAGGTTGCAATCTCCCACCCCATCATGCTGTTGAACACTACCAACTCCAACCAAACTCCGAATTGTGAACTGCCTTGCACTACGGACTTTGGGCCTTGTTTTGTTTTGCACTATGTTGAGTGTTTTTTATTTGTTTAACTTTTTTCTTTGTTTATTATATTATTTATTGAGGACTGTATTTACAATCCTGTTATGCTGCTGCAAGTAAGAGTTTCATTGTTCCATTTCAGAACATATGACAATAAAACACTCTTGGCATAATACAATTTTCATATTTGTTCGGTAATGATACGACCTTTAAGGGCCTGTCCCACCAGCATGCGATTGCGTGGCGAGCGCGACCAAACGTGGTGGCTTGAGGCGTACGGCCTCGCGGGGCCGGTCCCACTTCCAACCGCGGAGCCATCTGGAGTTGTGCGGGCTGGTCCCGACATCATACTCACCAATCAGCAGGGCAGGAGGTGTGCGGCGGGCGGTTACGTCATCATGGCATCGGGCGGTTACGTCATCATGCAATGGCAAACCGGGCGGTGACGCCATCGTGCAACGCCACGCGCTAGTCATACGCCGACAAGACGCTGCGTACGGCGTCAAGACGCTGAATACGTCCGTCGAGGTGCTGCGTGCGGCCTCAATGCAGCTGCGGGCCGATAGGCCGTTGCCGCGCGGATATTTTGGACAGTGTCAGTTTCTCGGAGCCCAGCGCGATGTCGGGACCAGCCCCGCACAACTCCATATGGCTCCAGCGATCGAAGTGGGACCGTATGGCTCAAGCGACCACGTTAGGTCGCGCTCGCCGCATGCAGTCGCATGCTGGTGGGACAGGCCCTTTAGTTTGTCCAAAGAGCCTGAAGAAGGGTCTCGACCCGAAACATCACCCATTCCTTCTCTCCAGAGATGCTTCCTGTCCCGCTGAGTTACTCCAGCTTTTTGTTTCTATCTTCAGTTTAAACCAGTATCTGCAGTTCCTTCCTACATCTTTAGTTTATATTCAGAGTTGACAGCTTCAAAATAGAGAACTATTGTACCTCATCCATCTACACTGAGTTATCACCATCTGTCAAAGAAGGAAGACTCTTGTATCCTGGGATCTGATGGAGCAGATCCTGAATGAGCCACTGGTGAGGAAATAGGATAAGGCCTGTAATGAGATGATGGATGGCATTTCATCTTGCCAAACGTTGTCCTGGAAGAGGAAGGTAGCCGGTTAACTATCTGGGAGAAAATGACTTCCTCCTGGAAACTAGGGGGACGCTTCAGTATCAATTGGGAAATGGTTGTGGTTCCTGATGTAGTAGCCTGCCCAAAGTGCTGAAATTACACAGCTAGAAGTCAATCCTCTTAAAATATGTTAAGAGCATAAAGACTTGGAAATAGTGTGGATGTTAATGTGTGTTTATTGTTGTTTTATTGTATGGTATTATATGTATGACTGCTGCAATTTCGTTCAGACTTCGGTCTGAATGACAATAAAAGGCTATCTATCTATCTATCTATCATATGAGCCCTTATTGCAGATTTAAAAAAAACCCAAAAAAGACGAATTTCAATGAGAGCGACAGAGGAAAAGGTGGATTTGACTATTTACATTCAATGCTTTCATACCAAATGTAGCAAGAAATTTAGACTTTAGACGCAGTGTAGAAATGGGCTCTTTGGCCCACTAAGACCACGCTGACCAGTGATCACCCTGCACAATCGCACTATCATACACATTAGGGACAATTTATATATTTTTTACTGAAACCAATTAACCTACAAACGTATACGTCTTTATAGTGTTGGAGGAAACCGGAGCATCCTTACAGACATCACCCGTAGTCAAGATTGAACCCTGGTCTCAATCATAGTTTGTGAATATTGGCTCAGTGAGAGAAGGTTTGACTGAAGAACAACTACACTGACTTAATTCAGCATGTTTATGTGTTACCTTTGACTGTGAGGGTGGCTGTGCATTCTGTATCTATACATAGATTGCATGTCTTTGTATCTGTCACTTTGAATACACAATTAGTAACACACTTCCTGCCGATAACATGTTTTAAAGTTTGCATACTAGATATACAAATAACTCAGTTGAATGCATTAGCTTACTTAGTGTAATTTGTTCATAAGTTGACAAGACATAAGAGCAGGACTAGACCGTTTGGTCCATCGAGTCTACTCCGTCATTCAATCATGACTGATCTATCTTTCCCTCTCAACCCCATTCTTCTGCCTTCTCCCTGTAATCTTTGACACTCTTACTAATCAAGAACCTGTCAACCCCAGTTTAAAAATACCCAGTGATTTATCCTCCAATAGCCACCAGTGACAATGAATTCCACAGATTCACCACCCTCCAACTAAAGAAATTCCTCCTCATCTCCTTTCTAAAGGTCTGCCCTTTTATTCCAAGGCTCTACCCTCTGGTCCTAGACCCTCCCACAAGCGGAAACATCATCTCCACATCCACTCCATCCAGGCCTTGCACGATTTTGTAAGTTTCGATGAAGTCACCCCTCATCCTTCTAAATGCCAGTGAGTTTAGAAGGCTCAGAACTGCCAAAGATTGATCAGAGGTTAACCCAATCATCCCTGGGATCATTCTCCCAGGATCATTGTGCCAAAACAGTTGATTTTATCCCAAGATGTTATGTCTACCAGGGAAGGGTTGATGCTTTTGAAGCATCCGAGTGTCTCGGGCGTCCATTGTATATTTTGAGAGCCCGAAGCATTGGGTTGGCTGCCTTGGCTCAAATAATTAATTATACAAAGTAACTTAGCCATTGACGACATTTCAGGCAGTGTTTTATATCAATAAAATATTCCCCTCTGGTTCTTTTGTCCATTGTCATGAATAATATCCTCTGGTTACTGGTTTCCTGTCAGTGCAAAGAGTTCAGTGAAGTTCAAAACAGTTATGTGATGAGTTTAACATGTTTTGAGGAAGTTGATGCAACATCCAATAATTAAGGACAAGCTAAGACACTAACAGTTTTTAAAAAAACTGGACTTGAAGCGTACAATAAGATGCCAAAAAAGTATCGACTCTTGTGTACAGACTCAGTGTGGTCTACTACCTTACACTCTTATACCTAGTATGATTGTGCCTACAGCATAGAAGGATTGCCATTGAATTGTATGCAAAAACAAAAAATCCATTGTACTTTGGTAGACGTGACAATAAAGAACCATTGAACAGGCAGTGTACAAAATCTAGCTTCATTACCTTACACAGATTTCTGGCCTGTTGCAATCGTGTGTTTAATTGCCAAAGTTCTGATGATGGAACAATGACATTCTAACTTGCAGCAGAATAACAGGCCTGTATCCACAATACACATAGATAATGTATAATAATCAAAAATTCACTAAACTAATAATCCCCAAATGAGTGCTTAAAACAAACCTTGTGTAATCAAAGACACTGTATAGTTCATAGATGATGTTATTGTTGTGTTCAGAACCCGATGGTTGGGGGAAGAAGCCATTCTTGAACCTGATGGTCTAGATTTTCAGACTCCTGTACCTTCTTCCCAATAGTAGGAGTGAAATGAGAGCATGGCCAGTGTAGTGTCGGTCTTTGATGATACTGGGTGCCATTTTGAGGCATTGTCTTCCATGCATCTTATACAACATCCTGGAGAACATTTCTCCGCATTCACTTTCAGTTTTCTAACAAATTGCTCTGCGATATTTTTCATGTACAGCATGCCAATATTTTATAACATTCTTCTCCCCTGTATCACTTCCTTATTTGTACCAAAATATATTTAAGCCTTCAAAGGCAGATTTTTTAAATAATGATCAGATACTAGTCCTGTTTGTGTTTTGGAAAATAAACAAGAATGATTGAATAAAGCTCTTGTCGAAGGATTACTCAAGGATAATAAAAATAATAAAAATAAACAAACCTTTTGCCAGTAACTTCAATAACTTGTTAGTTGAAATTTATAAAGCACTCTAATTAATTAAATAACTCAAGTTACAGACATTGAAGTAAACTGTTAAATTCTTTGGTTTGAATCGTTTTCTGCTTGTGGTCATGGGCCCTGTTTAAGGTTCCATCTAGTGTACTGATGATTTTGTTATTTTCTGTCTTGTACCATTATCTTTTGCTGAACTGCTGGCCGACTGCCAGGTTGTTGCAGTATAAATTATCGGACTGCATTGCAGTAGGTATGTCCTCTCCCTGATGTTCCAGTAACACTCCTGCCCTCAGAGATTCCCCCGTCAATATTTCATGTCACTTCAACAAGGACCTAGGCAATTTCACTATGTAGCAGGAACGGGAAGCAAAATGTAGTCTGGAGCATGCTAAAAAATCTAATGTATTTTTTTAGCACCATCAATATCTCGGAGCCCGGGCAAATGTCGAGGTAATCGGAGTGTTTGCAACTTCAGCTTTAACTCTGCTTTGAGCCTCACAATAAAATCATAAAAAGACGCCTTTTATCTCAGTCAAGAAAGAATGTAGACTATTGATCAAAAGGACTCCACGCTGTTGTAGCCAAACACCTAAGTCCTCAGGCAATTGGTCTTCGTTTACAGGTTTGCGATTCTCCTCAAATAGTGCATACTGGATGAGAAAAAATACTGGCAGTCTAATTCGACTATCCTTAAATGTGGCTTGGTACTGTACGAGGGAATATGTTGAGCTGGCCTATTGCTTGAACTGGCCAGGAATAGCTGCGGTAAAAGTTCCACTGCAAATCAGTTTTGTTTGCCAGCAATGAGGGTCAAGAGCCTTTGTTCCAACAGCTTTTCATTCTAGTTTACAAAGCACTCAGGATGTGACTCAGCATCACTATGGCTCACACCCCACACCACTCCTGCACCGGCCCAGTGAAAGTATTTCCAGTGCTCTGTTTTCACCTCTGGTCTTTCTGAGCACTTTCTGAAATGCAGAATAGATGATTTGAATTTGTGGCACACTTATTACCACTTTGACACTTTCTGACACATTTTACAGCCATTTGTTTGTGTATTCACTGCAGCAGTTAATCTGCACAAGGTCACCCCCTGACTACTATGGTAATAGTAGACAGACACAAAAACCTGGAGTAACTCAGCGGGTCAGGCAGCATCTCTGGAGAAAAGGAATAGGTGACGTTTCGGGTCGAGACCCTTCTTCAGAATACATCAGCTTTTTGTGTCTATCTTTGGTTTAAACCAGCATCTGCAGTTCCTCCCTACACTATGATAGGGAGGAATTAAAGAGGAAGACTGTACTTCTGACTGTGCCCGAGTGAATTTCTCAGTTCCTAAGAGGAAGATCACACATGTAACTATAAAGTACTACCACAAAATGGTTAATAATAGGGAAATCATTTTTATATCTCTCAGAAAACATGCAGTATGTTCATCAGCTTTGCATGGTATGGAACTTTAAAATATGCTTGTTTTTTTGTTTTACGGTCTGCTGTGATTTATTTACCACAAACCTGCACATGGTTTTGCTCATGATGTGTCAGTTCTAAAATGAATCAAACGCTGACACATTCATTCCATACCTGCTTTTATTCTTCCACAGCCAATTCCTCTTGATGCCTGGCCTCTCACGTTGCCTGGTACAGGATGATCTGGCTGTGTAATCCAGTGTCACACCTTCCAAAAGTCCTGAAATGCCTGTTAATAATTCCAAATGTAATTTAAAAAAAGAATGATTGTTTAACAGTTACTGAGAAATACCTAATAGCAAATCATAATGATTCAACAAATGGGCGGCATGGTGGCACAGCGGGAAAGTTGTTGCTTTACAGCGTCAGAGACCCAGGAATGATCATGACCACAGAGTTTGTACATTTTCCCTGTGACCGCGTGCGTTTTCTCCGGGTGCTCTGGCTTCCTCCAACCTCAAAGACAGACCGGTTTGTAGGTTAATTGGCTTTGGTAAAGATTGTAAATTGCCGCTAGTTTTTAAGATGATCGGCGCGGACTCGGTGAGCCAAGGTACCTGTTTTCGCATCGTATCTCCAAACTAAACAGTGCAAAGTTTTTAAACTATGATTTTTCAATTGGAACTGCAGTATGTATGGCTTAGTGTGTAGGAAGGAACTGTAGCATACCTCTGGTTTCCCTCACCCGACTCTCAGTCTGAAGAAGGGTTGTGACCCGAAACGTCATCTAATTCATTTCTCCAGAGATGCTGCCTGAACCGTGGAGTCAGTCCAGCATTTTGTGTCAGTGTATATCTCAGCACAGGTATCATCAACTTTCTGTAACTTTAAGCTTTTGTATCTTATCTTTACAGTATTAAACCATCGATGTTGGTTTACACTATTGAAAAGGGCTGAGAATATTTTGAGGCCTCGGGAATATTTTTGTGCAAACTACATGAATGCCTGATCCTATCAGTTACCTTGATAACATGAATCAATAAAGATGATGAATCCACAACAAAGAAAAAAGCCATAACAACTTACCCTAGACCCAACCTCTTTCTTCCTGGACTAACTCTGATCTAAGCTTGTTGGATATCATGCTGATCTAATCTCCTCCACTCTCTTGTTACTCCCTGCATATTTCAAATACCTCCATGTCCTCTCCCAAAGCCTGCATCTCTGCACCACTGAATAGGCCCTGACTCATTAAGTTAGGTAAGCTTGTAATGATATGAAAATCTTATATTTCCATGGAGAGCAAACTAACTCAGTAGAAATGTGATGCTAATCCTTTAACCAGGAGTCCAAAGCACATTTATCAAATACGGATAACCTCTGGTGTCAATGATATCCCAGATGTACTGTAACTATTGTGTAGCAAATGCATATCATAGAAATGATGCTAGTTTTCTCTTAACATCGTACTTGCATCTTCTGAATGAAAAATAATTGGAAGATCATTCCTCAAACCCATAGTTTCTTGGCATTTGTGCCTGAAACAAGTGCATTTGAAGACTATTAATGAGTCATCAACATAGCTAATGACAAGCCAATGCCTGATGCTTAAACAGTGTTGGAATGGATTGAACAGCTCTTGTGAGAATTTAAAACCTTGTTCAAATTAAAATTCCCATTACTTTCATTAATCATATTGCTGGTGATATTTTTGCATTAACTGAAATTGTAAAATAACAACTACATTAAAGTTAAATATTTGCAATCAGTAAGTGCCAAAACAGAAATAAATTGTTAAATATTTTGTATCATTCACCATGGTTTATTAATCCCAGTGGGACAAGATTTAAAAAATACTTCATGACTGTTAAGTTCATTGTGATGTCCTAAGTGTGAAAGATTTTCAGTAAGAGCTCAACTTAGCCTGTTAGTTAAATGGAATTTAACATTTACTTTCCAGTAGAAGATGGACACAAAAAGCTGGAGTAACTCAGCGGGACAGGCAGCATCTCTGAAGAGAAGGAATGGGTGACGTTTTGGGTCGAGACCCTTCTTCAGACCCGAAAGGTCACCGATTCCTTCCCTCCAGAGATGCTGCATGTCCCGCTGAGTTACTGCAGCTTTTTGTGTCTATCTTTGATTTAAACCAGCATCCGCAGTTCCTTCATTTACTTTCCAATAATTTCCTCAGATTTTTAGGCTCAAGCAAAATATCATTGTAATTTTGAATTAGACAAATTCCACATATAACATGGAGGATAGGAGCAAAGAGGCTCCCTGCATTCTGTTTTTCAGTCTGCACAATTCAAATCCCAGTGTTTAGTTTTAAATTCTCTATTCAGAGTCTCTGTCTGCACTTGCTTGTCATATTTAATCTCAATCAACATTCACCACCATTGACTATAACAATAGCTGCAGCCAGCGAATAGAGCAAGATAGACAAAAGGATGTTTTAGTCACTAGCAGCATTCGTTTATCCAATGCACTCCTAGGATCTTCTTAGCACCTGAAAGGGCGAGTTAAAAAGCTGGAGCCACAGACCTTTGAAGATCTTATCTTACAATGGGCAAGGTCCACACAGGGCACAAGCTCCTTACATATGAGAATGCAGTGAGTGAAAGAAAGCAGACAAGTCCACTACGATATGATACGATACGATCAAACTTTATTTACCCCAGGAGGGAAATTAATCTGCCAACAGTGACAAAAAGAGAAGATACATGAAACATGAAATTAAGTTATTGTAGAGAGAAGGAAACAAAGGAGGACCTGGCATGGGGGGCAGCCGCGAATTATGGGGGACAACAAATGGAATGTGTTAAAAATGGTTTGTGTAAAATGGAATACTATGCAACTCTGTCAGTGCCCTTTATATCACGACTTATTGCATACCTTGGGTATGCAAAACAAAGAATTTCACTGTGTCTTGTCACATGTGAGAATAAAATATCATTCTTTCTTTTACATCACACAGAACAGTCCAAAGTTGTGGCAATTTACCAAGGTTCATAACATTGGAGCAATCATAGTTGTGAAATTATCAACGTGTTATGGCAAAATAATATTGTAATCTAATGCATTGAATGATCTGAATTTTAAATTTAGGTCTTTTACACTAATCGTGACCACAAAAATATACCTAAAGAATGTTTAGAACATGGAAACGTACTGCACAAAAGTAAAAGCCCTTGTACCCACAATGTCTGTTCCAAACAATGATGCCTAGTTAAACTAATCTCATCTGCCTGCACATAATAATAATAATAATAAATTTTATATTTTGGGCGCCTTTCAGAAATCTCAAGGACACCTTACAGAGATTAACAGGAATAAAAAACATATAATCAGAATAAAATAAATAATAAAGACATTACAGAAACACAAATTAAAAACAGAATTCAGTCCAAAAACAAAAAAAATCAAAAACACAATGTGAAAAGAGAGCAGCGGCAGCTAAAGCTCGCCAGCGTCCACTCTCCCTTCCGACAGCCATCTTGGACAAAGACTAACAGGATTACTTACAGACAAAAAAAATCATCCCCCCACAATGGATACCACTGTGGGGGAAGGCACAATGTCCAGTCCCCAACCCCAAGTTCACCCAAAGTCAGGCCTATTGAGGCCACCGCAATTGCCTCTACGGAGGCCCGATGTTCCTGGCCGTTCTCACCGGGTGATCTTGCCCCGGCGTCGGGAGAGTCCTCTCAGCGGCTGGGCCACCTGGAATGGCCGCTTCCTAGCTGGAGACCGCGACTCCCGAAGCCGACAAGGCTGCGCCGGCCTGGAGCTCCCAGGCTCCCGATGTTGAAATCGGCGCCGCCCGCTCTGCTCCGCAGACCCGCAGCCCGGAGGTGTCGAACACGGCGGACACAGCTCACCGGAGCTCCAGCGCGTCGATCCAGCGCGGCGACCCAGGCAAGGCATCGCCTGCTCTGCTCCGCGACAGCACCCCAGCGCTGCGCCGCCACCGAGGCCGAGGTGCTGGGCGGTCTCCGCCAGGAAACGGCGCTCCAAGCCCGCTGGTAGGCCATGAGGACGGGTCGATGGGCAGCCTGGAGAAAAAGCTGCCTCACCGACCAGGTAGGGACCTAGGAATAAAATTGCCCCCTACCCCTCACATTAAAAAGTCCATTTCTCCAACGGACAAAGCACAGGACTTACTAAAAACTTTTTTAAAAAAGCAAAGTAAACGGTCGGCTGATGGTTAGCAGCCGCTCCCCAAGATGGCTCCTCCTCTTGCACATGATCCTCTCCATTCCATTTATATCCATATGTCTATCGAAAAGACTCTTAGCACCGCCACACCTGGAAGCACATTCAAAGCCATTCTCTGTGCAAATAATTTGCCCTGCACATACCCCTTTCATCTTAAAGCAATGTCCTTTCCTCTTTGACATTTCCACCCTGTTAAAAAGGTTCTGACTGTCTATCTTATCTATGGCTCTCATAATTTTATATTCTTCTATCAGGTCTCCCTTTCTAACCTCCGGCGTTCCAAAGTAAACAATTCAGGCCTAACCAACATCTCCTTATGGCTATTACCTTCTAACCAAGACAACATTCTGGTAGACACAAAAAGCTGGAGTAACTCAACGGGTCAGAGAACTTCCCTGGAGAAAAGGAATAGGTGACGTTTTAGGTCGAGACCCTTCTGAAGATCTGAAGAAGAGTCTCGACCGGAAACATCTCCTATTCCCTTTCTCCCGAGATGCTGCCTGAACCGCTGAGTTAATGCAGCTTTTTATGCCTCTTTGGTTTAAAACAGCATCTACAGTTCCTTCCGACACAACATTCTGGTAAACTTCTCCTGAACCCTCTCCATATTTTTGAAACAAATGAATCATTTGTTGAATAATCTGTAACTTCACCATCAATGATCACAAACCTAAATGGCATTAAACCAAGGTTCGAAATCAAAATACTACAGATGCGGGAATTTGGAAATAAGACTAGAAAATGCTTTAAATACTCAGGCCAGGTGGCATCTATGGAGTAACTAAGTTAATGAATCAGGGTGATGAACTTTCATTATAATCTAACCTGAAATTATTTTCAGGATGATGATGATAGTAATGTGCTCATAATTTTATGTTTGATCCACAGAGGAAAGCAGCAGCACTCAGCTAAAATCCAATTAAGCCAGTTTTGACTCACATGGATAAATGCCTTCCCCTTCCAGCGTGCTCATTGTTGTGGAGAGAGAGCAGCATAATAGTGCAAGGCATGGCAGCATGAACAAACTCCGCATGGGGACAGATTGTGTTCCACACAACAAGGTTATTTACGCACAAATAAAACCCCAACTTATGGTGAGTGCACACGTGTCATTCAAGGCACACTCTCGTCCCAGATACATTCTTTCTTTCTAATTTGTGCAAAATGTCCCTGACTAACTTTCCATTTAAATGTATTCATTGGTTGGAAGCTCCTGTGCTGTTGCCATGGACAAGGTTGAATGTGCCAACCCCTGTCTGTGATTTATAGAATCATTCCAGTCTCAGTCACCATTCACAGTTACATCTTAACTTGCCAAATCAAACTACCCCTCCTATTCTGTAAGTTAACAAGGTTGGAGATTCATTTCTACCAATTTTCACCAATTATTTTGAATGAGATTGTCACTCTTAGTGATTTTATTTGTTTGCAAAACACGTCTGTAAAGAGTCGCCATGTATAAGGTGCTGACATTTAAAGTATTTAACCATTCATTCTCTCTCCCTTCTCCCTTCTCCCTCCCCTCCCCCCCCTCCCCCCCTCCCCCTCCCATATCTGATCTTTATTTCACATTTAAAAACTGGTTTGACATGGGTCTCACTCTTCTAATTTAAACACATTCAGTTAACAGTCCTAGATGCTGCCAAATGCTTTTTAATCTGTTCAGGCAAGGTAATAAACTGTTCTTTGTCATGGACACAAGGGCTGCAGATGGCTTGACTAGCATGCTGTGCTCTTTAGATGCCTTTTTGACAGTTGCTTGGCTTGTAACCACCAAGGGAAAGACTATAGATGTGTTATTTGGCATGTTTTAAATGATTATACCTGGACAGGTCAGCCTGTAGCAATACAATAGATATAGCATAGGTCAGTTAGTTGCCATGAGACTAAAAGGACGTACCATTAGAAAGGAGATGGAGGAATTTCTGTAGTCAGAGGCTGGTGAATCTGTGGAATTCATTGCCACAGACAGCCATGGAGGCCAAATCAATGGGTAATTTTAAAGCAGAGATTGACAGGCTCTTGATTAATACGGGTGTCAAAGGTTATGGGGAAAAGGCAGGATCATAGGGTTGAGAGGGAAGATAGATCAGCCATGATTGAATGGCGGAGTAGACCTGCTGGACCAAATGGCCTCATTTTGCTCCTATGATTTATGAACTTATGAGAACTATTGCCTACAAAGTTTAAATTCAAGGAACTGCAGATACTGGTTTACCAAAAAAACACCTCAAACTCCGGGAGTAATTTGCCGGGTCAGGTAGCATCTCTGGAAGAAGGGTCCTGGCCCATGTCTTTCAGAGATGCTGCCTGACCCACTGAGTTACTTTAGCACTTTATTTATTTTTTGCCCATAACGTTGGTGGATTCTGCATCTTGTTTGAATTGATTGAAAGATACAGCATGGAAACAAGTCGCACTGCCTGCTAACAGAGTCCACGCCATCTATTGATCACCAGTTCTGATTAGTTCAATGCTATCCCATTTTCTCATCCACTCCCTACACAGTAGAGGCAATTTACAGAGGCCAATTAACCTACAAACCCACACGTCCCTGGGATGTGGGAGGAAACCACCACTCACGGAGGAAACTGACACGGTCACAGGCAGAACGTGCAAACACCCCCCACACACACACACACACACACACACACACACACACACACACACACACACACACACACACACACACACACACACACACACACACACACACACACACACACACACACACACACACACACACAGCACCGGAGATCAGGAATAAACCAGAGTCTCTGGCGCTGCGAGTTAGCCACTCTACCAGCTGATCCACTGTGTCACACTTCAAGTTGCTTTTAGCATCATAGAAACATAGAAAATAGGTGCAGGAGTAAGCCATTCGGCCCTTCGAGCCTGCACCGCCATTCAATATGATCATGGCTGATCATCCAACTCAGTATCCTGTACCTGCCTTCTCTCCAAACCTCCTGATCCCTTTAGCCACAAGGGCCACATCTAACTCCCTCTTAAATATAGCAACTGAACTGGCCTCAACTGCCTTCTGTGGCAGAGAGTTCCAGAGACTCACTACTCTCTGCATGAAAAATGTTTTTCTCATCTCGGTCCTAAAGGATTTCCCCTTTATCCTTAAACTGTGACCCCTTGTCCTGGATGACCCCTTGTCCTGGATGACCCCTTGTCCTGAACATCCTTGCTCTTTGGTTCACATTCAACTGCTGCAAATATTAGCTATGTTTACTTGATGATCGGTCATTGTGAGCCAATGAACCATTGCAAGAAGATAGAAGAAAAATGCACCACAGTCATAATCATTTCATTTACTCTCTGGCAAATGCAGACAGAGAGAGGCAGAGTGAAGTACAGTAAATTGGGAGGCTGGAATACAATTCATGCAAAGAACTATGTTGAAATAAATTGAAAAAAATAACATTCATCTTAAAAGCTCACAGTTCAGATTATTGTTTTAAAGTTATATTCTCATTTGCCTATCCTGAATATTTGAGCCAGGGACATCGTCAAAATAATGATATCATAGCTCCAGGTTTATCTTCTAATGCCTGGATATGTGTACTATTAGATATCTTCGCAAGGTCATTGGCTCTCTGTAAAGCAGGCACTGGGATGGTAACGCCAAAGCAGTCTCCGCAGAATCCTCCGACTTCAAATTCCAAGAGTAGAATCATCCAACAAATGCTTCTCTAAACAGAGTGGCACAATGGTGCAGCTACATCACAGCACCTGAGATCCGGGTTTGATCCTGCTTATGGGAGCTGTCTGTGTGGAGTTTATACATTCTCCCTGTGACCGCGTGGGTTTTTCTCTCGGTGCTCCGGTTTCCTCTCACATTCCAAATACGTGCAGGTTTGTAGGTTAATCAACCTCTGTAAAATGCTCCTAGTGTGTCAGACATAGAGCTGGTGTACGGGTGATCGATGATCAGCACTATTTAAAATCTCTTCCCTGTCTGGGAGACCCGACCTTTTCCCTGTCGGGTCTCTGTTGTCATTGGGGCCTAGCACCGTGGAGCGGCCTCCAACCTGAACGACCCGGGAGCTCAGGAGACTGCGGAGCTGCGGAATACTCACCGTCGTCGGGCTGGCCGGCCTCGGAGCGTGGGGAGCGGTGGTGACTCGCTGCTGCGACTCGACTCCTGGGGCTTGGAGGCTCCAGCAACACAGCCGCAGGTCCGGTGGACCGGGACATCGGGAGCTCGTGGGTCCGGGGGAGAGAGTCCGCTTCCCGGAGCTCCCGCAACGCGACCTCTCCAGCCAGTGTCGCGGGGTTGAAACGACCCGGACCGGGACCGTACATCACCTGGCGCAGCTTCATGGCCGTGGAACTCACCATCGCCCGTGGGGGTTCCAACCTTGTACTTTCAGACCGGGAGCGGGGCCGTAAATCGCCCCGCGCGGCCTAAAATGGCAGTGGGACATCATCACCCGCCTGGGGCTTGGACATCGGGAGAGAAATTGAGTGCAGGGGAGAGAAAAGACTTTGCCTTCCATCACAGCGGGTTCACTGTGATGGATGTTTGTGTGAATTTAATTGTGTGTATGTCTGTAGGACATTGTCTTTGTTTGTATGGCTGTGTAAACAAAATTTTGTTTGAGTCTCACTGGGACTCAAATGACAATAAATTTGTATTGTATTGTATTGTATATCCAATCCTAATGGAGGCAACTGAGATTGGAGTAGATAGTTAAGAAGGTCATCATGGACATGGTTGGCTGTGGGCCGTTCTGTGCTGTACAACTCCATGGCTGTCTTGCCTCCCATGATTTGACTGCCATATTTTCATGCCTGCAACAGATAGTCTCCAAAATGATAAACTAACGTTCGCAATTATTTATTAACATTTTTGCCAATGATTTACAAGTGGCGGTCTCCAGTTTTGTCGTAGATTGCCGAGTCTTGAAGCGGAGAGTAGATTAGTCCTGGGACCAATATTGAATAGCACCTGAGTCACTCAGCTGACTCACTGCCACTCCTTTCAGATCATCAGAAAGTTACAATAATTCGATTCATGAAGGGACTTGTGCCACTAAGTTTTGAGCATTCTTTCCTGAACAGGAGATGTGGTTGATGTTGATAGCAACACTAATATAAATGGTGACAGAGAGCAAGAAGGGTCACGACCCAAATCATCACCTATTCCTTTCCTCCAGAGATGCTGTCTGGCTCATTAAGTTACCCCAGCTTTTTGTGTCTATCTTTGTAACAGAGTCTAAATTCCCAAGTATGTTCAACCAAACTTAAGTGCAAAACAAGCAGTAGTGTATGTAATTAATCTGCATAAATTGAGTACATAAATTATCTTTGACTTTGTAAATCAATCCCCATTACTACAATTAGATTTATTCATAATACAGTGTGAATTGTTTCTGTATATTCTGTGATCCACACCATTAGTAGAAGAATGTGGAGGCTAGAATGGTGCGTGGGTTGGAGAATATTACATATAAGGAGCAATTGGTCAAATTTCTCTGGAGCATCGGAGGTTGAGGAGAGACCTGATAGAGATATATAAAATTATGAGTGGCATAGATAGGGTAGACAGTCGGAACCTTTCTCCCATGCTGGAAATTATTCCTTGACATTTCCTTGAGGGCATAGCTTTAAGGTGAGAGGGGCAAAGTTTAAGGGATATGTATAGGGCAAGTTATTTACACAGAGAGTGGTGGGAGCCTGGCGCACACTGCTAGGGAATGTTGGTGGAGGACGATACGAAGGTGGCATTTAAGAAGATTTTAGATAGTCACATGGATATGCAGGGAATGGAGGGATATGGATCATGTGCAGGCAAAGAAGATTTGTTTAACTTGGCATCATGTTCGGCATGGACATTGTGGGCCAAAGTGCAGGTCCTCGCTGTACCATTCTACATTCTATATATTACTCTACAAACAGATAAAAGTTCCCAAACCTGGTATCTGCCTGGTTATGTTAACACGTCTGGTGTAAGAGAACTGCATCCTTAAACACAGACCTTTCCCCTGACTCTCAGTCTGAAGAAGGGTCTCGGCCTAAAACGACCCATTCCAGCTTTTTGTGTCTATCTTTGGTTAAAACCAGCATCTGCAGGTCCTTCCTACATAGTCCTTTGTGTACAGGATGACTTGTTCAGACTACAACTGCATGGACATGAGGTTTTCAGTACCATCCCAGACGCTCTCTCTCCACTCTGAGTGGTCGTGGGCCAGAAATTCCCAGAAGTCGGTGAAGTTGTATTTCTTCAAGAAGGCTCGGAGCACATCCTTAAAACGTTTCCTCAGAGCAGACTCAGAACTGCTGTAGATTTGGGAGCAACAGCAGGAGGAGATTATCAAGAGATACGACTGATTGGCTCTAGCCCGAGTGGGAGGAGAGAAGTGAGTCAGTGCCGGGAAAACAGTTGAAAACTGAGGAATTTGGTTTGTAAATTGGTAAATCAGGCAATTTATCAGTCAATTTAAGCAAGACTGCTCTTAGGGAGCGGCAGTGTGAGTCTTTGGCTCGAGAGTCTTCGGCTGAGGAGACCACGCAATACGCTTGAGTGGTAGAGACGAAAGAAGGAGATGTCAGGCAAGCTGATTCAGTGCGATGCTTGCAGTATGTGGGAGGTCAAGGACACCGCTGGTGCCTCTGGCTGCTACAAATGCGAGAAGTGCATCCAGGTAGAGCTCCTGAAGGACCGTGTTGGGGAACTGGAGAAGCAAGTGGACGACCTCCGGTTCGTCCGAGAAACGGAGTCGTTCCTCGACAAGTCCTACAGTAAGATTGTTACTCCTAAGGTACTGGAAGAGAGAAGGTGGGAGACAGTGAGAAAGGAAGTGAAAGAATGGAATGCCAATGTCCCCGGCTGTTGTACCTCTTGTGAACAGGTTCACCCACTTGGAAGCTGTTGGGACAGAAGACATGTTTACACTGAGCGGCGGACTAGCTTGTGATGCGAATAAGGCTGTTGAGCCAAAACCAAAAAGGCCTAAGGCAGGCAACGCCATTGTAGTGCGAGACTCCATTGTGAGAGGTACGGACAGGGGTTTCTGCAGCAACAGATGGGATGCGAGGATGGTGTGCTGCCTTCCTGGTGCCAGGATCCAGGATGTCACGGACAGAGTGCAGAAAATCCTCAAGGGCGAAGGTGAACATCCGGAAGTGGTAGTGCATGTCGGCACAAACGATGTCGGAAAGAAGGGGATGAATATTCTGCAGCGTGACTTTAGAGAGCTCGGAAAAATGCTGAAAAGCAGGACCTCCAGGGTTGTTATCTCCAGTTTGCTTCCAGCTCCTCGTGCTGGCGAGTAACTAGTGCACGGGGCAGGGATTTAGATTCTTAGATCACTGGGATCTGTTTTGGGGTAAGGGGGAACTGTACAAAAGGGACGGATTGCATCTTAACAGGTGTGGGACCAGCATTCTGGCAGGCAGGTTTGCCACTGCTACACGGGTGGTTTTAAACTGAATAAGGGGGGTGGGGTGTCGAATGGGATAGTGGAGGATGGCGTTAAAGGGAAAGGGTTTCTTAAATGTGTGAGCGTAGAGACAGAGAGGTGTAAATTGAGGGTAGAAGCAATAGGTAGCAAGGTGAAAAGTAAAAGTGGCAGGCCGGCAAATCCAGGGCAAAAATCAAAAAGGGACACTTTTCAGCATAATAGTATAAGGGGTAAGAGTGTTGTAAAAACAAGCCTCAAGGCTTTGTGTCTCAATGCAAGGAGCATTCGTAATAAGGTGGATGAGTTGAATGTGCAGATAGCTATTAATGACTATGATATAGTTGGGATCACGGAGGCATGGCTCCAGGGTGACCAAGGCTGGGAGCTGAACATCCAGGGATATTCAATATTCAGGAGGGATAGACAGAAAGGGAAAGGAGGTGGGGTAGCGTTGCTGGTTAGAGTGCAGATTAACGCAATAGAAAGGAAGGACATTAGCTTTGAGGATGTGGAAGCGATATGGGTAGAGCTGCAAAACACTAAGGGGCAGAAAACGCTAGTGGGAGGTGTGTACAGGCCACCTAACAGTAATAGTGGAGTTGGGGATGGCATCAAACAGGAAATTAGAAATGCGTGCAACAAAGGTAAAACAGTTATAATGGGTGACTTCAATCTACATTCTACTTAACCATAACAATTTGCAATTTGTTATGGATATTGCAATTTGCGTACAGGAATTATACATCTACGGTGGATGCCATCTCCCTTGCACTATGCACAGTAATGGATCACCTTGACAATAAGAACAGCAAAGTCAGGTTGCTGTTCATTGACTGCAGCTCAGCCTTCAAAACCATAATGCTGAAAAAGCTATTCTCTAAACCTCTGGAGATGGATACAAAATGCTGGAGTATCTCAGTGGGTCAGACAACATTTCTGGAGAATATGGATTGGCAACGTTTCGGGTCAGGACCCTTCTTCAGACCTAATCTAAAATTTAGCCTAATAATGTTCTCCGGAGATGAAGCCTGACCCACTGAATTTACTTTAGAGATGCAGCATGGAAACAGGCCCTCCGGCCCACCAAGTCTGCACCGATCAACGATACATTAGTTCTATCCTATACACTAGGGACAATTTACAGAAGCCAATTAACCTACAAACCTACACGTCTTTGGAATGTGGGAGGAAAGTGAAGCACCCGGAGAAAACCAACGTGGTCACAGGGAGAACGTACAAACTCCATCCAGACAGCACCTGCAGTCAGGATTGAACCCAGGTCTCCGGTACTGTAAGGCAGCAACACCATGACTATGCAACTGTGCTGCCCATTTTGACCCAACATGTGTGTCCTTCTTTGGCATAAACCAGCATCTGCAGTTCCTTGTTATTATACCATTTATCCATTTCCGTTTACTCACTTTGTCTCAAACTCCAGACAAGAGCTCCCTCTTCATTTGCCAACAATGCTGGCTCTTTATTTTTAGTCTCCCAGATCCTGTGGTGAATACCCACACCTTCTTACTCTAATTAAACCTTGTTCCACCACTTTTGAATTACAGGTTGAGGTTGTTGCTGCCATTCAAGACTTCACTCTGGCTTATGGTAGTATTCCCTTGCACATTCAACATTCCTCACCACATGCAATGCATTTGCCACTAAGATTATGAATATGGATTTATAGTACAGAGAATGTAGAACAGTGCAGCAGAAGAACAGCTCCTGCAGCCCACAATGTCTGTGTCAAATATAATGTCAAGAACAACTCTTATCTGCCTGCACATAATTTATATCCCTCCATTCCCTGCATATCCATGTGTCTATCCAAAATGCTTTTAAATACAAGTATTATATCTGCCTCCCCCTCCACTCCCGACAGCACCTTCCAGGCATCCACCACCCTTTGTTAAAAAACCTGCCCTGCACATCTCCTTTAAACAATGCCCCTCTCACCTCAAATCCCTCTAATATTTGATATTTCTCCTTTTAATCTCTGCATTTTATTCCATTTTGGCCCTACTAGTCTAGTCACACCCTCACTTCAGTGATCTGCTCAATAAGCTTCTTCACATTTTGCACCAAGAGTCTTGCACAGCACCAATATAGGTAATGTCCCAGAACACCTGCATTTCCTTTCTTCCATGATAAGTGTCTTTGTTTAGTCCATTGGGTCTGGAATCAAGAAGCAAAGAATCCCATCCATCTATATATTACTAAAACTCTGTTCTTGACCGGTTTCGGCTTTCTGTGCTGCGGTTTCCGAGAGTACGCCGCCACCTACGGCCGTCATTTATGGCCACCTCGCTCAGAGCCCCCCTCCGTCGCGTGTGTGCCGAGGATTTTTTCCGTCGTTGAAAATTGACAGAGATATTAATGTTTTTACAACATTCCCCATTCTCTTTGCTGCCCCTGCTGGAGGGAGGGAGGGGGAGAGATTATAAAACCAGGAAGTGGTGTGCCTCAATCAGTCTCTGCAAGTAGTGTGCCTCAATCAGTCTCTGCAGCTTTGAATGACACTGACAAATGTCAACAGCACCGTGAGTACCCTTAATTTGGTTTGAAAATGAAAATATGGTTAGAGGTAAAAAAAAAAAGCACTGCCTGCAAATAGTTGTTTCGGTTTGGGTTGAAGTAAAAAGGCACTCTCCCCTCCTCTCCTCTCTCTCCCCACCTCTCTCTCTCTCTCTCTCCCCCTATCCCTCTCCCTTTCTCTCTCTCTCCCCCTCTCTCCTCTCCTCACCTCTCCCCCCCTCCCCCTCTCTCTCCCCTCTCCCTTCTCCTCTCTCTCTTTCTCCTTCCCACTCTCTTTCTATCTCCTAATTCCTCTCTCCCCACCCCTCCTTCCCTATCTCCCCCCCCCCTCTCTCCCCCCCTCCCCCCCTCCCCCCCTTCCTCCCCCCCCCCCCCCCTCTCCCCCCCCCCCCCCCTCTCCCCCCCCCCTCCCCCCCCCTCCCCTCCGCCCCCCCCCCTCTCCTCCCCCCCCCTCCTCCCCCCCCCTCTCTCCCCCCCCCCCTCTCTCCTCCCCCCACTCTCTCTCTCTAGCTCTCTCTCTCTCTCTCTTCCATTAGTGGGGGGGGGGGGGGTAGGGGGAGGGGGTGGGGGGTAAATTAGTGCCTGTGACCCATGCCCCCCCCCCCCCCACAACCACACATTGGGGGAACAGACCCAACGCGTCTGCACTTGGTCTAGTTGAAATTAAAATCAAAGACACGATCCGTTTTTTTCCCAGGAAATTATTTTTTGCAAAGATCTGTGGGTTGACAGTATTCCAGAACCATGAATTGACTACACCAGGCTCACTTTGATAGTTGCATTCTCTGTTTCGCAGAACTCACCCTTGAGAAAATACAGGAATGGCTGATTGTCAATTATTGAAAGTGCTTTAATGCAGCATTTTAGTCTTTAGCTGTGCAATTACCTGAAAAAAAGCCTTTGGCATCAGTATTTCCATTAAAAAAGCATTAACGATACTAAAAGATCATGATGTTTCTCATAATCATGAATACATGAGGAGCCAAAATGGTTTTCTTATTCCTAAGTTTAATGGCCTTTCTCTGCATCCATTCCATACCTCATCTTCCCTCACTTCTGCATATCTTTCAATAAACAGGAGTACAATAAGTTAACGATAATTTACTACCGATGAAAAAGGACTGTGATGGAAACACACAACAGGTAGCATATGTAAAAAAATAAATAAGGCTAATTTGTTTTAGGTTAATGGCATTTTATCAGGACTGGGGGGAAAAACAAGGATGGGAGTTGAGCCAGGTCCAATAACATTTAAAAGACAGGTAAAGGATAGGAAATGTTTCGAGCGGTATGAGCCAAACGCGGGCAAATGGGACTAGCCTAGTTGGGGTAATTTGGCTGAGTTGGGCCAAAGGGCCTGTTTCTGCAAAAACTGAATTTGCCAGGTGAAGTTTGTGTTTTGCCACAAACATATCAAGCTTACTATGCTTTTTCTGGTACGATTAGGTTCCTGACCTTATCGAAGCAAAGCAAAGATATGTGGATATGAGGCAGAGTAATACATCCCAAAGGTGATGTAAAATTGGCATCAATGCAGCATTTACAGAATGCAACATTTAGGATTTCAGGTGAAAGTAGACATTGATGAGCAAGTTGCTAAGTGAATTTCAGTTGATGGTATTGACAATGACATCTTTCTTCATTGTGTAGACTAATTGGGCTGTGGTTGACTGAATTAGATTTGGGAACATCCCTGGACAATTTACGTGAAATTGAAAAAAATAACCCGCAGCGTCCATGCTCTTTTCTTTCTGCTTCTGATCCACCCAGTTTATCTGCTCCCTTACTATATTCCATCTGCTGAACATGCACACACTACACCAGGTCTCCTATCTTCCCCCCAGTAACCAGATACACATCTGGAACGGGTACATAAAGCCCATGGCTACAACAGCATTTCAGAGATGGAATATATTTTGGTGAGAGAGCCAGCTTCATTACACCCCAAAACCTGTCCGCAACTTGCAAGGCAGAAGTCAGGATGGTGTGTGAACATCCTCCACTCGCTTGGAGGAGTGCAGCCTCAATAACACTCAACAAACAAGACAAGCAGCCTGCTCAAACTAATAATACTTCCACACCCTAAACATTCCCGCACACCACCACCAGTGAGCCATGGAAACACTGTTAATGAACAGAACCAAAGAACACTTGGGATCAAAATAATATAATAATGAATTGTCAGCATGGATTTCATAAAGGAATGCCTTGCTTGACTAGCCTCATTGAATTCTTTTTTGAAGAGGTGCCCAGAGGGAGTAGACGGGGTAATGCAGTCAAATGCAATTCATCTGTATCTTCAAGAGATCGATAAGGTACCTCATAATAGATTAATGAGTAAGGTCAGAGAAGAGAAGTGAATAGAAGAGAAGTAGCAGAATCAATTAGAAGCTGGTTGGAAGGCAAAGAGCAGAGGATATGAATAAAGTGAAAGTGAAAGAAGATGGGACAATGATGTTCATCACGGGTTGTTGCTGGAACCATTTCTGTCCACAACTTACATTCAGTTTTATAGGTTTTGGAATCAATCATCCAATTTCCAAATTTGTGGATGATTCCTAACCAGGGAAATTCAAAGGAGCAATGGATTAAAAAGAACATTAATACATTTCTAGCATGGGTAAATAATTGGCAGAGGGACATGGTAATAAGTTTTGATGCAAAGAATCGGGAGGTCATCTGGTCTGATCTGGAAAATGCGAGACTAAGTAAGCTAGGAATCCCAGGATACAAAGACATCGATTACCTGACCTCCCGGTGGCTCAGCACTTCAACTCCCCCTCCCATTCCCAATCCGACCTCTCTGTCCTGGGTCTCCTCCATTGCCAGAGTAAGCAACACCGGAAATTGGAGGAACAGCACCTCATATTTCGTTTGGGGGGGCTGCATCCTGCAGGCATGAACATCGAATTCTCCCAATTTTGTTAGCCCTTGCGGTCTCCTCCCCTTCCTCAGGCCTCGTGCTGTCTCCTCCCACCCCCCCAGCCCTCGGGCTCCTCCTCCTCCTTTTTCCTTCCTTCTCCCCGCCACCCCCTACCAGTC
Organism: Leucoraja erinaceus; assembly: GCF_028641065.1. Taxonomy (NCBI): domain Eukaryota; kingdom Metazoa; phylum Chordata; class Chondrichthyes; order Rajiformes; family Rajidae; genus Leucoraja; species Leucoraja erinaceus. Next base: position 21,273,856 of record NC_073403.1, read on the forward strand.
TGAAGAAGGGTTTCGGCCCGAAACGTTACCCATTTCCTTTGCTCCATAGATGCTGCTGCACCCGCTGAGTTTCTCCAACATTTTTGTGTACCTTCGATTATTATAAGCTGTGTCGCAGGTTAATCAAACCACAATGAGAATGAACAAAACGTGAGGGTCCACTGTATTTCTCAGGGAGAAGAGCTGAAATCTAGGAAGTTATGCTAAACCAGTATTGACTCGAGGTGAGATCACACTGAGAGCACCACATGCATTCATGGTCATTATATTGTAAATGGAATGCAGAGGAAGGGAATGGTGGCAGAAAGGTTTACACAGATATACACAGATGCATTACAGTAGAAAAAGATGATTGAACTAGTTTTCACTGCTCTTGAGAAAAGAAGGAATGATTTTCTAAAGGTCTTTAAAGTAGCAAACATATTTTGATAAAGTGGATGTGGAATGTGTCCATTTGTATGGAGGATTATTACCGCAGCCCAACAACAGAAATCCAATAACATATTTACAAGAAACTTCCATACCCAAAGAATGATGAGAATGTTTAACCAGCTATTGCATGGATTTGCTGATGTGAATAGCATGGACAGATTTTAAATGGGGGCCGGACATGCAATGAGAACGAAAGGAGTCGGGGGTCACGTTGATGAGAAGTGATAGGATGCAACTGGTGAAGGCCCTAGACATGTATACGGCATGAGAAGGAAGTGCAGATGCAGGAATGTTAAGCAAAACACAAACTGCTGTAGGAACTCAGTGGGTAGGGCAGCAACTGCAGAGGGGTGGTGGTGGATAGGCTATGTTTCAGGTTGGAACTGGGTGCCTGAAGATGGGTCCTGAACTCAACTGTCACCTATCTATTCCCTCCACAGATGCTGCCTGACCCACTGAGTTACTCTGGCACTTTATGTTTTATTTAGACATGTATATGGCCTGGTTGGACCAACCAACCTGCTTCTTGCCACATATTCTGTGTAAGTCTATGTGCAGGGTGGTGAATGTAATGATATTCAATAGGTATAAGGGTTAGCAAGTTCCATTCATTAACTGAGAAAGATACCGTCACAATTCTGAAATTAAATCAGAATATTGGTACCACTCAATATCATCAGGAGCATCTGTGGAGACAGGAATGGAATTAATGTTAATCATTTTCATTAAGATAAAATTATATTGGTAAATATATGAACAATTCATGAAACTAATGTCATGAATTAAACATTTGAAACTGTAATGCAAGAATGTTCATTCGATAGAGCAAATGACACTTATTTCCTCTCAATTGCTGTGATTTATTCACCAAGGATTAACATTGCTTGTCCGCACATGCTGCTGGATGACTCACATATTCATCAGTCACAGCACTTTAATTATCAGCTCATCAGCTTCTACTGAAGAAGGTGCAGCTCTTGAACTTGATTAACCGAAAGATACAGCATGGAAATAGGCCCTTCGGCCCACCGAGTCCACGCTGACCATAGATCACCCGTTCACACTGGCGTGATCTAGTCTCAGCATTAACATCATTGGTCCTCCTCCCCCCCCCCCCCTCCCCAGTCCTGGTAAAGAATTGTAGGAATGTTTGAAGGATGATATGGTAATCTGAATTTAATGAACAAGATGGGGGAAAGTTAACTCGTTACTATGTTTGCACTGAAGGGCCAGCATTAAAAATTCAACGAAAATAAAGTGGCTTCTCCCTAACAAGCCCTGATTGTAGGATCTCAGTGTTCTATTCCACACAGCTTCCAATACAAAAGAAAACGTAATTTCTCCTTGGAAATCAGTCAATTTGCAGACTTCACTACTTACAATAACACATCAAACAAAGAAATCGCATATTTGAATAACATGATTCAACTGTGCGATAAATAAGCTTAACAAAATGCCCAGAAAGCTGGAAAAATAATAGTTTATTGTGGAATTCTGGCAAAATTCCCACTTTTAACATTACATTTGTCCACCATAAACCTTGGCTGCTTTAAATATATACAGCAATAGAAGGTTTTGTATATATAAGATTTTGGCATGCATATTACAGTCTTCTTTCCAAGCTATTATAATTAACTCAAGGGGAACCAGAACCAAACATTGCAGGACTTGTCCCGCTGAGTTACTCCAGCATTTTGTGTCTATCTTCGGTGTAAACTAGCATCTGCAGTTCCTTCCAATAAATATGTTTCAACAATATATTTACTATCATTGTATGAACTCTATTGTGATCTGGACATGGGGTGGCCATAAGGTGTATTACTATATAAATATATAAAGCTAAAGGGTTTGTCCCACTTAAGCGATTTTTTAGGTGAATGTGGCGACAGTCACTGTTGCGGCGTTACGCCGGAAAAAACGGCTTTTTGCACCCACCCCAGGACAATGTCCACGATAAGCTACCACCCAGTCGACGTCAAGCTACGACAAGCTACGACCCTGTCGGCAACAGATGAAGACAACTGAAGACTTCTCATGATGCCGGAACTGTTGCTGGTTGACGTAGGATGACGTAGGTTGGCGCCAATGGAATTCACCGAGGTCATGACCCGGCGACAGTCAACATCACCTGGCATCATCCTGGCGACAACCTACGACAGCACCCACGACACGAGACAACAGGCTACGTCAAGCTCACTGTTGCCGAAAGGTTTTGAACATTTTTAAATCCAGCGGCGACAAAAAATAAGGAGTAGACAGCTCACGACAATACACGCATCACACTGTGACCATAAGGCAACAACCTATTTTTTGGCAGTCGCTGAAAAAAATGTCCAAAGTGGGACTGGCCTTTATTCTTTACATTTAACTTTTCCTGTTTCTTGTCCGATGCATTTTGGAAACCAGGGCAGAATCTGTTATTGCTGTCCACTTCTGCAGATCACAATCAGTGCTTTTGTAGGTTGCTCTTTTCAAGCAAGTACAACATGGGACATGCTGCTGGTATGCACACCCCAATCTTAATTCCTGTCAAAGCAACTAGAGGACTCTGTTTAAAAAGAATGTGTTATTACTAGTACAGTGTATGAAATCTGGCAGCCATCTTGTGCACAGCTAGATCAGAAATCTGAAACCGACCAGATAATATTTTTTCTGTGGGATAAATATCAGTCAGGAAACAAAAAGTTTGACCGCTCTTCATCAAACAGTGTTTCAAGGTTATCTGTACTTAGCTGGCAATGGTAAATATCTTGTCTAAAAGGTATCAACATAGAACCTGCTTTACTGCACTTCAATGGCATCAAAAACACCATTAAACATCATCCAAAAACACTTAGAAAAGCCTCATAAGCATTACATTACGATGTTCTTAGATCTTTGAAAAACATTGCAGAGTTTGTAGTTGTGTGAAGTGCCAATGTTAGCACATGCAATGCTATTGATCGTTCAGTGTCAGCGATCGGCTTAATAGGTGCCATTTTGCCAGACGGTCCTGGGCAATGTTACTATCATAACATTTAAGAGACATTTGGACAGATACATGGATAGTAGGATAGGTTTACAGGGTTCTAGGCCAAGCATGGGGAGGTGGGACAAGTGTAGATGAGACTTGTTGGTTGCCGTGGGCAAGATAGCCAAAGGGCCTGTTATCCATGTGGGATCACACTATGACTATGTTATAAGAAAACAAAGAATGTTTCAAAGAATTGTTACTTTTCTAATGGTAAATGGGCAGGACAGTGATCCAAACTGGATATAGTGACCTGGACAGGCTGGTGATGAATAGTATGCATGGAGCATGTAATTTGTGCCCAGGTGCCACAGGCATCCTCCAAGGATAAAGTCAGATGCTGGTATTGGTTTATTGTTGCCATTGGTTTATTATTGCCACGGGTACCAGGATATAGTGAAAAGCTTTATCTTGTGTGCTATCCAATTAAATCAGATAATGCCATACAAGAACACAATCAAGCCATATACAAGTACAACAAGCAGAGCAAACAGAAAAATACCAGAGTGCAGACTGTAGTTTTTCAGCATTGCAGCATGACAGTTCCAGAGAAAAAGTCAATGTCCATAATGAGGTAGGTTTGAAGATTGGGACTACACCCTAGTAATGGGAGAACCATTCAGAAGTCTGACCACAGACTGGTTGTATTTTCTCAAGGTCTTTGCAACATGCTGAACATGAAGAATGCTGTAATGGCCAATACAATGAATGATGGCATTTTGGAATGCTGGAATTTTAGCAAATCACTGTACCCGCTCCACTTGCCTGTATGGATTGAAGAAAAGGTAAATTAAGCTTTCTTTCTTCTGATTATAGAACTCAAATGATCTCTTTAAACCGGCATTGAGCAAGAAACTGTGAGATCTATAGAATCACAGCAGCAACTAGGAATGATCTTGAGGCTCAGAATATGAGTGTCAACAGCCTTGATTTCCAAAGGGTAAGAAGCAGTCTAGACACCTGCATGAACCCATATGTCTATATAAATACAACACAGCCACAGGCCCACCATGTCTATGCTGAAGATGATGCCAAGTTAACTAATCTCCTCTGCCTGAACGCGATCCATATCTCTCCATTCTCCACAAGTTCATGTGTCCAACGAAAAACCTCTTAAATGCCATTCTTGTATCTGCCTTCACCACCTCACCTGGCAGTGCATTCCAGGCATCCACCCTTTAAAATCCTTCTCCTTTAAAATTTCCCCCTGTCACCATAAAGCTGTGCCCTCTAGTCCTTGACATTTCCACCCTGGAATAAAACTTCTGACTACTTACCCCAAGGTAGAAAAAGATTATTGTTCTCAATGAAGATAAAGAATGCTGTTTAAATGGCAACCCTTTGAACAAGCAGAAGCTATTGATCCTCAAGATTCAAGATTCAAGGGGTTTATTGCCACGTCAGTTCCATACATGGTATAATCCTGTGTGAAAATCTTGTGCTGGAGGATTCCATACAGTAAATTTAACATTAAATGAAAGTGCATGCATTAAATTATAAAGTGATCATTAAATTATTGGCAGGGTCCAGTTCAGGTGAATTTCAGGGCTGGTTGGTTCAGCAGCCTGATTGCCTGGGGAAAAAAAGCTGTTTGAGTGTCTGGTGGTATGTGAACTGATGCTCAGTACCTTCTGCCTGAGGGCAGCAGGCAGGATAGACCGTGGTCCGGGTGGCTGAGGTCTTTGATGATCCTCAGACCAGTGGGGTTCAGGTCATAGTGAAAGGAGATATCGTACATTGTTCTATCATTGGATCATTTTGGAGGAATTCTGTGGTAGAAACATTTTTGAGTAACCAAATTACTGCCAAAAAGACTAGGGTAAAATTTCAGTTGGTCGGCGGAGTCAGGGGATATGGGGAGAAGGCAGGAACGGGGTACTGATTGGGAATGATCAGCCATGATCACATTGAATGGCGGTGCTGGCTCAAAGGGCCGAATGGCCTACTCCTGCACCTAATGTCTATTGTCTAAATGGCTGGAGTCAGAGTCATAGAGTAATGGCCACTCTATTTCTCTATCCAAGACAAATACTACTTACAATTGCACAGCAACATTTCTTTTCAGAGCATACATCGGAATTTCTTGATCATACTTTCTCATTGGGTAGTGTCGCCGGGGGGTTGAGGGAGCAACTGAGGCTGTGAATGTGAACGTATTCTGGGGTCCAGGAAGGGTGAATAAGGAGCATAGAGGAGTGTAAAATATAACATGCTGAGGATGTTTCTGATTTGGGTTTCCAGTGTCTGTCTCAGAGCTGCACAGTGAGAACTCCTTCAATTTAAGCTCAAACAAGGTTCATAAGCGCTTTACACAGAGGCACCAATTAACATTCCAGGACTGGCTTCCTCGCATGTTGCTGAACACCGCATAATCGGGTCTCCACTGTGCTTCAGACCCACAGTGAACCCAAAACAAAAAATTCCCCGACACGATGCAAGTCGCATGCAGCCTCGATTTCCTTTTGTGCCTTTGTTATCATTGAAAATGTAGTGTCGATCGCCATCAAAAGCTGATGCTATGTGATCCAGTAATGGGACTATAATTCCTTTCACAATTTCATACCATCATTATTTATGAGACTGTCAGAAAATAATGCAGAGAAGGATTTTGAATGCCATTTTGCCTCCACTGTTATCAAACCATATTCATGCTATTAAAAAGGAGTGATAGTGAGATTTACCAGGCACTATCTCAGACTAGTCTGAGCATGAAATCCTTCACATGCTTGTATCTCGTCTTCTTTTAAAATGAAAAGCCTGCAGCCATCTTACGACTATGTCATTTAAGGTTTGCACATCTCTGGCAGTTGAGGTTAACCAGAAAATGATTGCACTTTTAGCTTGAATATTACTCAGATGATCGATTTATTGAAGAGGAAACAAATACCTGTCAGCTGACCCTGAAGAGCGGGCAGGCTGCGCCCAAACCCACATTCCTCCCCGAGTTCATTCATGTCCTGGCACATTCCTCAATGGCAAGAGTATGCAGTGTGGAAATCCTCTCCCTCAGGCTGCAGGTGTGGAGAATAGAGTGGTCGGCAGAAGGTCAACGCAAATCACTAACCCGAGGGGCCTGTTTCTCAAGCGGTGAAAATCATAGGATCTTTGGTGAAAATGATCCAGTTTAAAAATAAATGAGGTGAAGTGTAGCGTGCAGTGTAGAAATTTAAAAAGAAATGCGGCCCTAGAATCCATCGCCAGTGGCAGGGGCTAGATACATGATCTCGTAAAGAACGGTACATTGTGCCCCACTTCCGAAACAAAACACACTTGTGACAAACATTTGCAAGTTTATTGTACACTGAGCATTTGCAACTGCAGTCAAAGTGCCGCCAGTCCTTGGTTTCTTATCACTGAAGCCAAGAATTACTTGAATGTTCACAAGTAATAATGAAAAGCCTCCCAATACATCTTGCATGGCTTCATTAAAATGGAGATACGCGAGGCATCAGGAGATAGGTTTGCTTTTGAAGCAGCAGTAAAGATGATACTCGAACAAGACACCAGTTATGGGGCGACACAAGGAACTGCAGATACTGGAAACTTGAGCAAAACCTGCTGAGTTACTCCAGCACTGTGTCCTTTTCTGTTGTTTTTTTTAATCATTTGCTAAATTTTCTTTATTTGTGGAATGTTCAGATCGGCACACACATGATGGTGCAGCTAGCAGAGCTGCTGCCTCGCACTCCAGCAGCCCTGGTTCAATTCTAACCTCAGGTGTTGACTGTGCGGAGTTGGCACGCTCTCCCTGTGACTGCATGGGTCTAATCCAAGTGCTCCTGTTTGCAAATTTCCCCTGGTGTAAGCTGATAGTAGAAACACAGGGGGCGACATGAACATGAAAATAATAGGTTACAGGGAAAATTGGTGGGGTGATGGAATTGCTCTGTGAGGCAGCACAGACTCAATGGGCTGAATGGCCTTCCACATCATAAGGAAATACGGAAATAACTACTTGTATAAGAAAGTGGTAACAGGATAGAGGAAGGTTATAGAAGCAGATACAATTATGAATTTTAAAAGAATTTGGACAGCTAGTGCAAGAAGGAACCGCAAATGCTGGTTTACACCAAGATAGACACAAAATGCTGGAGTAACTCAACGGATTAGGCAGCATCCCTGGAGAGAAGGAATAGGTGACATTTTGGGTCGAGACCCTTCATCAGACAGCTATATGGATAGGAATAGTTTAAAAGAATATGGGCCAAATGCAGGCAAATGAGACTCACCCTCTGTGTTGTATTGTTCAAAATTTGTGGCACCAGCCATCCTTCTGGCTGGAGCAGCAAGGTTTATAAGGTGTAGGCTGATCAGCTAATTGGACAGCTATTATTTATTTGGCTGTGGCCACAGCTCAATGGTGAAGGCTTGGTCTCTCCTAGCCTGTGTGCCAATGATGGGGATCAGAGCAGCATCTGAGGGAAGAGGCACTGTTACAGACTCCATAACAATCAAAGAAATGGATTGGCAGAAGAAACATAATAAATCAACACGATATTCTTAAACCCAACGTCACATGAAAACTGTGTAGGAAGGAACTGCAGATGCTGGTTTAAACTGAAGATGGATGCAAAAAGCTGGAGTAACTCAGTGGGACCGGCAGCATCTCTGAAAAGAAGGAATGGGTGATGTATTGGGTCCAAAGAAGGGTCTCGATGCAAAACGCCACCCATTCATTCTCTCCGGAGATGCTGCCTGGCCCGCTGAGTTTTGCGTCTATCACATGTAAACTTATCTCTCAAATATACACTCCCCTTCCTAAATTGCAGGCTACTGGGTTAAAAATACAGCAGCTAATACAGCGATTGAAATCAGAGTTGCTTAGAGGCAAGAAGAATTAGAGATCCAAAGGTATCTTGGTTTTATAGAGCTCGAGGATATTTCAGAGCTAGGGAGTAGCGAGGCCATAAACTGATTTGAATTATTATGTAATTGGATGTCAGTGAAGGTCAGTAGGCACTTAATGGGAGTGGGATTTTGGATGTGAGTTAGGGATACAAAGTATTAGATGTCTTCAAGTCTATTGAGTGTGAAACAAGAAAGGACTGATGAATTTCATTGGAATATTTTAGTTTACAAAGAAAGGCAGGGATCAGATTTCAGTAGCCAACATTGACACTAGAAGCCATGAGGCCGCATTTTGAGTATTGTGTTAGGTCTTGGGCACCCTGCAATAGGAAAAACACAATTAAATTAGGAGAACAAAGAAGGTTTGAGAAGATTCAAGAAGATTTTGCCAGGATTTGAGGGCTTGAGTTATAGGGGAGATGTGGTGTGGTGTGATCTTACAGCATTGTATAAAATCATGAGGAGGATAAATAGGGTGAATGCTCAGTCTTTTACCCAGGGTAAGGGAATCAAGAACCAGAGTGGATAAACTTGAATTGAGAGGGTTAAGATTTAATCAGAACCTGAGGGGCCACCTTTACACACATATGGTTATATGGAATGAACAGCTAGAGGAAGTAATTGAAGTGGGTAGAATAACAAAATTTAAAAGATATTTGGACAAGTACATGGATAGGAAAAGTTTAGAGAGATATGGACCAAACGTGGGCAAATGGGATTGCCATAGATGGTGAATCATGGTTGGCATAGATGTTGGGCTGAAGGGCCTGTTTCCGTTTCTACACTGCGTGACTTCATGACTCTATTGTTGAGATTTATTTCAAGTGACTGTGACTGAGAACATCAACATCCAGTTGTGATCTTCAAATGAACACATGCCAAAGACAAACAAATAAAAAATTATATAAATATACAAACGGACTTTAAAGCTAGTAATAACCTACTAGCCTTAAGGCAATATTTCAATAAGCAGCTAACAGACACAAACTGCTTTATTGTCTTTTACCAAGAAAAAGTGAGCCATGCTGTGCAAACAGATAAATGCATTCATAACCAAGGCGTGGAATAAACCAATAAATTAACACAGATTGATTGTCAAGTTAATGGTTTTAAAATATCTGCCTGTGAATGTGATTAAATTCCAAGAATTTAGATACACTTTATGGACACAATATCACTTAATCAACCTATACAGTAACATGTTCGCATTTATGAACTATCATGCATGATGACGTAGCACAGAAGGGCGTTACAGTGGCGCAGTAGTAGAGTTGTTGCCTTACAGTGCCCGAGGCCTGGGTTTGATCCTGACTGTAAGTGCTCTCTGTATGGAGTTTGTACATTCGCCCTGTGATGGGTTTGCATGGGTTTTCTCCAGGTGCTCCGGTTTCCTCCCTCATTCCAAAGACGTGCAGGTTTGTAGGTTAATTGGCTTCTGTAAATTGTCCCTAGTGCGCAGGAGAAAACTAGTGTATGGATGATCGCTGGTCAGTGCAGACTCGGTGGGCTGAAGGGCCTGTTTCCATGCTGTATCTCTAAACTAAACTAAATTTGAGACTCAAGATAAACTGGAGATTCATTTGCGCACATTGTATTGAACGTATTCAGAAACACAGACTTTGAAGATTTAATGTTAAAAACCTGAGCATATAGATAAACCAATTAGCTAAAAACCATATGTCCAAATAAATGTTAAATCTCCTTAGAATGGCAATACATGTAAGTATTTCCTTTGCCAATGTAATGATCATACTCTACCAAATCTTTACTTTTTGTTCACTTGACATTACCGAATGCCTACATATGTCATTGTATGTCCTTATGCTCTATTTGCCTCTCTTGAAGCTCACTTTCTGCCCTTGTCTGTCTAGACCCGAAACATCACCATTCCTTCACTCCAGAGTTGCTGCCTGTCCCGCTGAGTTACTCCAGCATTTTGTGTCTATTTTCCTTCTCACATTCCTACTGTACCCTTGCTTGCTTACTCATCTGCTTCCTCTTTTTGAATTGCTGCTGAGGCCTTCAATTACACATTGTCTTGAACATATTCAGAAACACAGACTTTCGCTAGGATGCCCAGCAGGCTGTTTGTATTGTCCCTGGCCACCATTATTGAGCATTAGCACAATCCCCAATTCTACATCATTAAAGGCATCTGTCTCCATTTCGGACCATGAAATGGTTTTCCAAATAAAGTGCAGTCCTGCAACTTGTCCCAGTCTGACTGCATGTGGAGTAAGAATTTCATTGTTCCATTTCAGGACATATGATGATAAAAGACTCTTGACTCTTGTCGATACTCAAGAGTTCCATAAGCATGGAGAATTTCACGGGCAACAGGCATGTTCATAGAATAATGGTGGTATAAATAGAACAAATACACCAGACCACTGTCCACAGACTACTGTCACTGTGTTTGCCAGAAATCTATTCCTTAACGCTATCACGAGAACAATATTTAAAAATTAACATTTGGGGAATTAGTGGAATGGAAAGGCAATATCTTTCCAGGACTTGATGATCTGCAGGTCTCAAGTTTTGAAAGAGTTGCCTATGAGGACAAAGAATGTACGGGTTATCATCTTCCAATCTTCCATTGATTCTGGATGGTTCCCACACGTTGGAAGACAGTAAAGTGATCACCAATATTTAAAATATGTAAGAGGGAGAAAGCAGTAATCAATAGGTCAGTATACCTTCCATCAATAGTAGGGAAAGTGATGGACTACATTATTAATAAATGATAAAAGGACACAAATAAAAACACTTTACATTTATCATTCATATTTTGAATTTGTCATTGATAAGGCCTTTTATAAAGCATGTCAAACTACATTAATAAAGAGCACATTGTATGGGCAATACACTGATGTGGATTAAGGATTGCTTATTGGACTGAGTCATTATCAGAGTGGAAGGCCGTGAATAGTGAGGTGCCATCAGCACTAAGGTTGGGCTCCAGCTGTTCATCACCACCTTCCATGGGCCATTGGGGATGGGCAATAAATATTGATCTTGTCAGTTTTGCCCTGATTCTAAAAACAAATAATTGAAAAAAAAAACAAGCAGATATAATAAACATTTAGGAGGGCAAACAGCATGTTGGTCTTCATTGCACACTAAATTTAACAACTCTTTTCCCCAAATTTTGGACAATTCTTGAAATTAAAACAATTCCTCTCATACTTGCCAGGGTGGATGCAGAGCTGATATATTTTCCAGCTGAAAAAATTAAAGCACTGATAGAAAATAATTCTCTTCATTGTGAGAGGGTACTAGAACAAAGAACATAGAACAATACAGCCCAGAAAGAAGCCCTTTGGCCCATTTTGTCTCCGCAAAAAAAGTTGCTAAAATAAACTAATCTCATCAGTCAGCTCGTTATCTATATCCCCTGCATATCCTTGTGTCAATCTAAAAGTTTCTCAAATGCCACTACCTTATCTGCCTCCACCACCACCCCAGTCAGCGAGTTCTAGGCATCCACCAATTTCTGTGTAAAAATAAAAGCTTGCCCCAAATACTGTGGCACGGTGGCGCAGTGGTAGAGTTGCTAGTGAATGCAGCGCCGGAGACCCGGGTTTGATCCCGACTACGGGTGCTGTTTGTACGGAGTTTGCACGTTCTCCCCGTGACCTGCGTGGGTTTCCTCCGATATTTTCGGTCTCCTTCCACACTCCAAAGATGTACAGGTATGTAGGTTAATTGGCTTGGTAAATGTAAAAATTGTCCCTAGTGGGTGGAGGATAGTGTTAATATGCGGTGATCGCTGTTCGACGCGGACCCGGTGGGCTGAAGGGCCTGTTTCCACGCTGTATCTCTAAACTAAACTAAACTAAATCTCTAAACTTTGTGCCTCTCATCTTAAAGCTATGCCCTCGACCCTTTGACAGTTCCACCCTGGGAAAAAGATTCAACCTGCCTACCATGTCTAAGACTCATAATTTTACATACTTTCATCAGGTCCCCCCTCTCTCTCTCCGGAGCTCCAGAGAAAACAATGCAAGTTTGTCCAACCTCTCCGATTAGCTAATATTCAATCCAATATACTAATCCAAGTAACATTAAATGAATATGTTGGAAGGAACTGCAGATGCTGGTTCAAATCGAAGATAGACACAAAATGCTGGAGTAACTCAGCGGGACAGGCAGCATCTCTGGAGAGAAGCAATGGGTGACATTTCCGGTTGAGACCCTTCGTAGCAGTAAATGAACGCCACTTTTTAAAAAGGGAGGGAGAGAGAAAACGGGGAATTACAGACCAGTTAGTCTAACATCAGTAGGGGGGAAACTGCTAGAGTAATTTATTAAAGATGGGATAGCAGCACATTTGGAAAGTGGTGAAATCATTGGACAAAGTCAGCATGGATTTACGAAAGGTAAATCATGTCTGACGAATCTTATAGAATTTTTCGAGGATGTAACTAGTAGAGTGGATAAGGCAGAACCAGTGGATGTGTTATATCTGGACTTTCAGAAGGCTTTCGACAAGGTCCCACATAAGACATTAGTATACAAACTTAAAGCACACGGTATTGGGGGTTCAGTATTGATGTGGATAGAGAACTGGCTGGCAAACAGGAAGCAAAGAGTAGGAGTAAACGGGTCCTTTTCAGATTGGCAGGCAGTGACTAGTGGGGTACCGCAAGGCTCAGTGTTGGGACCCCAGCTATTTACAACATATATTAATGATATGGACGAGGGAATTGAATGCAACATCTCCAAGTTTGCAGATGACACGAAGCTGGGGGGCAGTGTTAGCTGTGAGGAGGATGCTAGGAGGCTGCAAGATGACTTGGATAGGCTGGGCGAGTGGGCAAATGCATGGCAGATGCAGTATAATGTGGATAAATGTGAGGTTATCCACTTTGGTGGCAAAAACAGGAAAGTAGACTATTACCTAAAAGGTGGCCGATTAGGAAAAGGGGAGATACAACGAGACCTGGGTATCATGGTACACCAGTCATTGAAAGTAGGCATGCAGATGCAGCAGGCAGTGAAGAAGCGAATGATATGTTGGCATTCATAGCAAAAGGATTTGAGTATAGGAGCAGGGAGATTCTACTGCAGTTGTACAGGGTTTTGGTGAGACCACACCTGGAGTATTGCATACAGTTTTGGTCTCCAAATCTGAGAAAGACATTCTTGCCATAGAGGGAGTACAGAGAAGGTTCACCAGACTGATTCCTGGGATGTCAGGACTTTCATATGAAGAAAGACTGGATAGACTCGGTTTGTACTCGCTAGAATTTAGAAGATTGAGGGGGGATCTTATAGAAACTTACAAAATTCTTAAGGGGTTGGACAGGTTAGATGCAAGAAGATTGTTCCCGATGTTGGGGAAGTACAGGACAAGGGGTCACAGTTTTTGGATAAAGGGGAAATCCTTTAGGACCGAGATGAGGAAAACATTTTTCACACAGAGAGTGGTGAATCTCTGGAACTCCCTGCCACAGAAGGTAGTTGAGGCCAGTTCATAGGCTATATTTAAGATGAAGTTAGATGTGGCCCTTGTAGTTAAAGGGATCAGGGGGTATGGAGAGAGGGCAGGTACAGGATACTGAGTTGGAGGAGGAGCCATGATCATATTGAATGGCGGTGCAGGCTCGAAGGGCCGAATGGCCTACTCCTGCACCTATTTTCTATGTTTCTATGTTTCTGCACCTTCTCTAAAGCCTCCACATCTTACCTGTAATGGGCCAATCTGAACTGTACCTTCTACTCCACAAGCGACAACTAAGGTCTCATAGAACTGCATTATGACTTCCTGACTCAAACGGCAAACATACTAACACCTTCTTCACTAATCTATCTACTTTTCAGGGAGTTATAAACCTGAACAAGGATCCCTCTGCATATCAATGGTCTTTGAGGGTATATTAAGGGTCTTGCCATCAACATTTGAAAGGAGGTTTGGTCATTTAGTATGTTCGGGATAGAGATGGAAATACTTTATTTTTGAGGTTAAGGGATATGAGTTTACTGCAAGGAATAGTGCAGAGATAAAAAAGGGCTATTATGATTGTTTTGAATGGTGGAGCAGGCACTCAGAACCAAATGGCCTAATCCTGTTTCCTTTTGTCATGTTCTTATATAAGTTTGCATATAAATTGCAGAACAGAGGCAGTCCATATACACTGGGGAACTGTACATATTATAAAGCAACAATGAAATATTAATACACCATTGTTGAATTTACAATATAATTCTGGACCTTTGTGCTAGGCTGGCCCACAGGGTGTGTTGTGAGACTTCTTGGTAATGTTTGACATTGCATTGGGGATATCTCCAAAATAGAGTCAAACTGGGATGGGAAAGCCCCTGTCCACGATGCAAGTTTACCCAAGAGCTCTCCCGAGTTAAAAAAAAACCCAACTCGTGGTAAGTATGTAGAATGTACGTAGCGGGTACGTCGGAGCTCGTGGATGTCTCGTAGCGGCTCGTAAAGCTAATGGTAGGTACTCGGGAAACGCGGAAACTCTTGAAGTTTTTTCAACAGCGGGAAAAATTTCCAAGTAAAAAAATACTGGTGATGAAGTACCACGAGTTTGATTTTGTTTAACTCGGGAGAGCTCTTGGGTGAACTCGCATCGTGGGGCAGGGGCTCAAGGCACTAAGAGAATCAGATTTACTTTTCAATCTGAGTTCATTGGTTATTCCCTAATTTCTGAATCAATCTATCAGGGTTCAAGTCCAGATAATTGTGCACCTAACTGAGTCAGATTAATTGTAATTGTACAGTACATTTCTGAAGTTTGTTTTTCAGATAGGTAGTAAACCATGGCTCCACCTTCACAAGAGTATGTAAAGGAATGTGTGGATTTATCTGAAAGCAGACTAACCTTTATCTCTAGACTTTAGATCCTAGGCTTTAGAGATACCGCCACCCAATATCATAGTGAAACAATTACCTGGTATATTTGTCGCCTTCTCACTTCTGTCACTATCTTCCAACCATCTTCCACCACCCTCCCCCCACACTCCCCTCACCTCTATCCACCTATCACTTGCCAGGCTTTGCCCAACCCTTACCTCTCTTTTCCAACTTCCTCCCCCTGACTCCATTTGTCTGCAAAAGGGTCATGTCCTGAAACAGAAGATGTATAGATGGATGGATAGATGGACAGACGGACCGACAGACAGACGGACCGACAGACAGATGGACCGACAGGCAGACAGACAGGCAGACAGACAGACAGACAGACAGACAGACAGACAGACAGACAGACAGACAGACAGACAGCCAGACAGGCAGGCAGACAGGCAGACAGGCAGACAGGCAGACAGGCAGCAGACAGACAGCCAGATAGATGAGGCTAGTTTATTTTTTGTACAGAGAGTGGTGGGGACCTGGAACACATTACCAGGGGCGATGGTGGAGGTAGATTCGATAGCGGTGTTTAAGCTTTTAGATAGGCATATGAGAGTGCAGGTAATACTGGGATATGGATCATTTGAGATCAGTTTAACTTGCCATTATGGTTGGCATGAACATCGCAGCCCAAAATGCCATTCCGGTGCTGTACTGTTCTATATTCTAGGTTCTATGGTTGGGAATGCTTCATGCAAATCTCTTGCATTCACGACATGGGGTTCAACATTGTTGAGAATGAAAGTATTCTTGGACCCTCCTCCTCTCCTGATGTTGCACGTCAGTGGCAGCACCCACTGGCAACATGTAAAGTTGAACTCATCTTATACAGGAGGCAGTGCGGTAAGAGTCAGAGTGGGGGATGAATGAGAAAATATAGGTAGAGGAAGAGAGAGAAACAGACAAAGAGAGATGGGGACAGGGATGGACAAGGACAGAAAGAAGAGAGAGAGGGAGAGAAGAGGGAGACAAGAGGAAGGGGGAGCGAGAGAGGGGACAAGAGGAGAGAGGGAGCAAGGGGGAGAAGGGAGGAGGGGGATTGGAGGGATTGGGGGGGGGGATCAAAGATGATTTGTTTCTACCCCAGATCTGTGAATTCTAAGAATGTTGAATTGCTTAATATGTGACCCACTGGCTCCAGAACAGATGGGGCAGATGACGAGTGCCCGGTGGGTACATGGATCATTTTGTATGTTGTACAGTCCATTCAGTCGTGGGCCAAGAATGTACCTGTGTTGGTGAGGATGCTACAATTTTTTAGGAGGACTTTGAGAACATCTTTACAGATTCCTTTTGGAAATCTCCTGATAAGCAGATTTGTGGCGCTCTCACAGAAGCTTAATGATCAGAACCACAATGCTGGAGATGCTGGATGGGGAGAAGACATTGGCATTGTCTATCCTGCCATGGATTTGGAGGTCTTTGTGAAGATATCATTGGCAGCACTAACATGCCTCATACAATAGAAGTGAGGATGCTGATTTACAAAAAAAAAAGACACAGAGTGCTGGAGTAACTCAGCGGGTCAGACAGCATCACTGGAAAATATGCATAGATGATGTTTCAGTTCTGGTCTCTTCTTCAGTCTGAAGAAGGGTCCCAATCCGAAACATCGCCCATCTAGGTTCTCCAGAGATGCTGCTTGACCCACTGAGTTACTCCTGCACTTTACGCCTAATACAGGTTGCTTACAGGAGGATTAGAATCACTACTGCTCGGTAAACCATTAGCTTTATATTGGTTTTGAAATCTTGATTTCTGAGCACTATCATACACTTTTAGTGTATGGTGGCACCCTGGAGAAAGTGGTGAATATCCTCATTGATGTTTGCCATCACTGAGGTGACTACTGAGATAATGCATTACGTGCAGGGAGGAGTCCTCGCATGTCTGAAATTGTACCTTTGATGAACAAGAACATGAAGAAGCAGGTATCAAAAATCACATACAAGCAGGAATGCCAAGGCAAAAAAGGTATCCTTGGCAACATTAAGACATTGATCTCATCAGCAGGCTATGTCTATAATCAGAAGTGGATTATTCACAGGTACAGCTGGTGGACTCACTGCCTCATGGTGCCAAATACCCAGATTCAATCCTGACATTGGGAGCTGTTTGTGTGGAATTTACATGTTCACCCCGTGACCGAATGGGTTTCCTCCAAATGCTCCAGTTTGCTCTCATACCCCAAAGACCTGTAGTTTATACATGAAGTTATATGGCTGGGGGTCATTAAGAGTTAACAGTGGTGTTAACCATTTTAGCATTCTTCTCTATGTTCAATTAAGGTCCAATAAGTGATCTATGTTTAGCTTAGTTTAGTTTAGTTCAGTTTAGTTTAGAGATGCAGCACGGTAACAGGCGCTTTGGTCCACAGGGTCCACGCTGACCAACGATCCCCGTACACTAACACTATCCGCACACACACCAGGGGCACGTTACAATTGTACCAAGCCAATTAGCATACAAACTTGTACTCTTTGAAGTGTGGGAGGAAACCAGAGATTCCGGAGAAAACCCATGCAGGTCATGGGGAGGATGTCCAATCTCCGTACAGACAAGCACCCGTAGTCAGAATCAAACTCAAGTCTCTGGCGCTGTAAAGCAGCAACTCTACAGTGCCGCCACTTACAGGATCAGGGGAGAAAACAGGAACGGGGTACTGAAGTTAGATGATCAGCCATGATCATATTGAACGGCAGTGCTTCGCTCGAAGGGCCAAATGGCCTACTCCTGCACCTATTTTCTATGTTTCTATGTTTCTATCACTGCTTACTCTCATTTTCCTGTGTACTTTCAACATTAAGATGCAGAACATGTTCAGACATTGATCTGTCACCTGTGAGTCACGAAGTTTCCCTTTGGCAGCTCCAACACGTTTCACTAAGAGATCACCAATCTCTTGGTCTATGTATGCTCCGGAGGCTAGTCTGTAGCACGATGCAGGCACAAGTTTGCTTTACCTTAGTGCTTGCGTCTTTATCTCCAACACAGACGGTAGCAGATTCCAGTCTCTTTCTGATACTAAACCCAGACTAGTACGTTAGCCTTGTACTTGGGTGGCTAATCAAGATATTGCCTTTTGAACAGAACTTTAAAACAAGGCCCTGCTTGCCTGTTCAGGTGGCTGCCAAGAATATCAGACAGTTTTAGAAACTTTAAGAAATTTTGATTTAGTTTAGTTTAGAGATACAACGCGGAAACAGGCCCTTCGGTCCACACAGAACAGTGATCCCGCACATTAACACTATCCTACACATCCTAGGGACAATCTACACCTACACCAAGCCAATTTAAGTACATGCCTGTACGTCTTTGGAGTGTGGGAGCAAACCGAAGATCTCGGAGAAGATCCCACATGCTCACGGGGAGAACGTACAAACTCCATACAGACAGCACCCTTAGTCGGGATTAAACCCGGGTCTCCAGCGCTGTAAGGCAACAACTCTACTGCTGTGCCACCGTGCCGCCTTTAATGCTGTGGTTCCACTCCTACCTAGCACAGAAGCATATAGACCACTCTTATTGTGTATCTTATTTGCTGATTGTGGTATCTCATCAAATACTAATTGGATGCAATCTTCCTGCATAACGATAGAGACTCTACGACAAATATAATTATATTCAATATTCTACATTCTAGTTTCAGGGCCTCAGTCCCTAAAGCATTTATCTTAATTCCGTTCGTCCAAAAATTGGTTCTCTATCAATTCTTAACCTCGATGAGCAAAACTCTATTGATGCCAAGTAAAGAGTTTTATTCTCCCACAATCTTTTTGCATGAGTACTTCCAAGTCTCTTCGAACCACCAGACAATAGCCAATAGACAATAGACAATTGGTGCAGGAGTAGGCCATTTGGCCCTTCGAGCCAGCACCGCCATTCAATGTGATCATGGCTGATCATCCCCAATCAGTACCCCGTTCCTGCCTTCCCCCATTTCCCCTGACCACTATCTTTAAGAGACCTATCTAGCTCTCTCTTGAAAGTATCCAGAAAGGAACCTGCCTCCACCGCCCTCTGAGGCAAAGAATCACAACTCTCCGAGTGAAAAAGTGTTTCCTATCTCCGTTGTAAATGGCTTACCTCTTATTCTTAAACTGTGGCCCCTGGTTCTGGACTCCCCCAACATCGGGAACACGTTTCCTGCCTCTAGCATGTCCAAGCCCTTAATCTATCTATCTATCTATCTATCTATCTATCTATCTATCTATCTATCTATCTATCTATCTACTAAAAATCTCTTTATTTATTTTATGTTTTATTTATTAGAAGCAAATGTACAAAAATAGAACCAACGGCATATGAAATAATAGTTATTGTACAGCTTCAATTTTAACTTTTAGCTATAGTTGGAAGAAAAGAAAGGAGAAAAAGCAAGAAAGAGAAAAAGTGAAATGTGCAAAGATAGAACCCCTAGACTACCAAAGTGGTGTAGCCAAAGAGTGAGTAAATGAAAGAAAGAAGAGAGGAATAGAAAAAAATAAAAAATAAAAGGACAAAAAGAGAAAGAAAGAAAAAGTGGTGGTATACCCTCCTCACATCCCTCCCCACCCACCTCACCCAACCCGTAATTAGATTTAAATCCAAAGTTGTGTTGTACCGTATTATCCTTGTAATAAATCAATGAATGGTGTCCATGTCTTCGAAAAATGATCTGGTTTTTCTGCCAAGACAAGTCTAATATTTTCAAGATGTAGCGTCTCGGACATGTTTATAATCCACGTCTTAAGAGCAGGGACTGATGTATGTTTCCAAAATTTGAGTATTCGTTTTTTTGCCGTTATCAGACCATAATTAAGGAAACATCTTTGAAATAATGATCGCTCAGAGAAGGCTTCTGACGTACCTAGGATAATCAATTCTGTATCGGGATACAATTTTATTTTTAGTGTTTTTGAAAAAATTTCAAAAATTCCTCTCCAGAAATTATGTAACTTTATACAAGAGACAAAGGAATGGGTTATAGTTGCTTCCTGAAGAAGACATTTATCGCAAATAGGAGATACATTTGGAAAGATGTTATTCAGTTTAGACTTTGAATAATAGCGTCTGTGCAGTATTTTAAATTGAATTAATGAATGCCTAACGTTAATCGAACAATTGTGTATATATAGGTTTTCTTCCCATCTGTCTTTTAGAATGTTTAGGCCAAGTTCATCTTCCCAAGCACTTTGACGATGGGATTTCTATATTTAATATTTAAAAGGGTGTTATACAGATATGATATTAACTTGTTTGACTCCGAGTTTCTATTCATACATTCGTCTAGTATGTCTGGCGATGAAGATTGGTAGTCTTGGGTATATGATTTCAGATAGTCTCGAATTTGAAGGTATCTAAAATATTGGTCACCTTTCAGGTGATATCTCAACTGTAATTCTTGAAATGAGAGAAGAGTTCCCATCTCATAAAGATCTCCGAGTTTTTTTTATTCCTAATCTTTCCCAATATGTGACCGTTTTGTCTAAAATAGATGGCTTGAACGAAGGATTGTTGGCAATTGGTGAAAGAAGAGATACATTTCTCAGTTTAAGGGTTGACTTCACTTGTCTCCAGATTCGTAAGGTACTGCGGATAATCGTTATTACTAAAAATCTCATCTTGACCACTTCCTGTCTGCGTTGTAACTAAATTTGCGCAAAAACGATCCCCCATAGTGCTACGATTTTTCGCCAACTTACTCACCATTCTCCTCCGCTGCAAGTCAAATAAGTTTTGTTCCGATCGGTGAAATAGTACAAAAATTATGAAGGTTTTGAAGGATCCCCCTCCCCCACCCCCCCTCCCCCACACCCCCCCCCCCCCACCCCCCTCCCACATCCCCTCCCCCACCCCCCTTCTCTTCTCTTTTTGTTTGGCTGTGTTTGGCCATATCCCTTTAAACCTGGTTCTTGATTCTCCTAATGGGTAAAAGACTGTGCATTTAGCATGTTTATTCCTCCCATGATATTATACACCTCTATAAGATCACCCCTCATCCTGTGCTCCAAGGAATAAAGGTCTGACCTGCTCAACCTCTCCCTATAGCTCAGGCCCTCCAGTCCTGGCAACATCCTTGTAAATCTTCTCTGCACAAAACCTTTCCAGCATATTTCCTATAACAGTGTGACCAAACCTGAACACAATGCTCTAAATGTGGCCTTACTATTGTACAACTGTAACATGACCTTCCAAGTTCTATATTCTATATTACTCTGGCATGGGGCCCCCTTAGGCGCGGGGCCCAATTGGGAGCAATTGGTCCAATCGGCTTAAGGCCGGCCCTGGCTGGAAAATAACTTGTTTGTGGGCATGGGAGGATCCAGTTGTTGGCCCATGGAGGCACCAACGACATGGATAGGACCAAGCAGCAGGTTCTGTTGAGGGATTATGAGAAACTCAGCAAAAAATTTGAAAAGCAAAACCACAAGGATGATCATCTCCGTATTATTATCTGCACCACATGTAAACTGACAGGGTCAAGAGGATTTAAGTGATAAATGTGTGTCTCTTTGCTTGATGCAGAGTTGAGGCCAGTGTAGATCAGCCATGATTATATTGAATGGCAGGGAGGGCTGGAGTTGTCTTTGTTTTGTATTTGGAAATTGTTCAAACTTCAAAGAGGATGTGACTATAAATGGTGGTTGCTCCTTTTTCCCAAGCTATTGTGTCTCTTTAGCATGAAGTGTCGAATTGAAACAAGCAATGAACTGTTTTTTAAATGACATGTGCATAATAAACAGATGGGAAAAAGCTCTAACTTGTCCCATGAGATTACGATACTTATGTGCATTGTCCAGCCCACCCAAAAGACATATGATCTTTGGGATTCATGTCCTCCGAACTGTGGAGAACTCATTAACAAGAACAATTCCTGCCGTTGCACAAATCAATGGCTGATTTTCAATGCCAGGCTTTGGCCGTGTTTCACGTTGTGTTTTGTTAGCACACTGCACCATGGGGACTAGAACTAATTAATGTTGACAAGTAGTTTCTACATCTGCCTGGACGTATTCCAGCAGACTGATCAGTATTCATACCCTAAAGTGAAGTGCGCTTGACAAAACAGGCAATTATTTTTTCTTTATCTCGATTAACATTTATTCCGTGATACAAGATCAAGAGCTGAAGTGCTATTTAAGAAGAACTTGGAGGAGCCAAGTGGTTAGTTTGTAGAATTAATGTGATCCTAAATGAACAGTTTTAAAGTTTTTATGAAAGTTTGTAAGATTTTTTTGCTATAAATTGAGGGGTGCATTTTGACTTTAGTAAAGTGACTTTAGTATTGTGCAGTATAAATGCAAGAGGTTGCAGATGGCAAAATCTTGAGCACAAAACAAACTGCTGGAGGAAATCAATGGGTCAGGCAGCATCTGGGGAGGGAACAGGGCAGATGATGTTTCAAGTTTCGAAAGAGAATCTCCAATTTTACTTCGGAGTCATGTGAGTGATTCCGTGAAGAAGACCTACCAGTGCGTATGCACGTCATTACGTCGTTCGCATGGCGAGGTACCGGATGTGCAGGGCTTCGCTCCCTGCCGACGGTAAGTTAAACCTGCAGGTAAGAGTTTTATTACTTACCAGGGTTGATATCCATTAGGAACTTATCTTCACAGAAGTATCCTGCAGGATTTGGCGAAGTCCGGCGAGTGGACTGACTATGGGCTGTGGGGAGACCCCGGTTCCGACCGCGGAGTGGATAGTCGGATATGTCGGGTTTTTTTCGCTTTTTTAAAGCCACTGACTAAGAGGTCAGTGTTTCAAACCTGCTGTGTTCCCGGGACCAGGTAAAACATGCAGGTGGGCGGGGCTACCGCCAGAGTTGCTGAGAGTGAGGTCAGTGGTTCTCAGAATCATCGATCTGTGGGCCCCAGGCATGGGGCGCGATCACAGATAGAGTCAAACAGCCCTATTGAACTCGGGTTGTCAGGCTAAAAGGATTCCCTTGGGGAAGTAAGTATGTATTTGTGTGCTTTTTGTTGTTATTTTTTAACCCTTCACAGGCACCAGCGCGGGCCTATGGTACAGGCCGCACCAGCAGCATCTGAGACAGGGCTGCATAGTGTGTGAGCGCACCAGCTGCATTGGCATACGGAGGCTGTGAGGATTTAAATCTCCAGGTATTTGCCACAAACTTAGCTGAAGTTCTGGACCAGGAACAAGCGGGTGCAGCAGCATCTATAGAGCGAAGAAAATAGGCGAGTCCCCCTAGTTCTCACCTTTCACCCCACTAGTCGTCACATACAACAAATAGTCTTCCATCATTTTTGCCACCTCCAACGTGACCCCACCACTCGCCACATCTTCCAATCTCCCCCCCCCCCCCCCCGTCTGCTTTCCGCAAAGACCGCTCCCTCCGTAACTCCCTGGTCAATTCTTCCCTTCCCTCCCGCACCACCCCCTCCCCGGGCACTTTCCCTTGCAACCGCAAGAGATGCTACACTTGTCGCTTTACCTCCCCCCTCGACTCCATTCAAGGACCCAAGCAGTCGTTCCAGGTGTGACAGAGGTTCACCTGCATCTCCTCCAACCTCATCTATTGCATCCGCTGCTCTAGATGTCAGCTGATCTATATCGGTGAGACCAAGCGTAGGCTTGGCGATCGTTTCGCCGAACACCTCCGCTCGGTCCGCATTAACCAACCTGATCACCCGGTGGCTCAGCACTTCAACTCCCCCTCCCATTCCAAATCTGACCTTTCTGTCCTAGGCCTCCTCCATGGCCAGAGTGAGCACCACCGGAAATTGGAGGAGCAGCACCTCATATTCCGCTTGGGCAGTTTGCACCCTAGCGGCATAAACATTGACCTCCAATTTCCGGTAGGCCTTGCTGTCTCCTCCCCTTCTCAGCTCTTGGGCTCCTCCTCCTCATTTCTTCTTCCCGCCCCCCTCCCACACATCAGTCTGAAGAAGGGTTTTGGCCCGAAACGTTGCCTATTTCCTTTGCTCCATAGATGCTACTGCACCCGCTGAGTTTCTCCAGCACTTTTGTCTACCTTCGATTTTCCAGCATCTGCAGTTCCTTCTTGAACACTTCTTCTACGCAAGTATAATCATTAGGTAAACTGGTTTCCTACTACGGACTGCAAACTGCTGTAGTTACAATGCCAAGATACAGTTATTGCTGAAGATGAATTGAAACATGATCCCATTCCCCAACAGATAAAATAATAAAGCAACAGGTTTTGCAAATTTTTGAATGTTATACCATATAACAGAGAGTGGCTATAAAACAGATGTCATAGACAAGGATTATGTGTTAGGCATATATGTTGTACGTTTGGTTATCTGAAATGAATGTGGAGAGACAATTAACAGCGGAATATTCATGAATGCATTTAAGTTAAAAAATAGAATAAAGAAAATCTAAGCCACTACGTTAATGGGTGTTTCCTGTTTGCAAGGGATTCCAACTCAAAACGTCACATTCCTTTTCTCCAGAGATGCCACCTGACCCAGTGAGTTATTCCAACATTTTGTGAAGGGTCTCGACCCAAAACATCACCCATTCCTTCTATCCAGAGATGCTGCCTGTCTCACTCAGTTACTCCAGCATTTTGTGTCGATTTTTGGTTTAAACCAGCATCTGCAGTTCCTTCCTGCAACATTGTGTCTGTCAATGTGCATATACTATAGATAGACACAAAAAGCTGGAGTAACTCAGTATCTTTGGAGAAAAGGAATAGGTGACGTACCTTTGTACCTTTGTTACATACACTGTACTTTTACATTGGATTTTGCTGCATGTACCTCCCAGGGCATTAATATTAAGCTATTATATGGCTTCATTATATAACATGGATGTGTTGTGGCCACATTTACATTTACACATTTACACCAATGATAGACTAAAATTTTTTCATGATTTCATTACAAGAGGAGTTGAAGACTATGAGTTATGGTATGAAAACGTAGTTGTACGTTTTGTAAGTACAGGTGCACAACCTTTTATCCGAAAGCCTTGGGACCAGACACTTTTCGTAATTCGTAATTTTTCGGCTTTCGGAATGGAAGATTTTTAGCATAGATTTTAACGGCTGGCTCAGTGGTAGAGTGGTCGGCTCATATCCGCAAGGCTCGAAGGGCCGAATGGCCTACTCCTGCACCTAATTTCTATGTTTCTATCTAAGGTCGCGAGTTTGCGCCTCGACCCCGGCAGTTACTCAATCGCGAGTTTGAGTCTTCAATGTAGTTTTTTCTTGCAGAATAGGAGAGAATAGGGAGGGTTAGGCTGGGATCATTCTCTGCGAGATGATCTTAGTGCGGGAGACAAGTGTAGGAAAGGTGTACTGACTGTGTGGGCAGAACTTTGGAAGTGATTGCCCACCATTCTCAAAAGCCGCTGTGTCTCCCTGTCCCTGGGATAGCAGGGGGCGATTAAACAGCACAATACCCCCCTCCCCCTCCAACTCCAGAGGAATCCGCTCCCTGATGGGCCGCTACAGCGACAAGTGGCAGTTCGCCCACAGCCCGAGCTGCGCCACCCCAAGAACAAGACGTACCTTGCACACCATCAGCTTCTGCCCCTACGGGGAGCGTGTTCCTCTGGAGTTGGAGCGGGGCTGGGCTGGAGTTGCTGATCTGGGATCTCCGTGCTTGCAGTGGGCCTGGGGGTCGGTGTCCTGATGAGGGGGCGCAGCTCGGGCTGTGGGCGAACTGCCACTTGTCACCGTAGCGGCCCATCGGGGAGCGGCTTCTGGTGGCCCTGACGTCTCCGGCCAGTTTGCAGTTTTCCCCTGGAGTTGGAACGGGGCTGGGCTGCTGCTGGCTGTGGGTCTCTGGGATCTCCGTGCTTGCAGTGGGCCTGGGGGTCGGTGTCCTGTTGGTCCTGACGTGTCCGGTGACTTGCACTGACCTGCTGGCATCGCCGACGTGAAGACAGTGCAAAGCCCCCACGCCGGTGCAATGGGCGGGGAGCTGGAGAGGGGAGGGAAGGGGTAACACACATGGCCGGGAAGCAGAGGGGTGTAGATGGGGTGAAACTGAAGGGAACGACAATCTGCTGCTGCCTGCCCGCTGAGTTAAAAAGTTCCCACGCAAGACTCACGATATACTGTGTATCGTGAGTCTACCATGGGAACTTTTTAACTCGGCAGGCAGGCAGCAGCAGATTGTCAATTATTAACCCTCCCGCGCAATATACCCTCACCTTTTCTTTTATGAATGGGGATTTAGTTCCCCTTTCTTCGAGGACCGACCGGAGGTTCCGCTGTCACCTCTGCGGGCCGCCCTCGGTAAACATCTTCAAGGACCTTTCTTCAAGGACCGAAAAAATGTCCGCTATTCGGAGCTTTTCGTTATTTGGAATTTCGGATAAAAGGTTGTGCACCTGTATTGCCTTTGTGGTTTTATTTTTGAGTAAACACAGTATTGGTCAGTAATCTCTACTTTCAGAGAATGCTTGGCTGCAGTTGTACAATTGTACGATATGGGTTGTGTTTTCCGAATGTTTCATAATGTAAACAAAAACAATGGTGTACTTCTCTGTAACAAAAGCTTGATTCTTGGATCTGCATTCTCTGTGGCTCTACAGAGATGCAAACTTTGATATCTATGGCTGGCAACAGATTTAACTATTTACCATGTTTGGAGTGGACCACATAAAGTACTATTCAATTCAATGATCCTTTTTTGCCACATGCACCTCAGTACAGTGAAATGCTTTGGTTTGCATACAACCTGGTAAAATCGTACAGCAGACCTCACCTAGGCAGTAAACGTGTCGCCACATTTTGACGATGACAAAATTACAAAAGTTCACCAAACAATCCTATCTACTGCCTGCCGCGGCAAGTGGCATCAGTCCTTCACCCACCACCCCACCCCCGCATACCGGGTCCTCCTTCACTCTCGGCAACGCTCCCCCACCCTCTGCTGGGTCCCCATCATTCTCAGCGACCCCCCAATGGATCCTGTTCTCTGCTCACTGTTCAAATATCATGTGGAACTTCCAGTTTCTCTTTACACAAATCTTCTCTCCACATTTAGACACAAAATGCTGGGGTAACTCTGCAGGACAGACAGCATCTCCGGAGAGAAGGAATGGTGACACTTCGGGTCGAGGCCCTCCCTCAGATTGACGTATCGGGTCGAGACCCTTCCTCGACCCGAAGCATCACCCATTCATTCTCTCCAGGGATGCTGCCTGTCCTGTTGAGTTCCTCCAGCATTTTGTGTTTATCAATAGTGTAACCCAGCATCTGCAGTTCCGTCCTGCGCACTAACATATGTTTTGTTTGGAGTGCTTCAATTTACCAAATAGGGCTGCATAGATTTAGCACAGTTTACGAATAATTTTCTTTAGTGCTATACTGGTGAGTATAAGTTGGCCAGTGCTATATAGGTGAGTATAAGTTCTGTCAGTGCTATACTGGTGAGTAAGTTCCCTCAGAGCATGGTTTTCCTGAAATTGGGCAATTGGCAAAAAGTCGCCAATTTTAATTTTCGTTATCTTGATGACCAACTGCAAAATTGCCACTGGCAGCGTAGTGATCATGTTGATAACTTTTACGCACGAACAGTAGTTTGCAGCTCGTTAAGTTGCAATTACTCAAAGCTAACTACAATAACAAAAGTAAATAACAGGTCCCTATGGTCCAAAGTGCAGAGCAGCAAGCAGATAAGTGTTCATTACTCCTGTAGTTCAACCTGTATCAATTGTACTTCACGTCTGTTTTACCTTCACATTCTGACTATGCCTAGTAATTAAGTAAACCTATTGAACTGATACATCAGTTCTGTGTGTTCTGCAGTCTGATTTCAATAGCTTCCTTAATCTCCAGTACAACACACCCATTGCTAGTCAGAAGTTCACCGCATTTGTAAGGTCAAACAAATCATGTGCCTGATTTTCCACAAAGATAACCCATAAATGCAATTGCAGGAAAATCATATGAGCCGCAGTAGCAATGACTGTACTTGTTAAACCCATCAGGGTTTTCAGGATTGCGAATTGCAAATCTTTTATGAGTTTCTTGCTTAGCATAGAAATTGAAATAATGTTCACTCCAGAGGGCGGCATGGTGACGCCAGAGACCAGAGTTCGATCCTGACTACGGGTGCTGTCTGTATGGAGTTTTAACGTTCTTCCCATGACCTGTTTGGCTTTTCTCTGGATGCTCAACTATCCTCCCACTCTCTAAAGACAAACACATTTATAAGTTAAAAGTTAAGGTAAAAATTGTTCCGAGTGTGTAGGATAATGTTAGTGTATGGGGATTGCTGGTTGGTGCAGATTTGGTGGGACAAAGGGCCTCTTTCTGCGCTTTATTTCTAAACTTAACTAAACTAACAACTTAGGTGGACACCTAAAGTGCATATGAGTAAAATTATGTTTTAAACATGTCAAAGCAATGACAAACCTTCCATTATGGGGAGGCACCGTCAAGTTGGGTATGGTTGCCCTGCCTGCAGCTGTCCGTCTTTTCACTTCTTTTTTTTATTTGTAGTATGTTAAAATAGGCGGCTTTCTTCTGAGCAGCATCTTCGACCCGTCCTCGCGACCTACTATCGGGTCTGGAGCGGCGTTTCCTGTCGGGACCGGCCAGAACCATGGCTTCGGCGGCGGCACAGCGCTGGAGCACTATTGCGGATCGGGTGATGCCTTGCTTGGGTCGCCGTGCTGGGTCTGCTGAATGGAACATCGTGGAGCTGCAGGTCTGTGGAGTGGCCAGCTGCGGGCGGCGGCGCTGACTTTGACATCGCGGTGCCTGAGATTTCTCGCCGAGATCGCCGGTCGTGGAGCTCCGTCCACAGCGGCATGTTGGCTTCGGAAGCCGCGGTCTCCAGTAAGGAAACGGCCGTTCCAGGTATCCCATGGCGCTGAGAGGGTTTCTCCGGGCCTGGACCAGGGCCTGAAGCATCGGGCCGCCATAGCAGCGACTGTGGAGACCTCAATGGGCCCGACTATGGGTGGACAAGGGGATGGGGACTGGACTTTGTGCCTTCCCACACAGTGGGAAACATTATTAGGGGATGTTTTTTATGTCTGATGTTAAATTCCTTTTTAATGCTATGTTGTATTCTTATTAATGTGCTACAATGGTAACTCGAATTTTACTTCACCAATGTGACAATAAATGAACCTTTGAACCTTTGAACATTGTATTGCATATTGCTGAAAATTAATCAGCACTGCACTAAAAGAAAGATACTGAACTTTTCACAACCTTAGGTTGCCCATAG